>NC_136433.1:18727500-19267500 GCF_052849685.1 Lactuca virosa | reverse complement strand
TCGTAGGTATTTCTTATTTTTCTAGTAGTGATGTTAGTGGGAGCATGATAATTATGATAAATGTTGCAAGTCAGCAATGTTAATTATAGAAAAACAATAGACCTGAGTTCGAATCCCACCCGCATTGTTTTTTTATTTTTTTCTTGTCCGTAGGTATTCCGTAGGTAAAATTAATGGGTGCATGTAAGGGTGGTTCCGTAGGTAAATACCGACGGAATTCCTACAGAATTCCTTCCGTCGATATTCCGTAGCTATTCCGTCATAATTTCGTTACTAAACTAGGGCATTTTTTTCCGTAGGTATTCCGTCACTATTCCGTCGGTAATTACCTACGGAAAATTTCCGTAGGTATTTTTCGTAGGTATTTCTTATTTTTCTAGTAGTGATGTTAGTGGGAGCATGATAATTATGATAAATGTTGCAAGTCAGCAATGTTAATTATAGAAAAACAAAAGTTCAATTGGGAAAAGTTGTTTTGCTATAATTAAGGGAGAGGAAATTATACTTCATTTCAATTCTAAAAGCTTAGATTGAGGTTTTAATCATCTTTAGTCAAAGATATATATATATATATATATATATTACTATATTATTATACAAAGCTTACTATTTCTAAAAATAGATTTAAGACGTGCAAAACTTTAAGCTTTAAAATACAATAAACCAATGCATATCGGTACTTCTCTGGCTTATTTGTTTACATAATTGTCTATTTTCTTCACTTTTTCTCTCCTTAATGGGCTTAGCCAGCTTACTGATGACCAATTCATAACACAAATCAAGGGAATATATTTATTTTGAATTCAAAGATTCACTGATATCTCGCCCTGCACTCTCTCTCATCTTTTCTCTCAAAAATCGAACTCACCGCCATCCTCCTTCATCATCAGTTAAAAGTTAAAACCACCACCACATCACCTTCCGCCTAATGATGCCACCCAACGTATGTACATTCTTTCAGCAGCATAAAAACTACAGACTACATTCCTCTCGATAAACACCTCTACGAGCCCTAAAAACGCCTACTAACAGCCGCCACCCTCACCGCCCGTTGCCACCATGTATCTCCATCTATGTAAGGTTTTAATTCGGGAGTCGATGACCCGTCTTCACCGTCGCTGAAATTTTCAGTTTTCCCTTGTTTCAAACTTTCACACGATTGAATAAAAAACAATTTGGGTTTCAACAAAATTTGATTAATTCATGTTTTTGTTGGTTTAATTTTACTTTGGTGAACAGGGGTTTACACCATCAAAATAAATCCAGGCGAAACCTAAGGATCTCAACACTGTCGTCGTCCCTGCTTCATCACCACCATCAGTTAATTAATATCTCCATCACTCTCTTAAAACCTAAAGATCTATGCGCCGCCACTTCATCCTTATATCTGATGTTGATTCCTCAAAGATTCGAAGGAGATACATCGAAGCAAGGTACATTTTCTTTAGTACGTTATGATTTTGGGTTTTGCATAAAAATGATTCTTGATTAAACCCAAAACGTAGGTTGATCCGAATTTGTGTTTGAAGGTCTGGTTCGATTTTCCTGTGGGATTGCGTTTGATCTTAAAACGTAAGGATCTATGCGCCACCACTTCATCCTTATATCCGATGTTTATTCATCAAAGATTCGAAGGACATCCATCGAAGCAAGGTACGTTTACTTTAGTAGGTTATGATTTTTGGGTTTTGTATAGAACTGATTCTTGATTAAACCCAAAAAAACACTGCAGGTGGGTTGATCTGAATTTGTGTTTGAAGTTCTGGTTCGATTTTCCTGTGGGATTGTGTTTCATTTGGTAACATATAGTTCCTCTTCTTTCTCATGATTTTGGTTTCTAATTGTTCTGATTTACAATAGCGGAATTAATATTTTAACAAGTTTTTTTTCTTGTAGGATAAAGAAACAAGAAATAGAAGCAATGAAAAGAAAAAAAAATCAATGGTTTCTCCTTCACAGTTCTCCCTATATAAAATCCTTTCTCTCTTGGCCCTAAACCGCTAAAATCGCACCTTGAAACCCCAAATGCCACCCTTAACACCATATGGGTCTATCTCTATCTCTGTTAACCTTCTCTCTGTTTGTTATATGTGTTTACCTCTATGTGTATGTGTGTATATGCCAATGAATTGTGTATATGTGTTTAAGTTTGTGTGTTTAGATTTCAGTATGCCATTATCTTTACAAATTGTGTGTTCATCTGTCTGCCTTTCAGTCTTTGTGTCATCTGTGAAGGGTTCAGGAATGCATAAAAACCATGTAGCCACCTGGTATGATTTCAAAACCTTTCTTCATCTTTTTATTTTATTATCGTTTCTTATTTTACCTTCTCTGATCTTCACCCATATATCACTTGAATGTTTTTGTGAACACATGTAACTAAGGGCTCTTACTTTGCAACACTTACCTGACCAACATGATTCCTATTAGCAATATTTTCTGGTGGTTGTTGATATCTTTAGTTTTTTCGGCAGATCCCACCATAAATGATCTATCGAGGTTATGCTTTATATAGTTTCTTTTGTGTTTATGTTAATGAGGTTTTTAGAAAATTTCAAGGTTAAGGTTCATCTTAAGCTCTAAAAAGATAATAATGTAAGGGCAAGAGCAGATTTTTATTGTTTATTTCAAAATTAAAGCAGTTGTATAAAATGAGCTGTAATTATCTGGATGTAGGACATATGGTGGTCAAATGAAGTTGTGTACAAGGTACGATGGATGTGAGAGTAGTATACGAAATCTACAACAGGTAAGATATCCTCATAAAGCTCCAATTTGCATGTTCCATAGCTCCAATCTTCAAAAAGAGCTTCACACTTTCCGATAATTTCAAGTTATAGCAAGGTATTTCTATTTAATTGTTTTTTATTGCAACTTACATTCATTTTCTAATACTATGTGAGTGTGTGTTTGTGGGTGTGGCTATGTATGTGTATTTGGTGCATGTTTATGTATTTTTCTTAAATGTTAAAGTTTTACATGATTCTTGTGGCTTGCTTGATGTTACATGATTCTTAAATGTATTTCTCTCTCTCTCTCTCTCTCTCTCTATATATATATATATATATATATATATATATATATATATATATATATATATAGACACGCAATACAATTATTGTGGCTTGCTTGATGTTACTTGAGGCGGAGTAAAGGTGCATGGGTTGGATTCTATCACCGGGAGGGGAAGAGGACAAATAGAGGCTTGACCTCCATTACAGGTCCCTATTATTGGTAAGTAAGCTTCTATTTTTTATTTACCTTAAACAATTGTATAATAAGCATATTTAATTGTAACTTATGTGTAGTGCCTGCATATTTGATTTTAGCAACAGTGAAGTTGTACTTATAAAAAGGCAAAGAGGTAGACAAATGGGAATCTTATAAAGATTTAAATGTAAAGTGTATTACTAAAATAGGTATGGAGTATAGTGTATTGCTATTTCCAACAATTAGCCCTTTTCTTTTTTATGACAAATTCACAACTAACCTGTTTTACTCTATAAAATTTTAAATAGATTGCTATTAGGGGTAAAATGTATATTGCTATTGTGGGTATAAAAGTGCACTGTTTACATAAGTAAAAAGATTCATAAGTACAATGTTATTGATTGTCAACAAATTTACTTTTAATTTTAAAAAGACTAAATTCAACAAATAGCAATGTACTCATTTTTTTTCTTACCACTGCTAGGTAATATTCATCTTGTGTTAGTTGTAGATTGGATTTGCGAGTTGACATCCAAAAGTAGCTAACATTTAAGTATTTTTTTTATGGTTGATGTTGGTTCTTTGTTACGAGGCTAGCTGTGGTGGAGAAGGTTCTCTTGAAGAAAATCTTGGTAAAGTTGTTGGAAGTTGTATCATCATATCTTTCACATGAATTTATTTTGTTTACAACTTCACATGGTTTTATTTCATTTAAAGCTTCTATGTATATCTGTTTGAATTTGATATTGTATTAAGTTCCTCATGTATAAAGAAAGCAACAAATTGAATATTATATTGTATTAAGTTCCTCATGTATAAAGAAAGCAACAAATTGTGATATTTTTGTTTTTAATATGTGATTTTGGATAACCTTTTGATTATTTTTTTGGGTTTAAGCTAAAAGTGAAGCTGTTTACCGAATGATGTTTTACAAATGATGTTTTACAGTTTCAACCAATTTGGTGATCTTAGAGTAGAATTAAATAACTTGTGTGATGCTTTGCTTCCCCACCCACACACATTTTTTTATATAATATGCATTTTAATAAAAAGTAAATTCAACCGGTGGTAGTATACATTATTTTTTTGTTGTATAAGTTTTCAATCCAAGTTTATTTTTGTTGGTAATTTACTAAGCATTATTCAAATAAATATGATCAATTTAAATCTTATTTTTTAATCGATCATTACTTGAAGGAAATCATAGAAATGATATATGGATTTCTTTAATTTAATGTAAATAAAAAACATGTCAAATGCGTTTCGGGTTATTAAAATGTGTTTGAATGTTTATACGTTACAACCAATTAAACTTCATTTCTCAAATTACTTATGTTAATATTTTAATAAATTGTATTTTAAAAATAATAAATGTATGAAGTTGATCCACTAACTACGTGTGAGGATGTACCGCTACCCCTTGTCGCAACTTTTTGGATGGTTCCATGAGCGAAACTGGAATTGAAGTTGGCAGAATGGTTTCTGTTCCGCATGACATGAGTGGTGGAATGGCATTGAGAGACACTAACCCATTCTAATTTGGTTCTTTGACTTCTACGCTTCTTCACCCATAGAAAAGATGACGATATGTTGCATTTCTTTTTAATTAATTTTCTACACTTCTGATTTGGTTTTGTTTTAGATTAAATTACAAAACCGGTTCATAATTTTGATCCTTACGGTAACGTTTTACAAAAATAAATCATTAAGTCTGTCTAAAGAGTAAATTACAAGAATGGTCCCTTTCTTGTACCCAAATGTCAAGTTTAGTGTTTCAAATAGGTATTTATTGTTTTTGTTAAAATGACTTTTTTACCCTATATGTAACAAAATTAATCTAATATCAATATAAATAGAAGATATTATATATAAAAGTGATTTTAACCCAAAACAATATATGTTTAACAAAGTTAGGTAAATGGTTTTATTTAGAGTATTTTAATCCAAAGCAATAAATTTTTATCCTTAACTCAAGAAAACAATGCAATGTTATTTTTAACCAAACAACACTTCTATTTTTAACCCAAAAAGGAATGCATTTAGGCTCTACACAATTTTTTTTGTTTGTTTTGAAGCTAAACCAACAAAATACTTAATTACTTAAGCAAAAACATCAACATACTATTCTTTTTTACCTAAAACAACATTGTAATTACATTTTTAATAGAAAACGATTAGAACTTAACCATATCCAAACCTGTTTAATTATCATGTCATGTCACTTCAACCTATTTCTCTTTTCACATTATTATGTTAATGTCGTGATGTGTTTCGATGCTTAAAAGCTCCATAATTATTTTTAAAAATAAGAAAATAAACTTGATACAATCATTTGGAGAGGCGAAAATGAAAAAAAAAATTAAGTTTATAGTTTATAATAATCAAACAGAATATTTGATTCAATTCACGTCAACCAAAAACATGAGAAATTCCAATTTCTCATAATTCGAATATCTCCAGATTAATATTCATTTGATGAAATCCAATAATTTTATGAACATTTCTCGAACCAACCATTGATGCATTGCATGTTTTTGGGATTATAAATGTTTTTGAAAGGAAAAATTATCATCTAAGAATAAACTTTTTATCAAAAGAATACTCTTGCACTGAAAGGAAATTAATAACCAAAACTAAACAATTCGTCGCCGATCTGTTATGACAAAAAAACAACCATAAATCGTAAAGTACATTTATATATAAAAAAACAACACTGTACATTTATTTTCAATCCAGATAAACACTTTTTTAACAAAAATTTAAATATACTTCTATTTTTAACGCAAAACAACAAATTATACTTTTT
Source organism: Lactuca virosa (assembly GCF_052849685.1). Lineage (NCBI taxonomy): Eukaryota > Viridiplantae > Streptophyta > Magnoliopsida > Asterales > Asteraceae > Lactuca > Lactuca virosa. The sequence goes on along the minus strand of NC_136433.1, from coordinate 19,261,484 downwards.
AAAGGGACATTTCCGAATGACAGATAAACACCGAAAAAAAAACGATTATGCGAAAAGTAACTTGTGTTCCTTTAAATATAACATGTTTCCAATTGAAAATAATTGTTGCAACAAACTATTTGTCGCCGCCGCTTTGCGCGGGTAACGGCTAGTATATATATATATATATATATATATATATATATATATATATATATATATATATATATATATATATATATATATATATATGAATTTTATGTTGGAATGAATCAACATAAGGAAACTCTATATATGATTCATTTATTTGCGTTCTAAAATTCGATTATGATTACGGCATCCCTTTTCATAATCTGAATTATGAGAACTTGGCAAATAGAAATAGAAATATTATAGCAAAAGGACTGGTCTAGTATCATGTCTTTATGTGAGACATCATGAATCGTGTCCCATATGCTTCAGATATAGGATCGATTGCATGTGCTATAATATTCATCATTTCTAAATTTTTCCAAATGCTCAGGGCATTAAGAGGGGAAAAGTCTAGAATTGGATATGACTAAAATGATTAAGCAATTGTCGAGGACAATCTAAGGTTTACCAAAGATTGGTTGCTCAGGGACAGTTGGAAGTATAATGCTAAATTTTGGAGAGGACCTTATTGACATATTCTGAAAAGAGGCAGCTCTTGTTCAGAAGTGATAGTCAAAATGAGAATATGGAAATATTCCCATAGGTGGCAGTTGTTCATTAAATCTGTCTAAGATTAGGAAACTTAATGCAAGAATGATGTTCAAAGAGATGTACTTTGAATTTGAGACTTCGGTTCCATGGAATGATCTCCATTGGAATACTCTGTAATGTCTGTTGACAAGTCTTTGTGACTTTGTGCATAATCATTACAGAGGACTGGTGCATATAAGTTTAGAATCTAACAGATTTAGGTAAATGGCAGGAATTTGGAATTCTTGCATTTGCGGTAAGGATTTGGGATTGTGAAATGAGAATCATTGGAATTATGTTCAATCGATCTATTTCACAAAGCAAAGATCATAGACAAACTTAGTATACATACTTGGTGTATGGCATAACTAATGTTTAGACAAACATAGTGTGCATACTTGGTGTATGGCATGACTAGTGTTTAGAAAACATAGTGTACATGCTTGGAGCATGGGACAACTAGTGTTTTAATTCAAGTATTAAGTTGATAAATTTGAAACATTATAATGTGTAATCAATATGGTGATAAATAAAAGATGTTTTTATTTATATTCATAAGTTTTGAGACCATATTGGATTCAATTATTCTTATGTTTCACTTTGCATGTTTTGACTTCCAGAATAATTAGGTCGTTCTTCCTGAATGACTAAGTTATTCAAACAATCCACAGTCGGTCATATGTTGGAAGTAGATATGAATCAAGACTGTCATGGGTTGGCTTGTAGAGGTCTAAGATGTTGGACAAAGTGGTGCTACAACACTCATGAGTGCTCATAAGTTCTGAGTATTGGATTCAACCCACGCTCATTGGAATCACTTCATGGATTTTATCACGAGTGATCGTGAAACGATAATATCTTATATTCTTCAAACCTATAGATATGAGTTGTTACTATGAGTTGGTTATACATTGATTGCACGAAAACGCATTTGGTAACTCGGTGCTATAAAACGTGCCTTTGTGTATGATTCAACAAGTAGTAGAATAAGCCATATGAGTCGAAGTTTATCCATTCCTTTTACCCTTAAAGGGATAAAAGCGATATTTGTGGGGCCCTCAATGATTTAGTGATGACACTTGTGAGTGCTTGACCAAGCCAGGACTAATGTGATTTGTTCAATTAGTCGGTCGTCATAAATCGGAAATCGGGAAACAACAAATGGACAGAGAGAATGATTATAATCCATGTCTCAGTCCATATGATATCTAGAATGGAGGAATATATGATCCCTTATCTAATGGACGCGTCATTGATTTGTTCAGAGTTCGACGGCAACAGCTTTTAAAAGCTACGATTGCTAGTCGGGTTTGAAGTCATACACAATAATAGTTTTAGACTTATCCAAGTGGGAGACTGTTGGATTAGTGTCTAAGTCCACAACTATAATTGGTATGTACTTGACCCGATTGGCATGGTCCATTTGGGTTGCATGGCATCATGCATTTAGATAGACTAAAATGAGAGAAATAACACTTAAGGTTTGGTAATATATTATAAGTTCTAATATATTAATAAGATTATTTGATTAGTATTGATCAAGAATTAATTTGGAATTAATTAAGTGATCAAAAGGAGACTAATTAAATATATGGGTTGATTGTGTAAATCATCCATACTTGTATAGTGGGCTAATGCTCTATGGATTATCAAGTTGGGCTAAAACCCATAGGATACTCCATGGATGCTCCATGGTGTTTTTGTACCCATGGATCATGGAAATGAAAGGCCATGACAATTAGGGTTTACATGGAGTAACCCTAATTGTGACACACTATATAAGCATCTTATTCTTCCAAAATCGGCAACCATGAGAGACTATGAAGGAATGGTGAGGGCTAGCCGATTTCATGGAGTGTATCATTTCTCTCTAAGTTATTCCAAGTGAATTTGATGTTGTGTGAACCATTTGAGGTGTCACACTTGAGGCATTAGGCTCTTAAGCTCCATGGAATCAAGTTACATCAAAAAGGTATGTCTTCTAACTTGCTTTATTACATATGAATCAATGTTTTGTATGCTAGTTAGGATAATACATTGGAATATTCATATTTGCATGTATAATAGAGAAAACATAGATCCAAGGTATTTAGGGTTGCATGTACACTTAGGAGTGTTAGAATGCTCAAAACCCAACAAAATTAACATAACATCAATATATAGACAAATTATAACTCCTTTGCTGGAATAATCAAATTTGCTATATACACATTTGTCAGCCTAGTTTAATGCAAAACCATTAGACAATATCACATCATCAAACTTTTGATGCCATTGTTTTGGTGCTTGTTTTAAACCATATAATGATTTCTTCAACTTGCACACCTTATGTTCATTACCATGCATCACAAACCATTTAGGTTGTTTCATGTAAATTTCCTCATCCAAGTCACCATTCAAGAATGCAGTTTTGACATCCATTTGGTGAATCACAAGATTATGTATAGCTGCAAGAGCTAAAAATAATCTAATAGTAGAAATTCTAGCAACAAGAGCATAAGTATCAAACAAGTCAATGCCTTCTTTTTGCCTAAAGCCTTGGATAACCAATCTGGATTTATACTTATCAACTGTGCCATCCACCTTCATTTTCCTTTTGAGGATCCATTCAATTCCCAATGCCTTGCAACCAGGAGGTAAATCTGACAATACCCAAATATTGTTATGCATGATAGAATCAATCTCATCTTGAATTGCTTCTTTCCAGAATTAAACATCCCTAGAAGCCATAGGTTCACTAAAAGTACTTGAATCGTCATCAATATTAAAACAATATTTATGTAGAAATATAGTCTCATTCCTTGTTCCTTCAACTAGATAAAGTTGAAAATCAGATCCAAAAGACTTAGCTTTTCTAGATCTTATGCTTTTCCTAGGTTCAGGTACAAAACTTGCACCAACAGAAACATCTTCAGCTTGATTAGTACTCTTGCTAGAAGATTGAAGAATCATGTCCCTTGGTCTATGTATAGATGTAAATCTTTCTTCATCAAAGACAGCATCTCTTGACTCACCCAATGTTTTCCTTTTGGGTTCAGTGAGCCTTACAACTGCTCTACAGCCCCAAACTTTGAGATAACTCAAATTTGGTACCTTTTTACACCAAAGTTCATAAGGATTATTCTTACTCCTTTTATTTGGAGTTCTGTTCAAGACGCAACATGCAATTAACATTGCCTCACCCCAAAACCCTTCACTTAATCTAGAATAGGACAACATGGAATTAACTATTTCTTTCAAAGTCCTATTCTTCCTTTCAGATACACCATTTTATTGTGGTGTATAAGGAGCTGTGGTTTGATGTATTATTCCAATTGATTCAAAATAAACTGGATCATAATACTCACCACCTCTATTACTACGCAAGAATTTTATTAATTAATTTTTATGAAGCTCAACTTGTTGTTTATAAATTTTAAAATTATCAAGTTCTTCATCCTTAGAATGTAGCAAATAGACATAACAATATCTAGATGCATCATCAATAAAAGTAACAACATACTTTTTGTTTCCAAGGGAAGGTGTTGCATGGAAATCACATAAGTCAGTATGTATAAGACCCAACACGTTGCTTTCCCTAACAACATCTTTGAAAGGTTGTCCAATGATTTTAGTTAGCATGCATGTTTTACATTTTTCATTATTTTGCATATCAAAAACAGGAATTAAACTCATTTTAGACATGTCTTTTAATATCTTGTAATGAATGTGTCCTAGTCTAGCATGCCATAATTCATATTTATTAAAATTATTGCTAGTACTAGTAGAAGCCATGCAAACAGAATTATCAATAAAAGGATAATTAATATTAAGCCTAATCATTCCATTACATACATATCCAAATCCCATAAAAGAACCATGTCTTGACAAGATATACTTGTCACTTTCTAATACTTGTTTGTAACCACAATTATTTAATACAATTTCAGACACAAGATTCTTACGAATCCCTGGAACATATAAAACATTGTTCAAACACAAACATTTCCTAGGAGTAAAGGTATGTAAAACAGATCCTAGTCCCTTGATTGGTTTAGTTGCAACATTTCTCATCTTCACAACAGATCCATCTTCAATTGGTTGAAATTCCTTGAACCAATATAGATATTTGCAAACATGACTTGTTGCTCTAGAATCAACCCACCATGCAACATTATCATCCTGCACATAAAATGCTTCAGAAATCACAGAAATATAATTCTGAATATATTTAGAATTCTGCATGAAAACATAAATCTGACCTTGTTGCTTTTCTGGATCCTTGGATCCACTTGGTCCAGCACCATCCTTGTTCACTTTACAAAAACGACAATCTTTCTTGAAGTGACCCGATTTGTTACAATTCCAACACACCAATTTAGCCTTCTTGTTGGAAGCCTTATCATCCTTTCCTTTAAACTTCCTTTTTACATTATACTTCTTTTGATTCTTTGATCCTTCTCCGTCCACCATGTTCATAGAAAAGGAACCAACTTGTTTCTTGCCTTTGGGATTGTTATCAAGTTCTTGAGTCCTTAAGGACTCTTCAATCCGTAAATGGCTTCCAAGTTGAGTCAAAGTCAATTCCTTTTTGTTATGTTTCAGATTGTGTTTAAAATCCTTCCAGGAAGGGGGCAGTTTGTCAATGGCCACAGCCACATAAATGACTACATCCACTTTCAGATTGTGTTGAGCAAACTGTCCCAGAATCCTTAACATTTCATGGAGTTATTCCATAACAGGCCCGGAGTCAACCATCTTGTAATCCATAAAGTTTTTGACAAGAAACTTCTGTCTAGAAGCATCTTCAGCCATGTACTGGGATTCAATAGAATCATACAGTTCTTTTGCAGATGCGACATTTTGATAGATATCAAACAGAGAGTCAGACATATCATTGAGAATATGACCACGACATATGTAATCATCATTTTCCCATTTTGATCTCCTTCTTGTTGCCTCGAAAGGTTCATCTTCAACAGATTCTGGTAAGACTGGCATGGGTGTACTCAGAACATACACCACTTTCAGAGTGGTAAGGAGAAACTTCATCTTCTTCTGCCATCTATGAAAGTCTTGCCCTTCAAACTTGTTCAGTTTGTCAAACTTACTTGTCATTTCCTTCACATAATCATCACTTGCCATGATTACAGAAATACTTTAATCTTTATTAGAAATTCAGGGTAATAAAAGGCTTGGAAATTCTGAGAATCATGTGTACACTTTCAGATTAAAGTATTTGGGTGGTACTCCCAACCTTTAATCGGATAAGACTCAGAAGAGTTTCAAGAACAGAGAATATGAAGTTATTGTTTTCGTGATTGTAGTTGTACCAGGAAAATTATGGCCAAAATGCTTAAAATACTTCCTTTGTCTGAAAACTATCAATGTTTTCTTTGTCCAAAAACTACTCAAACTATCAAAAGACAGTTTATAACAGTCATAAACTGTCACTAAAACCGTATTATTAATAAGGGTCAAAATGAAGTAAAAAACCGGGTTCATTTACAAGAATTCAGATTTCTAATGCATTTTTTATATAGCAACATAACTCATATTAAAAAGTTGCCCCTTGGACCCCGCCAGGGGCTGCCGCCCCTTTGACCCCGCTCCTAGGGGCGCTGCCCCAGACCGCCGTTCGTTTAGGGGCTTCGCCCCTAAATGATATATAGTCTACTTTAAATCTTGAATGAACTTAAACAAGTATGCACTCCACACCTTCCTCACTTGTTTAATATTTATGAAGATTGGTTTTGGTTAACAACTCAATCCATTACATTAAAATACACACTGATGATACAAAATCACCAACCTGTTGTGAGTGGCCGATCAAAAGTTATTGTCGTTTTAATATTCTCTTATTTTTTGCCCCTATTTTTCCTTTATGCTTCCCATCATCCAAAAGTGGTTTTTTGGATAACATATTAAAGATACAAGAATAACTTCGTACACCGTTAAATAAGAACTTGAAGTGGTAAACGGAGGTCAATCTCAGTGTATGACCTATGAAATTAACCCTGTTTTCTCTTTATGTTTCACATCATCCAAAAGAGGTTTTGGATAACATATCAAAGATTCAAGAATAACCTCGTACACGATATGTTAAATAAGAACTTGAATTGGTAAACGGAGGTCAATCTCAATGTATGACCTATGAAATTAACCGTGTTTTTTCTTTATGCTTCGCATCATCCAGAAGAGGTTTTGGACAACATATCAAAAATACAAGAATAACCTCGTGCACGATACGTTAAATAAGAACATGAAATGGTCAACGGAGGTCGATCTGAGTGTATTTCCTATGAAATCGTCTTAAAGTCCAGTTTTCAAAAGTGAAGGTTTCATGTCATTAGAATTTCTCATTATAACTTATGTAAGTTTTAAAATGAAAAATTCAAGCTTATGTGGTGCTATTAAAAGTTATGTCCTATGATATTAAACGTCTTAAAGTCCAGTTCTCAAAAGTGAAGGTTTCACGTCATTAGAATTTCTGATTATAAGTTTTAAAAAGAAAAATTAAAGCTTATGTGGTGCTATTAAAAGTCTTTCTAGTTTTATTTATTTATTTATGAAGTTGAAGTCTTTCGAGGTAGAAAAAAGTTCATCACAATACAGTTGTTCAATGTTAAACTCAGATATAACTCTCATTTTTTTATTCGTTGGAAAGCACTCTGTTCTGCCAAAAGTTCTCAAAGGGGATATATTCTGAAATTGTTTCTACAATCTTCATCCAAGCCTCCCACCGCCCACCATTTTCAAGAATATATCGATACCATTTTCAAGAATATATCAATGGTTGTCTATCTCATCCTTGTGTTGCTATCCTGTACCATATTCTTTTTCGTGTCATATTCTAATGCGGTAGACAGTGTATCTGCAAATCAACCAATCATAGATGGAAACACAATTGTTTCATATGGCGAGACGTATGAACTTGGGTTTTTTAGCCCCGGAAAGTCAAAGAATCGATATTTGGGGATATGGTACAAGAAGATATCACCTTGTACAGTTGTCTGGGTTGCTAACAGGCACACACCAATCACCGATGCATCTGGGGTGTTTGAAGTCACTACAGATGGAATCCTGCTGATTCACAGTGGTATTAGTATCGGTAATAGATCAGTGATTTGGTCATCAAATTCTACAATATTATCTGTTAATCCAGTGGCACAGCTTCTGGACACTGGAAATCTTGTGGTGTGGGATGAAAGTAGCAACAAAGAAAATCCGATCTGGCAAAGTTTTGACTACCCTGGTGACACATTCCTACCAGGAATGAAATTTGGGAAGGATTTGATAACAGGAAGAGAGAGATACTTGACATCTTGGAAGAGCCCTGATGATCCTTCTGTAGGAGAGTATAAACTCTGGTTAGACACAAATGGATATCCACAAATATTTGTGGTAAAAGGTCTAGTTAGACATTCCAGGCTTGGACCATGGCATGGTCTTGGGTTTCGCGGGTTTGCATTGGAAAACACGAATCCAATTTTATATGCAGAGTTTACTGTTAACGATAAGGAAATATATTATGGAGTTAAACTAAAGAGTTCAGTTATTCTGAGGAGGGTTATGATGAATGATGGCAACCCACGGCAGTTGAATTGGATCCAGCGAACCCAAGAATGGGTCATGTATGGAAATATAGTAGTTGATAGTTGCAGTTATTATGGACGTTGTGGTCCTTATGGAATCTGCAGCATCGAACTTCCCCCTTGTAGGTGTATGGAAGGTTTTGAACCACGAGTGTCAGAAGATTGGAATGGAGGAGATTGGTCGTTAGGGTGTCAACGCAGAAAGCCTTTGAATTGTGGGACTCGGGATGTCTTCCATAAAATTTCAGGAGTGAAATTTCCAGACACACAGCGCTCATGGTGTAGACAAATCGACTACAATAAATAATCGATAACTTCAAGATCGAAGTATAAAACTCAAATATCACGATAACGATTCAACGGAATATAAAACTATTTGAATAATCAACCAAGAATAAATCGAACGATAAAAAGAAAAAACACGCGATATTTACGTGGAAACCCAAATCGGGAAAAACCACGGGCGGAGGAAGCCGAGAACCAATTTACTATAATATTCAGTGTTTACAGAGATAGAGGAAAGAAAAACAAATATATCAAATATATATTTGTATGAATATGAGAGAAAAATGAAGATGTAATTTGAGGTGTGGTGTTTTTAATAAGCTTGGTTTCATTTCCTTTTATAGGCAAATGAATGTATGAATTCAATTGTCTATTACCATCCAAGCTTGACAAACATGCTACCATCCATTCTTGACAAACATGCTACCACCCATTCTTGACAAATTAAAACCACATTGTAGAATGGTATTCTAGAAATCATCCAATGTTGAAGTTTGAAGGAAACTTCCACAATCTCCACCTTGACTTCAAATGAGACAGGATGAAAAAACTTTAACTTGCACAATGATCATGCAAAACAGTTTATCAACAGCTCATCATACTCCAAATCTCTATAAGAATCTACAAACACCATATGAGAAAAAATTGATTTCGAAAAGTAAATATACTTCCTCCACCACGAGCCTATCAGGCTCAAATGCGATCTGAAACACCCACCAAATCCAAACATGCTTTGAATTTGGCTATTGGAAGACTTTTAGTGAACATATCAGCAGGATTATCATTGGTGCTGATCTTGTTTACTGTAATATCGCCTTTAGTAATAACATCTCTGATGAAGTGATAACGAACATCAATATGCTTCGTTCGATCATGGAACATTTGATCCTTCGTTAGAAATATTGCACTTTGATTGTCACAAAAAACAGTGTTAACAGATAACTTGTTTGAAAGCTCACCTATCAACCGTTTCAACCAGAGGGCTTCCTTCACTGCTTCCGTAGCAGCCATGTATTCGGCTTCAGTGGTGGATAACGCTACAGTAGATTGTAACTGCGCTTTCCAGCTAACTGCGCAATCACCCAAAGTAAACACGTACCCTGTAATCGATCGTCTTTTATCCAAGTCCTTTGCATAATCGGAATCCACATAACCAAGTACTCCATTATCGGTTTTTCCAAACCGCAGACATAAAGAGGAAGTACCTCGCAAGTAGCGAAAAATCCATTTAACAGCAACCCAATGCTCCTTTCCTGGATTCGCCATGTATCTGCTCACCATGCTTACCGCATATGACAAATCTGGACGTGTACAAATCATAGCATACATAAGAGATCCTACAGCGCTGGAGTATGGTACCTTTGCCATGTATGCTATATCTTCTTCGGTGGTAGGACTTAAGGCGGATGATAGCTTGAAGTGGGCTGCGAAAGGAGTGCTGACTTCTTTTGCGTCATGCATATTGAAACGGTGCAGAACCTTCTCAATGTAGCTTTGTTGAGAAAGGTATAGAGTTCTTGTACTATGGTCTCGCACTATTTCCATTCCTAGAATTTTCTTGGCAGCACCCAAGTCCTTCATATCGAACTCAGCATTCAAATGGTCTTTTATCTTTTGAATCTCCTTTATATTCTTCGCTGCAATTAACATGTCATCCATGTATAAAAGTAGATAGACCATTGAACCATCGTCACACTTTTTGTAGTAAACGTAGCTGTCGTAGGTGCACATTTTCAGCTTGTGACTGGTCATAAATGAGTCAAACCTTTTATACCATTGTCGAGGAGATTGCTTGAGGCCATAAAGAGACTTCTTCAATTTGCACACGTAGCTTTCCTTGCCAGGAGCTACAAAACCTTCAGGTTGTTGCATATATATCTCTTCCTCAAGCACACCATTTAAGAATGATGTAGTAACATCAAGTTGCTCTAATTCATAGTCATGAGAGGCAACTAATCCCAACAAGACACGTATTGACGTGTGTTTCACAACCGGAGAGAAAATGTCGGTATAATCAATACCTGGGATTTGACTGTAGCCTTTGGCTACCAAACGAGCTTTATATCTTGGTTTGTCACCAGGGTGGATAGCCTCCTTCAACTTGTAGACCCATTTGCACTTAACTGTCTTCTTACCCTTTGGAGCTGGAACGAGATCCAATGTGCCATTTTTCTGAAGAGATTCCATCTCCTCGTGCATGGCAACCATCCACTTATTAGAATGTTTGGATTGAATGGCCTCGTTGTAGCTTGTGGGCTCCATAACAGACTCAACTTCATTGGCAACTGTAAGTGCATAAGCAACAGAATTGGCTTGAACATATCTCTTTGGAGGTACAATCTGTCTGCGAGGTCTATCTCTTGCAATGGAGGGACTGTGAGGTTGGCTTGGAGCTTCGGCTGGCTCATGAGAAGAGGAATGTTGATTATTCGAGGGTTGAGAAACCTCGACACCTTCATGAGACTGGTCCTCGAAAGATGAATTTAAAGGAAACTCCACCTCCACTCGAACTTTGTCTTTTTCCGAATTTTCATTTTCTCTGGTCTGAATGTTGGAGACAGGATGAAGCATGGCTTTTTCATCGAAGGTCACATCTTTAGATGTCAAAACCTTGCTTAGCTCCGGGCTCCATAATTTGAACCCTTTAACACCTGTCGGATATCCGAGAAAGACGCATTTAATTGCCCTCAGTTCCAATTTACCGTTATCAACTCGGGCATATGCTGGACATCCAAATGGAATCAATTTCGTGTAATCAGCAGGTTGGCCGGACCAAAGCTCAAATGGGGTCTTCTTTTGAATAGCACGAGAAGGGGAACAGTTGATAATGTAGCATGCGGTTGAAGCGGCCTCGGCCCAAAAAGACTTCGGCAACTTCGAATGAGATAGCATGCATCGGACCTTCTCCATGATGGTACGGTTCATACGTTCCGCTACGCCGTTCTGCTGTGGTGTATGAACTACGGTGCGATGCCTCGTAATTCCTTCCCTACGGCAATAGGAGTTGAATTCTTCAGAACAAAATTCCAGTCCATTATCAGTACGAAGGTATTTCACTTCAAAACCTGATTGCTTTTCAACCAATACTTTCCAATCTCTAAAAGTTTGGAATACTTCTCCCTTTGACTTCAAGAAGAATGACCATACCTTTCTTGAGAAATCGTCAATGATCGTGAGCATATAAGAGGCTCCACCTTTCGATGTAACCTTCGCTGGTCCCCATAAATCAGAGTGTATGTAGTCAAGTGGCCCTTTCATCGTATGTTTGCCACCGATAAAACTCACTCGCTTCTGCTTTCCAAATACACAATCTTCACAGAATTCAAGTTCGATTGATTTGTGCTCCCCGAGCAACCCCCTTCGACTTAGTTCATTCATACCATGGTATGACATGTGAGCAAGCCTGAGGTGCCATAGACGAGAACGATCAGCGTTGGAGAGGGATTTAGAACATACCGAGACTTCGCCGGAGATAACTTGCCCATCCATAATGTAAAGGTTTGCAGATTTTCTAACTCCTCGGATGACCACAGAACCTTCCTTGAAAATATGGAGTTTCCCGTCTTTGCCAACAAACTCGTAACCTTTCTTCTCGAAAGTACCGAGACTTAGTAAATTTCGCCTAAGACCGGATACGTGCTTCACATCTTGAATCGTTCGAACAACGCCATCGAACATGCGGAACCTGAGTGTACCCCGTCCAATAATACGACACGAAGTGTCGTTACCCATTAGAACGTGGCCTTCGTTAACCTTTTCATATGAATGAAAAACGCTTCGGTTGGAGCTCATATGAAAAGTACACGCTGAATCAAGTACCCACTCACTCGTGGTCATTAAACCGTAGTCTGAAACGGATAGAAGCTCGCCATCGGAACCAGTTTCGGCAACATCGGCTTCAACGGTGTTATTGGTTGTTTTTCCCTTTGCGATTGCCTTTGCCTTCTCCTTGTTCTTTAACTTGAAACATTCATCGATCAGATGTCCCTTCTTGTGGCAATAATTGCAATACTTGCGATTGGCTTTGGACTTAGATCTAGATTGGTTTTGTGAAGAGCTACCTCTCTCGTTAGGTCTCCCTCTAATGTTGAGACCTTCGGCTTTAGAATCGCTGCTACTGTTCCCAACTATCTGCTTCATCTTTTCCTTTGAATCAAGTGCAGTCATTACCTCGTCAAGGACAAGAGTGTCCCGAGAATAGATAATGGTGTCACGAAAGTGATCGTAGGAGTCTGGGAGAGAAGATAATAAAAATAACGCCAAGTCTTCATCTTCGTATTTGACGTCCATATTCTCCAGATTTCCTACAAGATCTTTAAAGGTAGAGAGGTGATCAGACAAAGAACTACCTTCACCCATCTTTAGGTTAAAAAGTCGTTGCTTCAAGTGTAGCTTGTTGGGCAAGCTTTTCGTCATAAGTAGCTGCTCGAGTTTTAGCCAGAGAGCCGCTGCGGATGTCTCTTTCAACACATCTTGGAGAACGTCGTTAGAAAGATGCAGACGGATCTGCGACGACGCCTTTAGATCTTTCATCTCCTTTTCCTCAGTCGACCAAGTTGCTGGCATTTTATCCATTCCTAATAGTGCTTTGTGGAGATCCATTTGGATCAACACATCTTTCATCTTTACTTGCCAGAGAGGGAATCTTGTGTTTCTGTCAAGTAAAGGAATATCGTACTTCATCGATGACATGGTTGAAAATAGTTTTTTACGAATCGTTATCGGAAAACCCGGATAGCTCTGATAGCAATTGTAGACAAATCGACTACAATAAATAATCGATAACTTCAAGATCGAAGTATAAAACCCAAATATCACGATAACGATTCAACGGAATATAAAACTATTTGAATAATCAACCAAGAATAAATCGAACGATAAAAAGAAAAAACACGCGATATTTACGTGGAAACCCAAATCGGGAAAAACCACGGGCGGAGGAAGCCGAGAACCAATTTACTATAATATTCAGTGTTTACAGAGATAGAGGAAAGAAAAACAAATATATCAAATATATATTTGTATGAATATGAGAGAAAAATGAAGATGTAATTTGAGGTGTGGTGTTTTTAATAAGCTTGGTTTCATTTCCTTTTATAGGCAAATGAATGTATGAATTTAATTGTCTATTACCATCCAAGCTTGACAAACATGCTACCATCCATTCTTGACAAACATGCTACCACCCATTCTTGACAAATTAAAACCACATGTGTAGAATGGTATTCTAGAAATCATCCAATGTTGAAGTTTGAAGGAAACTTCCACACATGGTACAACATTGTTGGGGTTGAAACACACTTTTATTCAGAACTAGAACAAAAGAGAAGAGCTTACACGCTCAATATTACAAGAAAAAGAAACAACCCTCTAATACTCACTCTAAGTATTACACACTACACTCTCTGTTTGTGGTGTCTTACAACTGAGGTTAGAGCCTCTATTTATACTTAAACAAGCCTATAATTACTACTGCTACCATTTATTGTGTTCATTATGTGAACATACGAAGTTGCCATTTGAGTTCTTACTGTCAACAAAGGAGGCATTCATTTGTCAACAAAAGAGGGTGGTACAGCTACTCATGGCAGGTTCACACCCAAGTAGGTTTACACTCACATTCTCCCCCTTAAACCTAACTTGGCTCGAGATTCGTCACTCCGGTCATGTTTCGCATTTCACCATGTTTCACGTATGCTAAAGCCTTTGTAAAGATGTCCGGGTGGCAAATCGGTAAGTTGCCATGTCTTGTTCTTCTCGATTGCATCCAACTCTGTTTGCATAGCCTCCTGCCATGCTTTAGAGGTTACCGCCTCTTTAAAATTCAAGGGTTGATCAGCTGCAATCATCAACAATTCTCCGGGTTCAAGGAACACATTTTCGGTTTCAGAATAAATATCGGTTAACGGACGCAATCCCCTTGGCCCAATCTCACTAGAAGGGCTTTCCATATGGGGCGAGGTTGAAGAAAACGGGGCTGAGACAGGAGTATGTGGAGCTGGTTCAGGCTCGTCAAATTCAGCATATGGTTGTCCAACTTGGATAGCATCGATTCCTGGATTGTTTGGTTGTTCCAGATTGATTTCGGGGTCATTTTGAGGTGTTTCGAGGTGTATTTGGGGTTGTGGTTCAATTATGTTAAAGGTCTTAGGAGTCGCCATCTCTTCTTCTTTGTTTTTGTACCAATTCCATTCTTCTTTTTCGTCAAAAACAACATCGCGACTAACTCGCAACTTTCGGTCTTGCGGATCAAACAAACGGTTGCCTTTAGTTCCATCTTCCACACCTAAATACACCATCTTCTTACTGCGATCATCAAGCTTCTTCAGGTGACCACCTACAAGTTTAGCAAAAGCAACACAACCAAAAACTTTTAGATGTTCAAGGTTGGGCTTTTTGCCAAACCACGTTTCATAAGGCGTCTTGTCGGGAAGTACTTTTGTTGGCAGGCGGTTGAGAAGATAAACTGCATGTCTAACCGCTTCTCCCCAAAACTCTCCCGGAACATTTCTACCTTTGAGCAGACTTCTTGCCATGTCCATAACGGTCCGATTTCGCCTTTCTACAACTCCGTTCTGTTGAGGCGAATATGGTGTCGTAAGATGCCTTTGAATACCATTTTCTTCACAAAATAATGAGAATTCTTTTGAAGTGAACTCTCCCCCTCGGTCCGTTCGAAGTGTCTTTATTTTATAACCCGAATTCTTTTCAACCATCAACTTGAACCGTTTGAAAGCGCTCAAGGCTTGAGACTTCTCCGATAGCATGTAAACCCACATCCACCGGCTAAAATCGTCTACCAAAAGGAGAAAATATTTACTCCCTCCAACAGACGTAGGTGTGATCGGACCACATAAGT
Organism: Lactuca virosa; assembly: GCF_052849685.1. Taxonomy (NCBI): domain Eukaryota; kingdom Viridiplantae; phylum Streptophyta; class Magnoliopsida; order Asterales; family Asteraceae; genus Lactuca; species Lactuca virosa. Next base: position 19,246,064 of record NC_136433.1, on the reverse strand, counting down.
CCGCATGAACAAGTTGTAGAGGTTTTTGAGCTCGAAAAACTGCATGATCCGGGAAAGGAATTCGGGTTTGTTTGGAAAGAACGCACCCTTCACATACTTGGTTTGGGTGCTCAATCTTTGGGACTCCGATTCCCATATTCTGTTCGGACAACTTCTTTAAGGCGAGAAAGTTAACATGACCGAGTTTAGAATGCCATATCCAAGCTGGTTCGTCTTTTGTTGCTAAAAGACAAGTCGGTCTACCGGTCCTTAAAGGAGTTTTATATAACCGGTTTGGGGATCGTTTAACTCTCAAAAGTAGAGTTTTGTTTCTGTCAAACAATGTCAGATCCGACCCATCCATTATGACCCGACTCCCTTCCTCCGTCATTTGTCCAAGACTAATAATATTGTTTTTTAGACTTGGAATGAAATATACCTCATTAAGGAGTCTTTGGTCGCCATTTTTGCTATCGAATAAAATCGACCCTTTTCCCAAAATAGCGACGGTCGAACCATCCCCAAATTTCACATGGCCCGTAACGTGCTCATCTAGTTCCCGAAACTTTGAGCGGTCTCCAGTCATGTGATTGCTAGCACCGTTGTCGAGATACCATACTTCAGACTCGACTCGACTTTCTCCCGATGCAAGAAGATTAACACAAATCTTCTCTCTTAGAGACACTTTTTTGTGTGCATATTCTTGTGAGGTTGCCATCATTAAAATAGACTCTTCTTCGTTGGCTTGAGTGAGGTTTGCCTCCTCATCTCGATTCTTGTTTGGACACTCCGAAGCATAATGACCAAATTGTTCACAAGTAAAGCATTTGATTTTACTTTTATCCTTTCGAGAAGGATTATGGTCATTCCGATTTGTATTGTACTCGCGACCACCTCCTTGGCCACGTCCACGACCTCGGCCTCGTCCCCGGCCTCGGTTACCATGTCCTCCTCGTCCTCTTGAAGTGTTTGACGAGTTTCTCTCGCCAGTTTGCTTCGAATGAGATGCCCACTCGGCATGTGTAAGCAATAGAGAAGGTCCTTCTTCTTTTTCTCCATAGCTTCGAAGTCTCTCTTCATGGGTCTTAAGACGACCCACAACTTCTTCCACCGTCATATTCTTCAAATCTCCGAATTGCTCGATCGATGTTACGATTTGTATAAATCGTATCGGTATGGCTCACAAAAACTTCTTCACAACCGTAATTTCTTCAATCTTTTCACCTAGAGATCGAATACCGGTTACGATAGTATTCAATCTCATGGAAAAATCATCTACCGATTCACTGTCTTTCATCCGGATCACCTCGAAGTCACTTCTCAAGGTTTGAGCTTTAGCCTCCTTGACCCGATCGGCTCCCATGTGCATCATCTTGAGCGTTTCCCATGCTTCTTTAGCTGTGTCCTTCTCAGCTAACATCAGAAGTACGTCCTCTGGAATTGCTTGATAAATAGCCGCAAGAGCCATCCGATCTTTACGTTCGTCCGTTTCTGCATTTTTAATTACATCCCATACTCCTTGTGCTTGTAAATTCACTCGCATTTTTATGGCCCACACCGCGTAGTTCATCTTCGTGAGCATTGGATAGTGTAACGTAACGCTACCGTCTTTCCCGGTCCTTTGAAAACTTTCAACTCCGGCTTGAGAAGATGACGAGGTTGGTGTAGTCATTCTTGACATATACTTGGGCATACACGAGTAAGAATATTTTTTTTTGAAGTACGGGGACCAATATGAACTTTTCAGAAGTTCAGGGGGCAAATAGAACTTTTACAGAAGTAAAACAGGGGCTAAATTGAAATTTTTCTGAAAAAACGGGACCAAAATTGCAATTTTTCTGAAAAACAGGGGCCAAATTGCACTTTCCGAAAGAACAGGGGCTAAACTGCAATTTCCAGAACTTTGGTCAGCTGCTGACGTCACTGCTGATGTCACTGCTACAGTGCTTGCTACAGTGTCGTCTTCTCCGGCGAACCTTGGTTTTTCCGGCGACTTTTCCGGCAGATTTGACCAACTTTGACCGGTGATTTGGAGGCCTTCCGGTGGTCAAAAAATTAAAAAAAAAATATATTTTCGGAATCCTTAGAACGAGACCTTTCCAACGGTGTACTCCGAAATTGTTTTTGAGACAAAAAATTTTCGACCAAAAAACAGAGAATGCTTCCCCCGGAGCTTAACCAAGCTCTGATACCACTTGTTGGGGTTGAAACACACTTTTATTCAGAACTAGAACAAAAGAGAAGAGCTTACACGCTCAATATTACAAGAAAAAGAAACAACCCTCTAATACTCACTCTAAGTATTACACACTACACTCTCTGTTTGTGGTGTCTTACAACTGAGGTTAGAACCTCTATTTATACTTAAACAAGCCTACAATTACTACTGCTACCATTTATTGTGTTCATTATGTGAACATACGAAGTTGCCATTTGAGTTCTTATTGTCAACAAAGGAGGCATTCATTTGTCAACAAAAGAGGGTGGTACAGCTACTCATGGCAGGTTCACACCCAAGTAGGTTTACACTCACAAACGTGACCATGTCTCTTGGTGAATGTGAGATGGTATGCAGAAGGAATTGCGCTTGTACAGCTTACGCAAATGTAGATATCAGAAACGGGGGAAGTGGGTGTTTGCTATGGTTTGATGACCTGATGGATATTACTGAGTATGAAGATCAGCAGGAACTATACATAAGACTGGCAAGCTCTGAGTTAGCAGGTAAATATATTCTATACAATATATATATATATATATATATGAACAAGTCCCATATAACGATACCAATTGACAAACCATCTGGGATATTCACAGGTAAAATTTTTATCAAAGAAAATGAACCATGAATGAGAATAGTTGCGAAGAAAAAATGCTTTAGTCCAAGCTTCTTGGTAATCATAATATGAATATCTTGGATAAGCAGGGAATTGATAAAGGGGTTTTTCGAAGGAAAGATTGGATGACCAATTTTCTGGAGAAATGATTTTAAGAATTCGGGCTTTGCTAAAATCAATAGATCCTTCTTTATTATTAGAACGGTGATCAATCTGAACAGATCCAGATTCCTATAGAATGGTTTGATAATATTCTCGAGATTTGTAAGAGTTTTCATGAAAGGTTTTTCCTCGGCCAAAGAGGTGTTCAGTAAGAACATGAAAACCTTGATTGAGCTTAAGAATTTGAGAATCTTCAAGTATTTGGATTTTCAAGAGATTTGAATTGAGAACATAAGGGGCTTTATTTGTAGGTTTAGAAGTTGTTGAAAGTTGTGTTTCAGAAGGAATAGGTTTTGAAAAAGGGCCATTTTTCAAATAGGATTTTCAATTAGCCCTTTTTCAAAACCTATTCCTTCTGAAACACAACTTTCAACAACTTCTAAACCTACAAATAAAGCCCCTTATGTTCTCAATTCAAATCTCTTGAAAATCCAAATACTTGAAGATTCTCAAATTCTTAAGCTCAATCAAGGTTTTCATGTTCTTACTGAACACCTCTTTGGCCGAGGAAAAACCTTTCATGAAAACTCTTACAAATCTCGAGAATATTATCAAACCATTCTACAGGAATCTGGATCTGTTCAGATTGATCACCGTTCTAATAATAAAGAAGGATCTATTGATTTTAGCAAAGCCCGAATTCTTAAAATCATTTCTCCAGAAAATTGGTCATCCAATCTTTCCTTCGAAAAACCCCTTTATCAATTCCCTGCTTATCCAAGATATTCATATTATGATTACCAAGAAGCTTGGACTAAAGCATTTTTTCTTCGCAACTATTCTCATTCATGGTTCATTTTCTTTGATAAAAATTTTACCTGTGAATATCCCAGATGGTTTGTCAATTGGTATCGTTATATGGGAGTTGTTCCTAGTTGTTTACCCACTGAAATTCTCAAAGGCTTTTCTAAATTCAAAGAGCTATTTATTCAACAAATCCCAGAATTTGAATATTTGTTACAATTCACCATGTTATTTAAAGTTCCATGGATTATGTCCTGGACATTCTCTTATCAAGAAGCAACAGACTTCAATCCCCCTTGGCTCAATAGACAATTTCGTCTAAAATGGTGGCATAAAGTCACAATTTCTCAAGCAAACGAGCAAGCTGTTTTCAATCATTATCAATCAATGTATAATCAAAAGCCAGAAATTGAAGCAAATCTTATCAAGAGTCTATCTTCTCCAGATGCTAATCTTATTAGCAAAATTCGTGCCGCTGCAAATTCTTCCCCTGAAGATCTACAACAATTACTTCAAGAAATTCGCAATTCTCCAACTAATTCAGAACATTCTCCCACATCTGTTAAAAATAATTTTCAAGATACTCAAGATCCTTTTGATGATCCATTTGCAGATTAATTAAGTTTTTAATTTTGGTGTTATACCTTCAATGTAAGGTATTCTTTTATATGTGTTTGTTATTCAAAGGGGGGTAATACGTGTGTTATCAAATTGTTCAACTATTATACACTGTGTGGGTACATCAATTATCAATTATACACTGTGTGAGTACATCAATTATAAAAAATATTATCATGTCTTCTGCAGAGATAAGATGCTAAATTATTGCATGAAAACAAACAACTTTTACAAAGATGAAAGAAGATGCTCCATTATCGCCAAAGAAGATTTCCATTATCAAAAAATGACAAAATATGATGCCAATTTGTCAAAAGCTTTAAAGTTTTGTCTGCCACATCTACACTCCGACAAATGCAAGTTGATTCAATAATTCTCAAGATGATCCGGTAATCCTTCGGTTTCCCGTTTCAAGATGTTTCAAGACTCCAAGACTCCTATATATTGAAGAGATATGTTTTAATGAAGAGCATCTCAAAGTTATCTAAAAATCCCTCTTATAAAACTTCTCTCAAATGTTTAGTTCATGTCTAAGAAAAGAGTTCTCCTATCTACTTCTAGGTGTTCAAAATCTTTAGATTTTCAAATCATACTTGCTCCAGACGGATGCGCTGATTGTAATTTAAAAGAAGGTAATATATAAAGAATTTTATTCAACTATTGTCTTATCTCTGTTATCGCTATGACAATCTCTTTTCGAGTTATTCTAACTATTAATTCTACGAAATTTGAAATTTTTGTTAAAATAATACTTGCATTTAATAATAATCAAATCAATCAAATTCATGCTTAAAATATTTAAATAACTTTTGTTCTTTTATTATGTCTGATTCAAAGATACAAGCTAATCGTCATTATTATTGTAATCAATTAAAAGCTTTACAAGTTCTAATCCATAATCATGAGTTTATAAGCAAAGATAGAAAACAGTTTTATAAAATAATGTATGATTTTTATCATCAAAAAATATCTGAAACTACTAGTTAGATAATGGTATCAAAGCTACGTTTTAGACCAGAGATTAGTATGTATGATAACTCTGTTTGTTATTTGGTTAATTTTTGTTTGAAGAATTTTAAGAAAATTATGAGTTTTGTTAAGAATGATACAGAGACCAGACCAGTGATTGGTTGGATTAGCGTAAGACGTGCAAGTATGGTAAGTCACGGAGCCGGACCACAATCATCGTTGGGCCGATGCCCTCTCTGTTCATCCTAGATAAAACAAGTAAGTTTTCTTATAAAATTTTTAAACTAAAATTAATCAAATATGAGTAGATTTTCACGCATATTATCTAAAAAATATGATACTGGTAAAAATATTATGAAAAAAGAACAAGATTATGATGATAATCATATAAACTCTATTGAAGAAACTATTGATGATATAGAACAAAATTTAAATGATTGGACTATACCTAAAACCAATATAAACACAATTTATAGAATAGGGACTTTTGATTATTTTCAAAGTTACTCAATTAAAATGACTGAACAAACCCTATCCATTGGTCAAAACCAACAAAATATAAATTTGTTATCATCAAGATCTATTTTCGAACATAGACAAAAATATAAATTTCTTCATTTAGGTCTTGTTCAAATTGCTATCAAACCTCTTTTTAGAATTGGTGTTGATGCTCCTGTTCTCTTAATATTAAGAGATAAAAGACATACAGATTTTCAAAATTCTATTTTAGCTATGGCAGAAACAAATATCGCAAATGGACCAATTTATTTTAATTGTTATCCAAATTTTTCCGTAGGATTATTTGACAAAAATATTTTAGACACTTTGGTTTTAACTGTTGAAACAAAGAATTTAGAATTTAAAAATAACTCTAAACCTTTAGCAATTATTTATCGTGTTTGTTATAAAACCATGACAACTACCTTAGAACCAAAAACCCGTTTGTCAAATCCAAGAAATGAAACAATTATTTACGAAGCAAATACTAATCATACAAAAGTTCATATGCCTAAACGACTTAAATGGTCAGAAATTACTCAATCATGTAATTGGAATTTACAAAATGTTATTGAACCAAAATCTTTAGATTCTTCAAAACAAATTTCAAATATAATTGAGCATAATGATGGCTCAGTTGATATAAACTTTTCTTCTACGAATTTTTCTTCATCTAGATTTTCTACTAGTTCTATTCCTGAAATTGGTACTTCTAAATTTTCGCTTTCAAAATCAAAGTCTTTAAATTTAAAAACTGTTGACTATTCTAGTCCTATTCCTAAACCTCTTTATCAAGAAGACCAAACTAGTGATACAAGTTTACCAAGTCCTACTAAATCTGATTTTATTAATGAACTTCAAAATTATAGACAACAATTATGACTAATAAAGTTCAAATAAATTGTAATTCTTTAAATAGAAATAGAGTTACTGCTATTAAGAGATTAAGAAATTCAATAAAAATATTTAAAAAACTCTTACAAGAAAAGATATTAGAATTAAAAAATATAAATGATGATAAAGAACTATTAGAATTAGAACAAGAAATTAATAACATAAAAGCAGTATTAAAAACCTTTAATATACATCTTGATAATTATTTAACAAATTTATCTAAATATACGTGTTAATGAGTTCTAAAAGACAGATTAGTTGTAGTAATAATAATAAATTTTGGAATAATTTATTAAAGACCAGATGGCAAATTATTGCAAGCATTTCTAAAGAAATAAATAGAATTAAACAACTCAAAGAAGACGAAGAAATTAAATTAATTAATACTGAAAAAGACACATATAATTATAATATTCAAAAGGAAATAATATATTGTTTATCAAAAATGATTAAAAATAAAAATATTGTTATTAGTGCTCAACTTAGTATTATTAAAAATATATCTTTTAGATTAAATCAATCAACTTGTTAAAATGAATATTAATATAGATATTTCTAAAATACCATCATATGTTAATTTTGATTATTTAAAAGAAGAAGAATATTATAAAGATTATAATAATACAAAAAGAATTTGGCATGAAGAAAACTTTTCATATTATATAAGATTTTTACATTTTGGACTTTGGGAAGATTATGTTTTATCAAATCAAATTCACTCTCCGTTTTTTCAATGGTTCGAATTAATTTATGCTCCTAAACATAATATAGATTATCCTTTTAAAATGCAAACTATTTTTCCTGTTTCTTCAAAAACATACAAGGATGTTATTACTAATCAAGAAATTATTTCTGAATACCCGCCAAAAAAGGAAATCATTATTGATAATAATTTTATTGCAACTCCTTTAGTTAAAGTTCCGAGTCAGATAACAAATGAAAAATGTTTTCAAAACATTATTTATCAAAATAATTACTCAAATGAAACTCTTTTAACTATTTCAGATCAACTAAATAGGATTGAAGAAAATACTATAAATTTACAATTATCAAAAGAAAATAAAATCAAAACAAAAAATTTTTATAATAATATAGCAAGTTCTAGTAATGTCAGCTTTATTCCTCATCAAATAAATGGAAATTTTAATCTTGGAAATAAAGATTTAATTGATGAATTAGAAAAAAGACTTACTAATTTCCGTATTTCAAAAAATGTATCTATAAATATGTTAAGAACAAATAATGACTCTCTTGACGAATCTGATGAAAGTAATAATGAAAGTGAATTAAATTTAGACAATCTTACTCAACAATTCATAAATGACAATGATGATATAAATCAGCTTACAAATGAATTTTCAAGATTAAATAAGATTAATTATTTTGGTAATAATCCAAAACCAACTATTAAAAATTATTGGAATAGACCTTCTCTTCCTGATGTTCAAATTGAAGAAAGAGCTTTTCAATATGATCGTTCAGCTTACGATGGTACTTCTGTTTACGAATGGAATATCGATGGTAACTCTGAACATCAAATTCTTAATATTGTTCAAGAAATGACCATGGCAGCTAATGCTTACAAGTCTCACAATAATACTCAACTTCAAATTGTTAATATTATTATTTCTGGGTTTACTGGTACTCTTAAAGGTTGGTGGGATTTCTATATTACACCAGAAGAAAAGAATTTTATTATGAATGCCAAGAAAACCGTTATAAAACAAGAAAATAATTTACCAATTCAAACTCAAGAGGATGATATGGTTAATACTTTAATTTTTGCTATAATCAAAAACTTTGTAGGAGATCCTACTACTTTTCAAGAAAGAACTTCTGAAATTCTAATGAACTTACATTGTAGAAAATTAACTGATTTCAGATGGTACAAAGATAATTATCTCGTTAAAGTTTTTTCAAGACCAGATTGTAAAGAATCTTATTGGAAAGAACGTTTTATTGCTGGACTTCCAAAACTTTTTGCCGAAAGAATTAGACAAAAATTAAGAGAAAATTTTAATAATACAATTCCTTATCAAAACTTAACTTATGGAGACTTAATTAATTATATTAATAAAGAAGGATTAGCTATTTGTGCTGACCTTAGATTTAAAGAAAAACTTAAAAAAGATAGAATTAATAGTAAGAATGAATTAGGAAATTTTTGTCAACAATATGGTTATCAACCATTAACAGGTCCGTCTACTTCAAAAACCAAAAAATATAATAAAAAATCTTCAAAATATTTCAAGAAAAAGAAATATAATAAATCAGAAAAATATAAGAATTATAAGAAAAATAAATTTTTAACATCAAAAAACCCTTATAAACGATCTAATAAAAATTCTAAAAGAAAATCAAAAGACATTATTATTTGCCATAAATGTGGTCGTAATGGTCATAATGCTAATAATTGTTATGCAAAAACAAAAATTAATGAATTAAATATTTCAGAAGAATTAAAAGAACAAATTAGAAAAATTATGTTAAATTCTGATTCCGATTCTGATTCTAGTTTTACCGATTTTCAAGAAAATGATTTAAACATCTTAGAACAAAATACTTCAAGTTCGGAAGATTCTGATACATGCAAATGTGTTGGAAAATGTAATTGTAATTATTCAATTAATGTCCTTACAAACAATGACAAAGATCTTTTAAAAAATTTGGATTCAATTAAAGATAAAAATATCCAAGAACTGTTGATAAAACAAATGCTTAATAAGAATGAAAATTCTGTTTCAAATAATACAAAATTTTTTAATTTAAAAGACATATATGAAAGATTTTCTGAAACAAAACCCATTTCCATACAAGAACTTCAAGAAGAATTAAAATTAGTTAAACAAGACATAAAAGAAATTAAAGGCAAAATTATAACTCTAGAAAAGGGAAAAAATATTATTAATTCACAAAATAATGAAAATAAAGATGAAAAGGTTATCGAAAGAATTATAAATGATCAAATTTCTCAAAAATGGAATACTCAAATAACTCTAGTAAAAAATAATTTTAAAATGGATATTACTGCTCTAATTGATAGTGGTGCTGATATGAACTGTATACAAGAAGGTTTATTTCCCACTCAATTTTATGAAAAAACTTCTTCTAGGCTTACTGGAGCTGAAGGAACCAGTTTAAAAATAAATTATAAAATTTCCGATGTTCATATTTGCAACAATCAAGATTATTGTTATAAAACTCATTTAATTTTAGTAAAAAATCTTACTTCTCCTTTAATTTTAGGAACACCTTTTATTACTAAATTATATCCTTTTATGGTTCAAGATGATGGAATTATTACTAAAGTTTTTGGAAAAGAAATTATGTTTAAATTTTGTGAACCTCCGTCTTATTCAACTATTAATATTCTTAATTATAAAACAAAACAAGCAAATTACCTTATCAATGAAATTAATGATTTTCGTATACATAATCAATTACAAGATAAGTATATTCAAGACAAAATTATAGCTTTAAAACAAAAGTTTGAAAATAATGTTTGCTCAAATATTCCAAACGCCTTTTGGAACAGAAAACAACATATTGTCAAATTACCTTATATTAAAACTTTCAATGAAAAGGATATTCCTTCAAAATCAAGAGCTATTCATATGAATAATGAATTAGAAGCCCATTGTAAAAAAGAAATTCAAGATTTATTGGACAAAAAATTAATTAGACCTTCTAAATCTCCTTGGTCTTGTTCAGCTTTCTATGTTATGAATGCTGCTGAATTAGAAAGAGGATCACCAAGATTAGTTATCAATTATAAACCTTTAAATAAAGTTTTAGATTGGATTAGATATCCTATTCCTAATAAAAGAGATTTATTGAAAAAACTTTATGATTCAAAAATATTTTCAAAATTTGATATGAAATCTGGTTTTTGGCAAATTCAAATTCATGAAGAAGATAAATACAAAACAGGTTTTAATGTTCCTTTTGGTCATTACGAGTGGAACGTTATGCCCTTTGGTTTAAAAAATGCTCCTTCTGAATTTCAAAACATTATGAATGATATTATCATTCCTATAAACAGTTTTTCAATTGTTTATATTGATGATGTTCTTATTTTTTCAAAATCTATTGATCAACATTTCAAACATTTAAATCAGTTTTATGATTTAATTTATAAAAATGGCTTAGCTGTTTCAGCTAAGAAAATGCATTTATTTCAAAATGAAATTAGATTTTTAGGACATAACATTGTTAATAATACTATTAAACCTATTATAAGAAGTTTAGAATTTTCTAATAAATTTCCTGACGAAATTATAGATAAAAAACAACTTCAACGATTTTTAGGATGTCTAAATTATATTCATGATTTTTTCAAAGATTTAGGAGAAATGTTTGGAGTGACTAGTTTTGATTGAAGCATATTTGAATAAAGTTGAGAATTTTTTGCAATTGGAGTTAATGGAGAAAAACGATTCTGACTTGAGAAAGGAACAAGCTTTTGATTAATTGGTTTCTTGTCTTCAATCTTAGAGGAAGACGATGAACTCATTTTCCCTGCAAAAATTCACGAGAAAGAAAATCCGGTAATGAATTGCTTTCTCCTTTTATAAATTCAATATCAAAATCAAAATTGCCCAACAATGCTTGCCATCTAGCAAAGATTTGTTTAGAAATAATATTTTTAACATCTTTTTCTAAAATTGATTTTGCAGATTGACAATCAATTCTTAATAAAAAAAATTTCATAAATAAATCATCTTCAAATTTAGTAATACATAAAACAATACTTAAAATCTCCTTTTTAACAGTTGAATAATTCTTTTGAGTATTATTCCAAGCACCTGAATAAAAACGATCAGTTTCGACTATGATATTAGCATAAGGATGTGGTAAATTTAAACAAGGTAAAGAAGGAATTTTTTGTTTTATAAGTTTAACAATATTAGTATGTTCTTGAGTCCAAGGTTGTGGATTATTTTTTAATCTATTATAAAGAGGTTTGCAAAGAGTTCCTAAATCTTTGAAAAAATCATGAATATAATTTAGACATCCTAAAAATCGTTGAAGTTGTTTTTTATCTATAATTTCGTCAGGAAATTTATTAGAAAATTCTAAACTTCTTATAATAGGTTTAATAGTATTATTAACAATGTTATGTCCTAAAAATCTAATTTCATTTTGAAATAAATGCATTTTCTTAGCTGAAACAGCTAAGCCATTTTTATAAATTAAATCATAAAACTGATTTAAATGTTTGAAATGTTGATCAATAGATTTTGAAAAAATAAGAACATCATCAATATAAACAATTGAAAAACTGTTTATAGGAATGATAATATCATTCATAATGTTTTGAAATTCAGAAGGAGCATTTTTTAAACCAAAGGGCATAACGTTCCACTCGTAATGACCAAAAGGAACATTAAAACCTGTTTTGTATTTATCTTCTTCATGAATTTGAATTTGCCAAAAACCAGATTTCATATCAAATTTTGAAAATATTTTTGAATCATAAAGTTTTTTCAATAAATCTCTTTTATTAGGAATAGGATATCTAATCCAATCTAAAACTTTATTTAAAGGTTTATAATTGATAACTAATCTTGGTGATCCTCTTTCTAATTCAGCAGCATTCATAACATAGAAAGCTGAACAAGACCAAGGAGATTTAGAAGGTCTAATTAATTTTTTGTCCAATAAATCTTGAATTTCTTTTTTACAATGGGCTTCTAATTCATTATTCATATGAATAGCTCTTGATTTTGAAGGAATATCCTTTTCATTGAAAGTTTTAATATAAGGTAATTTGACAATATGTTGTTTTCTGTTCCAAAAGGCGTTTGGAATATTTGAGCAAACATTATTTTCAAACTTTTGTTTTAAAGCTATAATTTTGTCTTGAATATACTTATCTTGTAATTGATTATGTATACGAAAATCATTAATTTCATTGATAAGGTAATTTGCTTGTTTTGTTTTATAATTAAGAATATTAATAGTTGAATAAGACGGAGGTTCACAAAATTTAAACATAATTTCTTTTCCAAAAACTTTAGTAATAATTCCATCATCTTGAACCATAAAAGGATATAATTTAGTAATAAAAGGTGTTCCTAAAATTAAAGGAGAAGTAAGATTTTTTACTAAAATTAAATGAGTTTTATAACAATAATCTTGATTGTTGCAAATATGAACATCGGAAATTTTATAATTTATTTTTAAACTGGTTCCTTCAGCTCCAGTAAGCCTAGAAGAAGTTTTTTCATAAAATTGAGTGGGAAATAAACCTTCTTGTATACAGTTCATATCAGCACCACTATCAATTAGAGCAGTAATATCCATTTTAAAATTATTTTTTACTAGAGTTATTTGAGTATTCCATTTTTGAGAAATTTGATCATTTATAATTCTTTCGATAACCTTTTCATCTTTATTTTCATTATTTTGTGAATTAATAATATTTTTTCCCTTTTCTAGAGTTATAATTTTGCCTTTAATTTCTTTTATGTCTTGTTTAACTAATTTTAATTCTTCTTGAAGTTCTTGTATGGAAATGGGTTTTGTTTCAGAAAATCTTTCATATATGTCTTTTAAATTAAAAAATTTTGTATTATTTGAAACAGAATTTTCATTCTTATTAAGCATTTGTTTTATCAACAGTTCTTGGATATTTTTATCTTTAATTGAATCCAAATTTTTTAAAAGATCTTTGTCATTGTTTGTAAGGACATTAATTGAATAATTACAATTACATTTTCCAACACATTTGCATGTATCAGAATCTTCCGAACTTGAAGTATTTTGTTCTAAGATGTTTAAATCATTTTCTTGAAAATCGGTAAAACTAGAATCAGAATCGGAATCAGAATTTAACATAATTTTTCTAATTTGTTCTTTTAATTCTTCTGAAATATTTAATTCATTAATTTTTGTTTTTGCATAACAATTATTAGCATTATGACCATTACGACCACATTTATGGCAAATAATAATGTCTTTTGATTTTCTTTTAGAATTTTTATTAGATCGTTTATAAGGGTTTTTTGATGTTAAAAATTTATTTTTCTTATAATTCTTATATTTTTCTGATTTATTATATTTCTTTTTCTTGAAATATTTTGAAGATTTTTTATTATATTTTTTGGTTTTTGAAGTAGACGGACCTGTTAATGGTTGATAACCATATTGTTGACAAAAATTTCCTAATTCATTCTTACTATTAATTCTATCTTTTTTAAGTTTTTCTTTAAATCTAAGGTCAGCACAAATAGCTAATCCTTCTTTATTAATATAATTAATTAAGTCTCCATAAGTTAAGTTTTGATAAGGAATTGTATTATTAAAATTTTCTCTTAATTTTTGTCTAATTCTTTCGGCAAAAAGTTTTGGAAGTCCAGCAATAAAACGTTCTTTCCAATAAGATTCTTTACAATCTGGTCTTGAAAAAACTTTAACGAGATAATTATCTTTGTACCATCTGAAATCAGTTAATTTTCTACAATGTAAGTTCATTAGAATTTCAGAAGTTCTTTCTTGAAAAGTAGTAGGATCTCCTACAAAGTTTTTGATTATAGCAAAAATTAAAGTATTAACCATATCATCCTCTTGAGTTTGAATTGGTAAATTATTTTCTTGTTTTATAACGGTTTTCTTGGCATTCATAATAAAATTCTTTTCTTCTGGTGTAATATAGAAATCCCACCAACCTTTAAGAGTACCAGTAAACCCAGAAATAATAATATTAACAATTTGAAGTTGAGTATTATTGTGAGACTTGTAAGCATTAGCTGCCATGGTCATTTCTTGAACAATATTAAGAATTTGATGTTCAGAGTTACCATCGATATTCCATTCGTAAACAGAAGTACCATCGTAAGCTGAACGATCATATTGAAAAGCTCTTTCTTCAATTTGAACATCAGGAAGAGAAGGTCTATTCCAATAATTTTTAATAGTTGGTTTTGGATTATTACCAAAATAATTAATCTTATTTAATCTTGAAAATTCATTTGTAAGCTGATTTATATCATCATTGTCATTTATGAATTGTTGAGTAAGATTGTCTAAATTTAATTCACTTTCATTATTACTTTCATCAGATTCGTCAAGAGAGTCATTATTTGTTCTTAACATATTTATAGATACATTTTTTGAAATACGGAAATTAGTAAGTCTTTTTTCTAATTCATCAATTAAATCTTTATTTCCAAGATTAAAATTTCCATTTATTTGATGAGGAATAAAGCTGACATTACTAGAACTTGCTATATTATTATAAAAAATTTTTGTTTTGATTTTATTTTCTTTTGATAATTGTAAATTTATAGTATTTTCTTCAATCCTATTTAGTTGATCTGAAATAGTTAAAAGAGTTTCATTTGAGTAATTATTTTGATAAATAATGTTTTGAAAACATTTTTCATTTGTTATCTGACTCGGAACTTTAACTAAAGGAGTTGCAATAAAATTATTATCAATAATGATTTCCTTTTTTGGCGGGTATTCAGAAATAATTTCTTGATTAGTAATAACATCCTTGTATGTTTTTGAAGAAACAGGAAAAATAGTTTGCATTTTAAAAGGATAATCTATATTATGTTTAGGAGCATAAATTAATTCGAACCATTGAAAAAACGGAGAGTGAATTTGATTTGATAAAACATAATCTTCCCAAAGTCCAAAATGTAAAAATCTTATATAATATGAAAAGTTTTCTTCATGCCAAATTCTTTTTGTATTATTATAATCTTTATAATATTCTTCTTCTTTTAAATAATCAAAATTAACATATGATGGTATTTTAGAAATATCTATATTAATATTCATTTTAACAAGTTGATTGATTTAATCTAAAAGATATATTTTTAATAATACTAAGTTGAGCACTAATAACAATATTTTTATTTTTAATCATTTTTGATAAACAATATATTATTTCCTTTTGAATATTATAATTATATGTGTCTTTTTCAGTATTAATTAATTTAATTTCTTCGTCTTCTTTGAGTTGTTTAATTCTATTTATTTCTTTAGAAATGCTTGCAATAATTTGCCATCTGGTCTTTAATAAATTATTCCAAAATTTATTATTATTACTACAACTAATCTGTCTTTTAGAACTCATTAACACGTATATTTAGATAAATTTGTTAAATAATTATCAAGATGTATATTAAAGGTTTTTAATACTGCTTTTATGTTATTAATTTCTTGTTCTAATTCTAATAGTTCTTTATCATCATTTATATTTTTTAATTCTAATATCTTTTCTTGTAAGAGTTTTTTAAATATTTTTATTGAATTTCTTAATCTCTTAATAGCAGTAACTCTATTTCTATTTAAAGAATTACAATTTATTTGAACTTTATTAGTCATAATTGTTGTCTATAATTTTGAAGTTCATTAATAAAATCAGATTTAGTAGGACTTGGTAAACTTGTATCACTAGTTTGGTCTTCTTGATAAAGAGGTTTAGGAATAGGACTAGAATAGTCAACAGTTTTTAAATTTAAAGACTTTGATTTTGAAAGCGAAAATTTAGAAGTACCAATTTCAGGAATAGAACTAGTAGAAAATCTAGATGAAGAAAAATTCGTAGAAGAAAAGTTTATATCAACTGAGCCATCATTATGCTCAATTATATTTGAAATTTGTTTTGAAGAATCTAAAGATTTTGGTTCAATAACATTTTGTAAATTCCAATTACATGATTGAGTAATTTCTGACCATTTAAGTCGTTTAGGCATATGAACTTTTGTATGATTAGTATTTGCTTCGTAAATAATTGTTTCATTTCTTGGATTTGACAAACGGGTTTTTGGTTCTAAGGTAGTTGTCATGGTTTTATAACAAACACGATAAATAATTGCTAAAGGTTTAGAGTTATTTTTAAATTCTAAATTCTTTGTTTCAACAGTTAAAACCAAAGTGTCTAAAATATTTTTGTCAAATAATCCTACGGAAAAATTTGGATAACAATTAAAATAAATTGGTCCATTTGCGATATTTGTTTCTGCCATAGCTAAAATAGAATTTTGAAAATCTGTATGTCTTTTATCTCTTAATATTAAGAGAACAGGAGCATCAACACCAATTCTAAAAAGAGGTTTGATAGCAATTTGAACAAGACCTAAATGAAGAAATTTATATTTTTGTCTATGTTCGAAAATAGATCTTGATGATAACAAATTTATATTTTGTTGGTTTTGACCAATGGATAGGGTTTGTTCAGTCATTTTAATTGAGTAACTTTGAAAATAATCAAAAGTCCCTATTCTATAAATTGTGTTTATATTGGTTTTAGGTATAGTCCAATCATTTAAATTTTGTTCTATATTATCAATAGTTTCTTCAATAGAGTTTATATGATTATCATCATAATCTTGTTCTTTTTTCATAATATTTTTACCAGTATCATATTTTTTAGATAATATGCGTGAAAATCTACTCATATTTGATTAATTTTAGTTTAAAGATTTTATAAGAAAACTTACTTGTTTTATCTAGGATGAACAGAGAGGGCATCGGCCCAACGATGATTGTGGTCCGGCTCCGTGACTTACCATACTTGCACGTCTTACGCTAATCCAACCAATCACTGGTCTGGTCTCTGTATCATTCTTAACAAAACTCATAATTTTCTTAAAATTCTTCAAACAAAAATTAACCAAATAACAAACAGAGTTATCATACATACTAATCTCTGGTCTAAAACGTAGCTCTGATACCATTATCTAACTAGTAGTTTCAGATATTTTTTGATGATAAAAATCATACATTATTTTATAAAACTGTTTTCTATCTTTGCTTATAAACTCATGATTATGGATTAGAACTTGTAAAGCTTTTAATTGATTACAATAATAATGACGATTAGCTTGTATCTTTGAATCAGACATAATAAAAGAACAAAAGTTATTTAAATATTTTAAGCATGAATTTGATTGATTTGATTATTATTAAATGCAAGTATTATTTTAACAAAAATTTTAAATTTCGTAGAATTAATAGTTAGAATAACTCGAAAAGAGATTGTCATAGCGATAACAGAGATAAGACAATAGTTGAATAAAATTCTTTATATATTACCTTCTTTTAAATTACAATCAGCGCATCCGTCTGGAGCAAGTATGATTTGAAAATCTAAAGATTTTGAACACCTAGAAGTAGATAGGAGAACTCTTTTCTTAGACATGAACTAAACATTTGAGAGAAGTTTTATAAGAGGGATTTTTAGATAACTTTGAGATGCTCTTCATTAAAACATATCTCTTCAATATATAGGAGTCTTGGAGTCTTGAAACATCTTGAAACGGGAAACCGAAGGATTACCGGATCATCTTGAGAATTATTGAATCAACTTGCATTTGTCGGAGTGTAGATGTGGCAGACAAAACTTTAAAGCTTTTGACAAATTGGCATCATATTTTGTCATTTTTTGATAATGGAAATCTTCTTTGGCGATAATGGAGCATCTTCTTTCATCTTTGTAAAAGTTGTTTGTTTTCATGCAATAATTTAGCATCTTATCTCTGCAGAAGACATGATAATATTTTTGATAATTGATGTACTCACACAGTGTATAATTGATAATTGATGTACCCACACAGTGTATAATAGTTGAACAATTTGATAACACACGTATTACCCCCCTTTGAATAACAAACACATATAAAAGAATACCTTACATTGAAGGTATAACACCAAAATTAAAAACTTAATTAATCTGCAAATGGATCATCAAAAGGATCTTGAGCATCTTGAAAATTATTTTTAACAGATGTGGGAGAATGTTCTGAATTAGTTGGAGAATTGCGAATTTCTTGAAGTAATTGTTGTAGATCTTCAGGGGAAGAATTTGCAGCGGCACGAATTTTGCTAATAAGATTAGCATCTGGAGAAGATAGACTCTTGATAAGATTTGCTTCAATTTCTGGCTTTTGATTATACATTGATTGATAATGATTGAAAACAGCTTGCTCGTTTGCTTGAGAAATTGTGACTTTATCCCACCTTTTTAGACGAAATTGTCGATTGAGCCAAGGGGGATTGAAGTCTGTTGCTTCTTGATAAGAGAATGTCCAGGACATAATCCATGGAACTTTAAATAACATGGTGAATTGTAACAAATATTCAAATTCTGGGATTTGTTGAATAAATAGCTCTTTGAATTTAGAAAAGCCTTTGAGAATTTCAGTGGGTAATTTGCCATCTGGTCTTTAATAAATTATTCCAAAATTTATTATTATTACTACAACTAATCTGTCTTTTAGAACTCATTAACACGTATATTTAGATAAATTTGTTAAATAATTATCAAGATGTATATTAAAGGTTTTTAATACTGCTTTTATGTTATTAATTTCTTGTTCTAATTCTAATAGTTCTTTATCATCATTTATATTTTTTAATTCTAATATCTTTTCTTGTAAGAGTTTTTTAAATATTTTTATTGAATTTCTTAATCTCTTAATAGCAGTAACTCTATTTCTATTTAAAGAATTACAATTTATTTGAACTTTATTAGTCATAATTGTTGTCTATAATTTTGAAGTTCATTAATAAAATCAGATTTAGTAGGACTTGGTAAACTTGTATCACTAGTTTGGTCTTCTTGATAAAGAGGTTTAGGAATAGGACTAGAATAGTCAACAGTTTTTAAATTTAAAGACTTTGATTTTGAAAGCGAAAATTTAGAAGTACCAATTTCAGGAATAGAACTAGTAGAAAATCTAGATGAAGAAAAATTTGTAGAAGAAAAGTTTATATCAACTGAGCCATCATTATGCTCAATTATATTTGAAATTTGTTTTGAAGAATCTAAAGATTTTGGTTCAATAACATTTTGTAAATTCCAATTACATGATTGAGTAATTTCTGACCATTTAAGTCGTTTAGGCATATGAACTTTTGTATGATTAGTATTTGCTTCGTAAATAATTGTTTCATTTCTTGGATTTGACAAACGGGTTTTTGGTTCTAAGGTAGTTGTCATGGTTTTATAACAAACACGATAAATAATTGCTAAAGGTTTAGAGTTATTTT
This sequence comes from Lactuca virosa, assembly GCF_052849685.1. NCBI lineage: Eukaryota > Viridiplantae > Streptophyta > Magnoliopsida > Asterales > Asteraceae > Lactuca > Lactuca virosa. The sequence goes on along the minus strand of NC_136433.1, from coordinate 19,226,355 downwards.
TAAATTCTAAATTCTTTGTTTCAACAGTTAAAACCAAAGTGTCTAAAATATTTTTGTCAAATAATCCTACGGAAAAATTTGGATAACAATTAAAATAAATTGGTCCATTTGCGATATTTGTTTCTGTCATAGCTAAAATAGAATTTTGAAAATCTGTATGTCTTTTATCTCTTAATATTAAGAGAACAGGAGCATCAACACCAATTCTAAAAAGAGGTTTGATAGCAATTTGAACAAGACCTAAATGAAGAAATTTATATTTTTGTCTATGTTCGAAAATAGATCTTGATGATAACAAATTTATATTTTGTTGGTTTTGACCAATGGATAGGGTTTGTTCAGTCATTTTAATTGAGTAACTTTGAAAATAATCAAAAGTCCCTATTCTATAAATTGTGTTTATATTGGTTTTAGGTATAGTCCAATCATTTAAATTTTGTTCTATATTATCAATAGTTTCTTCAATAGAGTTTATATGATTATCATTTTGTTATTTGGTTAATTTTTGTTTGAAGAATTTTAAGAAAATTATGAGTTTTGTTAAGAATGATACAGAGACCAGACCAGTGATTGGTTGGATTAGCGTAAGACGTGCAAGTATGGTAAGTCACGGAGCCGGACCACAATCATCGTTGGGTCGATGCCCTCTCTGTTCATCCTAGATAAAACAAGTAAGTTTTCTTATAAAATCTTTAAACTAAAATTAATCAAATATGAGTAGATTTTCACGCATATTATCTAAAAAATATGATACTGGTAAAAATATTATGAAAAAAGAACAAGATTATGATGATAATCATATAAACTCTATTGAAGAAACTATTGATAATATAGAACAAAATTTAAATGATTGGACTATACCTAAAACCAATATAAACACAATTTATAGAATAGGGACTTTTGATTATTTTCAAAGTTACTCAATTAAAATGACTGAACAAACCCTATCCATTGGTCAAAACCAACAAAATATAAATTTGTTATCATCAAGATCTATTTTCGAACATAGACAAAAATATAAATTTCTTCATTTAGGTCTTGTTCAAATTGCTATCAAACCTCTTTTTAGAATTGGTGTTGATGCTCCTGTTCTCTTAATATTAAGAGATAAAAGACATACAGATTTTCAAAATTCTATTTTAGCTATGGCAGAAACAAATATCGCAAATGGACCAATTTATTTTAATTGTTATCCAAATTTTTCCGTAGGATTATTTGACAAAAATATTTTAGACACTTTGGTTTTAACTGTTGAAACAAAGAATTTAGAATTTAAAAATAACTCTAAACCTTTAGCAATTATTTATCGTGTTTGTTATAAAACCATGACAACTACCTTAGAACCAAAAACCCGTTTGTCAAATCCAAGAAATGAAACAATTATTTACGAAGCAAATACTAATCATACAAAAGTTCATATGCCTAAACGACTTAAATGGTCAGAAATTACTCAATCATGTAATTGGAATTTACAAAATGTTATTGAACCAAAATCTTTAGATTCTTCAAAACAAATTTCAAATATAATTGAGCATAATGATGGCTCAGTTGATATAAACTTTTCTTCTACAAATTTTTCTTCATCTAGATTTTCTACTAGTTCTATTCCTGAAATTGGTACTTCTAAATTTTCGCTTTCAAAATCAATGTCTTTAAATTTAAAAATTGTTGACTATTCTAGTCCTATTCCTAAACCTCTTTATCAAGAAGACCAAACTAGTGATACAAGTTTACCAAGTCCTACTAAATCTGATTTTATTAATGAACTTCAAAATTATAGACAACAATTATGACTAATAAAGTTCAAATAAATTGTAATTCTTTAAATAGAAATAGAGTTACTGCTATTAAGAGATTAAGAAATTCAATAAAAATATTTAAAAAACTCTTACAAGAAAAGATATTAGAATTAAAAAATATAAATGATGATAAAGAACTATTAGAATTAGAACAAGAAATTAATAACATAAAAGCAGTATTAAAAACCTTTAATATACATCTTGATAATTATTTAACAAATTTATCTAAATATACGTGTTAATGAGTTCTAAAAGACAGATTAGTTGTAGTAATAATAATAAATTTTGGAATAATTTATTAAAGACCAGATGGCAAATTATTGCAAGCATTTCTAAAGAAATAAATAGAATTAAACAACTCAAAGAAGACGAAGAAATTAAATTAATTAATACTGAAAAAGACACATATAATTATAATATTCAAAAGGAAATAATATATTGTTTATCAAAAATGATTAAAAATAAAAATATTGTTATTAGTGCTCAACTTAGTATTATTAAAAATATATCTTTTAGATTAAATCAATCAACTTGTTAAAATGAATATTAATATAGATATTTCTAAAATACCATCATATGTTAATTTTGATTATTTAAAAGAAGAAGAATATTATAAAGATTATAATAATACAAAAAGAATTTGGCATGAAGAAAACTTTTCATATTATATAAGATTTTTACATTTTGGACTTTGGGAAGATTATGTTTTATCAAATCAAATTCACTCTCCGTTTTTTCAATGGTTCGAATTAATTTATGCTCCTAAACATAATATAGATTATCCTTTTAAAATGCAAACTATTTTTCCTGTTTCTTCAAAAACATACAAGGATGTTATTACTAATCAAGAAATTATTTCTGAATACCCGCCAAAAAAGGAAATCATTATTGATAATAATTTTATTGCAACTCCTTTAGTTAAAGTTCCGAGTCAGATAACAAATGAAAAATGTTTTCAAAACATTATTTATCAAAATAATTACTCAAATGAAACTCTTTTAACTATTTCAGATCAACTAAATAGGATTGAAGAAAATACTATAAATTTACAATTATCAAAAGAAAATAAAATCAAAACAAAAAGTTTTTATAATAATATAGCAAGTTCTAGTAATGTCAGCTTTATTCCTCATCAAATAAATGGAAATTTTAATCTTGGAAATAAAGATTTAATTGATGAATTAGAAAAAAGACTTACTAATTTCCGTATTTCAAAAAATGTATCTATAAATATGTTAAGAACAAATAATGACTCTCTTGACGAATCTGATGAAAGTAATAATGAAAGTGAATTAAATTTAGACAATCTTACTCAACAATTCATAAATGACAATGATGATATAAATCAGCTTACAAATGAATTTTCAAGATTAAATAAGATTAATTATTTTGGTAATAATCCAAAACCAACTATTAAAAATTATTGGAATAGACCTTCTCTTCCTGATGTTCAAATTGAAGAAAGAGCTTTTCAATATGATCGTTCAGCTTACGATGGTACTTCTGTTTACGAATGGAATATCGATGGTAACTCTGAACATCAAATTCTTAATATTGTTCAAGAAATGACCATGGCAGCTAATGCTTACAAGTCTCACAATAATACTCAACTTCAAATTGTTAATATTATTATTTCTGGGTTTACTGGTACTCTTAAAGGTTGGTGGGATTTCTATATTACACCAGAAGAAAAGAATTTTATTATGAATGCCAAGAAAACCGTTATAAAACAAGAAAATAATTTACCAATTCAAACTCAAGAGGATGATATGGTTAATACTTTAATTTTTGCTATAATCAAAAACTTTGTAGGAGATCCTACTACTTTTCAAGAAAGAACTTCTGAAATTCTAATGAACTTACATTGTAGAAAATTAACTGATTTCAGATGGTACAAAGATAATTATCTCGTTAAAGTTTTTTCAAGACCAGATTGTAAAGAATCTTATTGGAAAGAACGTTTTATTGCTGGACTTCCAAAACTTTTTGCCGAAAGAATTAGACAAAAATTAAGAGAAAATTTTAATAATACAATTCCTTATCAAAACTTAACTTATGGAGACTTAATTAATTATATTAATAAAGAAGGATTAGCTATTTGTGCTGACCTTAGATTTAAAGAAAAACTTAAAAAAGATAGAATTAATAGTAAGAATGAATTAGGAAATTTTTGTCAACAATATGGTTATCAACCATTAACAGGTCCGTCTACTTCAAAAACCAAAAAATATAATAAAAAATCTTCAAAATATTTCAAGAAAAAGAAATATAATAAATCAGAAAAATATAAGAATTATAAGAAAAATAAATTTTTAACATCAAAAAACCCTTATAAACGATCTAATAAAAATTCTAAAAGAAAATCAAAAGACATTATTATTTGCCATAAATGTGGTCGTAATGGTCATAATGCTAATAATTGTTATGCAAAAACAAAAATTAATGAATTAAATATTTCAGAAGAATTAAAAGAACAAATTAGAAAAATTATGTTAAATTCTGATTCCGATTCTGATTCTAGTTTTACCGATTTTCAAGAAAATGATTTAAACATCTTAGAACAAAATACTTCAAGTTCGGAAGATTCTGATACATGCAAATGTGTTGGAAAATGTAATTGTAATTATTCAATTAATGTCCTTACAAACAATGACAAAGATCTTTTAAAAAATTTGGATTCAATTAAAGATAAAAATATCCAAGAACTGTTGATAAAACAAATGCTTAATAAGAATGAAAATTCTGTTTCAAATAATACAAAATTTTTTAATTTAAAAGACATATATGAAAGATTTTCTGAAACAAAACCCATTTCCATACAAGAACTTCAAGAAGAATTAAAATTAGTTAAACAAGACATAAAAGAAATTAAAGGCAAAATTATAACTCTAGAAAAGGGAAAAAATATTATTAATTCACAAAATAATGAAAATAAAGATGAAAAGGTTATCGAAAGAATTATAAATGATCAAATTTCTCAAAAATGGAATACTCAAATAACTCTAGTAAAAAATAATTTTAAAATGGATATTACTGCTCTAATTGATAGTGGTGCTGATATGAACTGTATACAAGAAGGTTTATTTCCCACTCAATTTTATGAAAAAACTTCTTCTAGGCTTACTGGAGCTGAAGGAACCAGTTTAAAAATAAATTATAAAATTTCCGATGTTCATATTTGCAACAATCAAGATTATTGTTATAAAACTCATTTAATTTTAGTAAAAAATCTTACTTCTCCTTTAATTTTAGGAACACCTTTTATTACTAAATTATATCCTTTTATGGTTCAAGATGATGGAATTATTACTAAAGTTTTTGGAAAAGAAATTATGTTTAAATTTTGTGAACCTCCGTCTTATTCAACTATTAATATTCTTAATTATAAAACAAAACAAGCAAATTACCTTATCAATGAAATTAATGATTTTCGTATACATAATCAATTACAAGATAAGTATATTCAAGACAAAATTATAGCTTTAAAACAAAAGTTTGAAAATAATGTTTGCTCAAATATTCCAAACGCCTTTTGGAACAGAAAACAACATATTGTCAAATTACCTTATATTAAAACTTTCAATGAAAAGGATATTCCTTCAAAATCAAGAGCTATTCATATGAATAATGAATTAGAAGCCCATTGTAAAAAAGAAATTCAAGATTTATTGGACAAAAAATTAATTAGACCTTCTAAATCTCCTTGGTCTTGTTCAGCTTTCTATGTTATGAATGCTGCTGAATTAGAAAGAGGATCACCAAGATTAGTTATCAATTATAAACCTTTAAATAAAGTTTTAGATTGGATTAGATATCCTATTCCTAATAAAAGAGATTTATTGAAAAAACTTTATGATTCAAAAATATTTTCAAAATTTGATATGAAATCTGGTTTTTGGCAAATTCAAATTCATGAAGAAGATAAATACAAAACAGGTTTTAATGTTCCTTTTGGTCATTACGAGTGGAACGTTATGCCCTTTGGTTTAAAAAATGCTCCTTCTGAATTTCAAAACATTATGAATGATATTATCATTCCTATAAACAGTTTTTCAATTGTTTATATTGATGATGTTCTTATTTTTTCAAAATCTATTGATCAACATTTCAAACATTTAAATCAGTTTTATGATTTAATTTATAAAAATGGCTTAGCTGTTTCAGCTAAGAAAATGCATTTATTTCAAAATGAAATTAGATTTTTAGGACATAACATTGTTAATAATACTATTAAACCTATTATAAGAAGTTTAGAATTTTCTAATAAATTTCCTGACGAAATTATAGATAAAAAACAACTTCAACGATTTTTAGGATGTCTAAATTATATTCATGATTTTTTCAAAGATTTAGGAACTCTTTGCAAACCTCTTTATAATAGATTAAAAAATAATCCACAACCTTGGACTCAAGAACATACTAATATTGTTAAACTTATAAAACAAAAAATTCCTTCTTTACCTTGTTTAAATTTACCACATCCTTATGCTAATATCATAGTCGAAACTGATGCTAGTGATATTGGATTTGGAGGTATTTTAAAACAAAAATTATCAAATTCTTCTGAAGAACAATTGGTTCGTTTTTATTCAGGTGCTTGGAATAATACTCAAAAGAATTATTCAACTGTTAAAAAGGAGATTTTAAGTATTGTTTTATGTATTACTAAATTTGAAGATGATTTATTTATGAAATTTTTTTTATTAAGAATTGATTGTCAATCTGCAAAATCAATTTTAGAAAAAGATGTTAAAAATATTATTTCTAAACAAATCTTTGCTAGATGGCAAGCATTGTTGGGCAATTTTGATTTTGATATTGAATTTATAAAAGGAGAAAGCAATTCATTACCGGATTTTCTTTCTCGTGAATTTTTGCAGGGAAAATGAGTTCATCGTCTTCCTCTAAGATTGAAGACAAGAAACCAATTAATCAAAAGCTTGTTCCTTTCTCAAGTCAGAATCGTTTTTCTCCATTAACTCCAATTGCAAAAAATTCTCAACTTTATTCAAATATGCTTCAATCAAAACTAGTCACTCCAAACATTTCTCCAGTTCAATCAATTAGCCCTTTTTCAAAACCTATTCCTTCTGAAACACAACTTTCAACAACTTCTAAACCTACAAATAAAGCCCCTTATGTTCTCAATTCAAATCTCTTGAAAATCCAAATACTTGAAGATTCTCAAATTCTTAAGCTCAATCAAGGTTTTCATGTTCTTACTGAACACCTCTTTGGCCGAGGAAAAACCTTTCATGAAAACTCTTACAAATCTCGAGAATATTATCAAACCATTCTACAGGAATCTGGATCTGTTCAGATTGATCACCGTTCTAATAATAAAGAAGGATCTATTGATTTTAGCAAAGCCCGAATTCTTAAAATCATTTCTCCAGAAAATTGGTCATCCAATCTTTCCTTCGAAAAACCCCTTTATCAATTCCCTGCTTATCCAAGATATTCATATTATGATTACCAAGAAGCTTGGACTAAAGCATTTTTTCTTCGCAACTATTCTCATTCATGGTTCATTTTCTTTGATAAAAATTTTACCTGTGAATATCCCAGATGGTTTGTCAATTGGTATCGTTATATGGGAGTTGTTCCTAGTTGTTTACCCACTGAAATTCTCAAAGGCTTTTCTAAATTCAAAGAGCTATTTATTCAACAAATCCCAGAATTTGAATATTTGTTACAATTCACCATGTTATTTAAAGTTCCATGGATTATGTCCTGGACATTCTCTTATCAAGAAGCAACAGACTTCAATCCCCCTTGGCTCAATAGACAATTTCGTCTAAAATGGTGGCATAAAGTCACAATTTCTCAAGCAAACGAGCAAGCTGTTTTCAATCATTATCAATCAATGTATAATCAAAAGCCAGAAATTGAAGCAAATCTTATCAAGAGTCTATCTTCTCCAGATGCTAATCTTATTAGCAAAATTCGTGCCGCTGCAAATTCTTCCCCTGAAGATCTACAACAATTACTTCAAGAAATTCGCAATTCTCCAACTAATTCAGAACATTCTCCCACATCTGTTAAAAATAATTTTCAAGATACTCAAGATCCTTTTGATGATCCATTTGCAGATTAATTAAGTTTTTAATTTTGGTGTTATACCTTCAATGTAAGGTATTCTTTTATATGTGTTTGTTATTCAAAGGGGGGTAATACGTGTGTTATCAAATTGTTCAACTATTATACACTGTGTGGGTACATCAATTATCAATTATACACTGTGTGAGTACATCAATTATCAAAAATATTATCATGTCTTCTGCAGAGATAAGATGCTAAATTATTGCATGAAAACAAACAACTTTTACAAAGATGAAAGAAGATGCTCCATTATCGCCAAAGAAGATTTCCATTATCAAAAAATGACAAAATATGATGCCAATTTGTCAAAAGCTTTAAAGTTTTGTCTGCCACATCTACACTCCGACAAATGCAAGTTGATTCAATAATTCTCAAGATGATCCGGTAATCCTTCGGTTTCCCGTTTCAAGATGTTTCAAGACTCCAAGACTCCTATATATTGAAGAGATATGTTTTAATGAAGAGCATCTCAAAGTTATCTAAAAATCCCTCTTATAAAACTTCTCTCAAATGTTTAGTTCATGTCTAAGAAAAGAGTTCTCCTATCTACTTCTAGGTGTTCAAAATCTTTAGATTTTCAAATCATACTTGCTCCAGACGGATGCGCTGATTGTAATTTAAAAGAAGGTAATATATAAAGAATTTTATTCAACTATTGTCTTATCTCTGTTATCGCTATGACAATCTCTTTTCGAGTTATTCTAACTATTAATTCTACGAAATTTGAAATTTTTGTTAAAATAATACTTGCATTTAATAATAATCAAATCAATCAAATTCATGCTTAAAATATTTAAATAACTTTTGTTCTTTTATTATGTCTGATTCAAAGATACAAGCTAATCGTCATTATTATTGTAATCAATTAAAAGCTTTACAAGTTCTAATCCATAATCATGAGTTTATAAGCAAAGATAGAAAACAGTTTTATAAAATAATGTATGATTTTTATCATCAAAAAATATCTGAAACTACTAGTTAGATAATGGTATCAAAATTATGAGTTTTGTTAAGAATGATACAGAGACCAGACCAGTGATTGGTTGGATTAGCGTAAGACGTGCAAGTATGGTAAGTCACGGAGCCGGACCACAATCATCGTTGGGCCGATGCCCTCTCTGTTCATCCTAGATAAAACAAGTAAGTTTTCTTATAAAATCTTTAAACTAAAATTAATCAAATATGAGTAGATTTTCACGCATATTATCTAAAAAATATGATACTGGTAAAAATATTATGAAAAAAGAACAAGATTATGATGATAATCATATAAACTCTATTGAAGAAACTATTGATAATATAGAACAAAATTTAAATGATTGGACTATACCTAAAACCAATATAAACACAATTTATAGAATAGGGACTTTTGATTATTTTCAAAGTTACTCAATTAAAATGACTGAACAAACCCTATCCATTGGTCAAAACCAACAAAATATAAATTTGTTATCATCAAGATCTATTTTCGAACATAGACAAAAATATAAATTTCTTCATTTAGGTCTTGTTCAAATTGCTATCAAACCTCTTTTTAGAATTGGTGTTGATGCTCCTGTTCTCTTAATATTAAGAGATAAAAGACATACAGATTTTCAAAATTCTATTTTAGCTATGGCAGAAACAAATATCGCAAATGGACCAATTTATTTTAATTGTTATCCAAATTTTTCCGTAGGATTATTTGACAAAAATATTTTAGACACTTTGGTTTTAACTGTTGAAACAAAGAATTTAGAATTTAAAAATAACTCTAAACCTTTAGCAATTATTTATCGTGTTTGTTATAAAACCATGACAACTACCTTAGAACCAAAAACCCGTTTGTCAAATCCAAGAAATGAAACAATTATTTACGAAGCAAATACTAATCATACAAAAGTTCATATGCCTAAACGACTTAAATGGTCAGAAATTACTCAATCATGTAATTGGAATTTACAAAATGTTATTGAACCAAAATCTTTAGATTCTTCAAAACAAATTTCAAATATAATTGAGCATAATGATGGCTCAGTTGATATAAACTTTTCTTCTACAAATTTTTCTTCATCTAGATTTTCTACTAGTTCTATTCCTGAAATTGGTACTTCTAAATTTTCGCTTTCAAAATCAAAGTCTTTAAATTTAAAAACTGTTGACTATTCTAGTCCTATTCCTAAACCTCTTTATCAAAGAAGACCAAACTAGTGATACAAGTTTACCAAGTCCTACTAAATCTGATTTTATTAATGAACTTCAAAATTATAGACAACAATTATGACTAATAAAGTTCAAATAAATTGTAATTCTTTAAATAGAAATAGAGTTACTGCTATTAAGAGATTAAGAAATTCAATAAAAATATTTAAAAAACTCTTACAAGAAAAGATATTAGAATTAAAAAATATAAATGATGATAAAGAACTATTAGAATTAGAACAAGAAATTAATAACATAAAAGCAGTATTAAAAACCTTTAATATACATCTTGATAATTATTTAACAAATTTATCTAAATATACGTGTTAATGAGTTCTAAAAGACAGATTAGTTGTAGTAATAATAATAAATTTTGGAATAATTTATTAAAGACCAGATGGCAAATTATTGCAAGCATTTCTAAAGAAATAAATAGAATTAAACAACTCAAAGAAGACGAAGAAATTAAATTAATTAATACTGAAAAAGACACATATAATTATAATATTCAAAAGGAAATAATATATTGTTTATCAAAAATGATTAAAAATAAAAATATTGTTATTAGTGCTCAACTTAGTATTATTAAAAATATATCTTTTAGATTAAATCAATCAACTTGTTAAAATGAATATTAATATAGATATTTCTAAAATACCATCATATGTTAATTTTGATTATTTAAAAGAAGAAGAATATTATAAAGATTATAATAATACAAAAAGAATTTGGCATGAAGAAAACTTTTCATATTATATAAGATTTTTACATTTTGGACTTTGGGAAGATTATGTTTTATCAAATCAAATTCACTCTCCGTTTTTTCAATGGTTCGAATTAATTTATGCTCCTAAACATAATATAGATTATCCTTTTAAAATGCAAACTATTTTTCCTGTTTCTTCAAAAACATACAAGGATGTTATTACTAATCAAGAAATTATTTCTGAATACCCGCCAAAAAAGGAAATCATTATTGATAATAATTTTATTGCAACTCCTTTAGTTAAAGTTCCGAGTCAGATAACAAATGAAAAATGTTTTCAAAACATTATTTATCAAAATAATTACTCAAATGAAACTCTTTTAACTATTTCAGATCAACTAAATAGGATTGAAGAAAATACTATAAATTTACAATTATCAAAAGAAAATAAAATCAAAACAAAAATTTTTTATAATAATATAGCAAGTTCTAGTAATGTCAGCTTTATTCCTCATCAAATAAATGGAAATTTTAATCTTGGAAATAAAGATTTAATTGATGAATTAGAAAAAAGACTTACTAATTTCCGTATTTCAAAAAATGTATCTATAAATATGTTAAGAACAAATAATGACTCTCTTGACGAATCTGATGAAAGTAATAATGAAAGTGAATTAAATTTAGACAATCTTACTCAACAATTCATAAATGACAATGATGATATAAATCAGCTTACAAATGAATTTTCAAGATTAAATAAGATTAATTATTTTGGTAATAATCCAAAACCAACTATTAAAAATTATTGGAATAGACCTTCTCTTCCTGATGTTCAAATTGAAGAAAGAGCTTTTCAATATGATCGTTCAGCTTACGATGGTACTTCTGTTTACGAATGGAATATCGATGGTAACTCTGAACATCAAATTCTTAATATTGTTCAAGAAATGACCATGGCAGCTAATGCTTACAAGTCTCACAATAATACTCAACTTCAAATTGTTAATATTATTATTTCTGGGTTTACTGGTACTCTTAAAGGTTGGTGGGATTTCTATATTACACCAGAAGAAAAGAATTTTATTATGAATGCCAAGAAAACCGTTATAAAACAAGAAAATAATTTACCAATTCAAACTCAAGAGGATGATATGGTTAATACTTTAATTTTTGCTATAATCAAAAACTTTGTAGGAGATCCTACTACTTTTCAAGAAAGAACTTCTGAAATTCTAATGAACTTACATTGTAGAAAATTAACTGATTTCAGATGGTACAAAGATAATTATCTCGTTAAAGTTTTTTCAAGACCAGATTGTAAAGAATCTTATTGGAAAGAACGTTTTATTGCTGGACTTCCAAAACTTTTTGCCGAAAGAATTAGACAAAAATTAAGAGAAAATTTTAATAATACAATTCCTTATCAAAACTTAACTTATGGAGACTTAATTAATTATATTAATAAAGAAGGATTAGCTATTTGTGCTGACCTTAGATTTAAAGAAAAACTTAAAAAAGATAGAATTAATAGTAAGAATGAATTAGGAAATTTTTGTCAACAATATGGTTATCAACCATTAACAGGTCCGTCTACTTCAAAAACCAAAAAATATAATAAAAAATCTTCAAAATATTTCAAGAAAAAGAAATATAATAAATCAGAAAAATATAAGAATTATAAGAAAAATAAATTTTTAACATCAAAAAACCCTTATAAACGATCTAATAAAAATTCTAAAAGAAAATCAAAAGACATTATTATTTGCCATAAATGTGGTCGTAATGGTCATAATGCTAATAATTGTTATGCAAAAACAAAAATTAATGAATTAAATATTTCAGAAGAATTAAAAGAACAAATTAGAAAAATTATGTTAAATTCTGATTCCGATTCTGATTCTAGTTTTACCGATTTTCAAGAAAATGATTTAAACATCTTAGAACAAAATACTTCAAGTTCGGAAGATTCTGATACATGCAAATGTGTTGGAAAATGTAATTGTAATTATTCAATTAATGTCCTTACAAACAATGACAAAGATCTTTTAAAAAATTTGGATTCAATTAAAGATAAAAATATCCAAGAACTGTTGATAAAACAAATGCTTAATAAGAATGAAAATTCTGTTTCAAATAATACAAAAATTTTTAATTTAAAAGACATATATGAAAGATTTTCTGAAACAAAACCCATTTCCATACAAGAACTTCAAGAAGAATTAAAATTAGTTAAACAAGACATAAAAGAAATTAAAGGCAAAATTATAACTCTAGAAAAGGGAAAAAATATTATTAATTCACAAAATAATGAAAATAAAGATGAAAAGGTTATCGAAAGAATTATAAATGATCAAATTTCTCAAAAATGGAATACTCAAATAACTCTAGTAAAAAATAATTTTAAAATGGATATTACTGCTCTAATTGATAGTGGTGCTGATATGAACTGTATACAAGAAGGTTTATTTCCCACTCAATTTTATGAAAAAACTTCTTCTAGGCTTACTGGAGCTGAAGGAACCAGTTTAAAAATAAATTATAAAATTTCCGATGTTCATATTTGCAACAATCAAGATTATTGTTATAAAACTCATTTAATTTTAGTAAAAAATCTTACTTCTCCTTTAATTTTAGGAACACCTTTTATTACTAAATTATATCCTTTTATGGTTCAAGATGATGGAATTATTACTAAAGTTTTTGGAAAAGAAATTATGTTTAAATTTTGTGAACCTCCGTCTTATTCAACTATTAATATTCTTAATTATAAAACAAAACAAGCAAATTACCTTATCAATGAAATTAATGATTTTCGTATACATAATCAATTACAAGATAAGTATATTCAAGACAAAATTATAGCTTTAAAACAAAAGTTTGAAAATAATGTTTGCTCAAATATTCCAAACGCCTTTTGGAACAGAAAACAACATATTGTCAAATTACCTTATATTAAAACTTTCAATGAAAAGGATATTCCTTCAAAATCAAGAGCTATTCATATGAATAATGAATTAGAAGCCCATTGTAAAAAAGAAATTCAAGATTTATTGGACAAAAAATTAATTAGACCTTCTAAATCTCCTTGGTCTTGTTCAGCTTTCTATGTTATGAATGCTGCTGAATTAGAAAGAGGATCACCAAGATTAGTTATCAATTATAAACCTTTAAATAAAGTTTTAGATTGGATTAGATATCCTATTCCTAATAAAAGAGATTTATTGAAAAAACTTTATGATTCAAAAATATTTTCAAAATTTGATATGAAATCTGGTTTTTGGCAAATTCAAATTCATGAAGAAGATAAATACAAAACAGGTTTTAATGTTCCTTTTGGTCATTACGAGTGGAACGTTATGCCCTTTGGTTTAAAAAATGCTCCTTCTGAATTTCAAAACATTATGAATGATATTATCATTCCTATAAACAGTTTTTCAATTGTTTATATTGATGATGTTCTTATTTTTTCAAAATCTATTGATCAACATTTCAAACATTTAAATCAGTTTTATGATTTAATTTATAAAAATGGCTTAGCTGTTTCAGCTAAGAAAATGCATTTATTTCAAAATGAAATTAGATTTTTAGGACATAACATTGTTAATAATACTATTAAACCTATTATAAGAAGTTTAGAATTTTCTAATAAATTTCCTGACGAAATTATAGATAAAAAACAACTTCAACGATTTTTAGGATGTCTAAATTATATTCATGATTTTTTCAAAGATTTAGGAACTCTTTGCAAACCTCTTTATAATAGATTAAAAAATAATCCACAACCTTGGACTCAAGAACATACTAATATTGTTAAACTTATAAAACAAAAAATTCCTTCTTTACCTTGTTTAAATTTACCACATCCTTATGCTAATATCATAGTCGAAACTGATGCTAGTGATATTGGATTTGGAGGTATTTTAAAACAAAAATTATCAAATTCTTCTGAAGAACAATTGGTTCGTTTTTATTCAGGTGCTTGGAATAATACTCAAAAGAATTATTCAACTGTTAAAAAGGAGATTTTAAGTATTGTTTTATGTATTACTAAATTTGAAGATGATTTATTTATGAAAATTTTTTTATTAAGAATTGATTGTCAATCTGCAAAATCAATTTTAGAAAAAGATGTTAAAAATATTATTTCTAAACAAATCTTTGCTAGATGGCAAGCATTGTTGGGCAATTTTGATTTTGATATTGAATTTATAAAAGGAGAAAGCAATTCATTACCGGATTTTCTTTCTCGTGAATTTTTGCAGGGAAAATGAGTTCATCGTCTTCCTCTAAGATTGAAGACAAGAAACCAATTAATCAAAAGCTTGTTCCTTTCTCAAGTCAGAATCGTTTTTCTCCATTAACTCCAATTGCAAAAAATTCTCAACTTTATTCAAATATGCTTCAATCAAAACTAGTCACTCCAAACATTTCTCCAGTTCAATCAATTAGCCCTTTTTCAAAACCTATTCCTTCTGAAACACAACTTTCAACAACTTCTAAACCTACAACTAAAGCCCCTTATGTTCTCAATTCAAATCTCTTGAAAATCCAAATACTTGAAGATTCTCAAATTCTTAAGCTCAATCAAGGTTTTCATGTTCTTACTGAACACCTCTTTGGCCGAGGAAAAACCTTTCATGAAAACTCTTACAAATCTCGAAAATATTATCAAACCATTCTACAGGAATCTGGATCTGTTCAGATTGATCACCGTTCTAATAATAAAGAAGGATCTATTGATTTTAGCAAAGCCCGAATTCTTAAAATCATTTCTCCAGTAGTTTCAGATAATGGTATTAGAGCTACGTTTTAGACCAGAGATTAGTATGTATGATAACTCTGTTTGTTATCATATATATAACAAACAGAGTTATCATACATACTAATCTCTGGTCTAAAACGTGGCTCTGATACCATTATCTTTGCATTATCTAACTAGTAGTTTCAGATATTTTTTGATGATAAAAATCATACATTATTTTATAAAACTGTTTTCTATCTTTGCTTATAAACTCATGATTATGGATTAGAACTTGTAAAGCTTTTAATTGATTACAATAATAATGACGATTAGCTTGTATCTTTGAATCAGACATAATAAAAGAACAAAAGTTATTTAAATATTTTAAGCATGAATTTGATTGATTTGATTATTATTAAATGCAAGTATTATTTTAACAAAAATTTCAAATTTCGTAGAATTAATAGTTAGAATAACTCGAAAAGAGATTGTCATAGCGATAACAGAGATAAGACAATAGTTGAATAAAATTCTTTATATATTACCTTCTTTTAAATTACAATCAGCGCATCCGTCTGGAGCAAGTATGATTTGAAAATCTAAAGATTTTGAACACCTAGAAGTAGATAGGAGAACTCTTTTCTTAGACATGAACTAAACATTTGAGAGAAGTTTTATAAGAGGGATTTTTAGATAACTTTGAGATGCTCTTCATTAAAACATATCTCTTCAATATATAGGAGTCTTGGAGTCTTGAAACATCTTGAAACGGGAAACCGAAGGATTACCGGATCATCTTGAGAATTATTGAATCAACTTGCATTTGTCGGAGTGTAGATGTGGCAGACAAAACTTTAAAGCTTTTGACAAATTGGCATCATATTTTGTCATTTTTTGATAATGGAAATCTTCTTTGGCGATAATGGAGCATCTTCTTTCATCTTTGTAAAAGTTGTTTGTTTTCATGCAATAATTTAGCATCTTATCTCTGCAGAAGACATGATAATATTTTTGATAATTGATGTACTCACACAGTGTATAATTGATAATTGATGTACCCACACAGTGTATAATAGTTGAACAATTTGATAACACACGTATTACCCCCCTTTGAATAACAAACACATATAAAAGAATACCTTACATTGAAGGTATAACACCAAAATTAAAAACTTAATTAATCTGCAAATGGATCATCAAAAGGATCTTGAGCATCTTGAAAATTATTTTTAACAGATGTGGGAGAATGTTCTGAATTAGTTGGAGAATTGCGAATTTCTTGAAGTAATTGTTGTAGATCTTCAGGGGAAGAATTTGCAGCGGCACGAATTTTGCTAATAAGATTAGCATCTGGAGAAGATAGACTCTTGATAAGATTTGCTTCAATTTCTGGCTTTTGATTATACATTGATTGATAATGATTGAAAACAGCTTGCTCGTTTGCTTGAGAAATTGTGACTTTATCCCACCATTTTAGACGAAATTGTCTATTGAGCCAAGGGGGATTGAAGTCTGTTGCTTCTTGATAAGAGAATGTCCAGGACATAATCCATGGAACTTTAAATAACATGGTGAATTGTAACAAATATTCAAATTCTGGGATTTGTTAAATAAATAGCTCTTTGAATTTAGAAAAGCCTTTGAGAATTTCAGTGGGTAAACAACTAGGAACAAGTCCCATATAACGATACCAATTGACAAACCATCTGGGATATTCACAGGTAAAATTTTTATCAAAGAAAATGAACCATGAATGAGAATAGTTGCGAAGAAAAAATGCTTTAGTCCAAGCTTCTTGGTAATCATAATATGAATATCTTGGATAAGCAGGGAATTGATAAAGGGGTTTTTCGAAGGAAAGATTGGATGACCAATTTTCTGGAGAAATGATTTTAAGAATTCGGGCTTTGCTAAAATCAATAGATCCTTCTTTATTATTAGAACGGTGATCAATCTGAACAGATCCAGATTCCTGTAGAATGGTTTGATAATATTCTCGAGATTTGTAAGAGTTTTCATGAAAGGTTTTTCCTCGGCCAAAGAGGTGTTCAGTAAGAACATGAAAACCTTGATTGAGCTTAAGAATTTGAGAATCTTCAAGTATTTGGATTTTCAAGAGATTTGAATTGAGAACATAAGGGGCTTTATTTGTAGGTTTAGAAGTTGTTGAAAGTTGTGTTTCAGAAGGAATAGGTTTTGAAAAAGGGCTAATTGATTGAACTGGAGAAATGTTTGGAGTGACTAGTTTTGATTGAAGCATATTTGAATAAAGTTGAGAATTTTTTGCAATTGGAGTTAATGGAGAAAAACGATTCTGACTTGAGAAAGGAACAAGCTTTTGATTAATTGGTTTCTTGTCTTCAATCTTAGAGGAAGACGATGAACTCATTTTCCCTGCAAAAATTCACGAGAAAGAAAATCCGGTAATGAATTGCTTTCTCCTTTTATAAATTCAATATCAAAATCAAAATTGCCCAACAATGCTTGCCATCTAGCAAAGATTTGTTTAGAAATAATATTTTTAACATCTTTTTCTAAAATTGATTTTGCAGATTGACAATCAATTCTTAATAAAAAAAATTTCATAAATAAATCATCTTCAAATTTAGTAATACATAAAACAATACTTAAAATCTCCTTTTTAACAGTTGAATAATTCTTTTGAGTATTATTCCAAGCACCTGAATAAAAACGAACCAATTGTTCTTCAGAAGAATTTGATAATTTTTGTTTTAAAATACCTCCAAATCCAATATCACTAGCATCAGTTTCGACTATGATATTAGCATAAGGATGTGGTAAATTTAAACAAGGTAAAGAAGGAATTTTTTGTTTTATAAGTTTAACAATATTAGTATGTTCTTGAGTCCAAGGTTGTGGATTATTTTTTAATCTATTATAAAGAGGTTTGCAAAGAGTTCCTAAATCTTTGAAAAAATCATGAATATAATTTAGACATCCTAAAAATCGTTGAAGTTGTTTTTTATCTATAATTTCGTCAGGAAATTTATTAGAAAATTCTAAACTTCTTATAATAGGTTTAATAGTATTATTAACAATGTTATGTCCTAAAAATCTAATTTCATTTTGAAATAAATGCATTTTCTTAGCTGAAACAGCTAAGCCATTTTTATAAATTAAATCATAAAACTGATTTAAATGTTTGAAATGTTGATCAATAGATTTTGAAAAAATAAGAACATCATCAATATAAACAATTGAAAAACTGTTTATAGGAATGATAATATCATTCATAATGTTTTGAAATTCAGAAGGAGCATTTTTTAAACCAAAGGGCATAACGTTCCACTCGTAATGACCAAAAGGAACATTAAAACCTGTTTTGTATTTATCTTCTTCATGAATTTGAATTTGCCAAAAACCAGATTTCATATCAAATTTTGAAAATATTTTTGAATCATAAAGTTTTTTCAATAAATCTCTTTTATTAGGAATAGGATATCTAATCCAATCTAAAACTTTATTTAAAGGTTTATAATTGATAACTAATCTTGGTGATCCTCTTTCTAATTCAGCAGCATTCATAACATAGAAAGCTGAACAAGACCAAGGAGATTTAGAAGGTCTAATTAATTTTTTGTCCAATAAATCTTGAATTTCTTTTTTACAATGGGCTTCTAATTCATTATTCATATGAATAGCTCTTGATTTTGAAGGAATATCCTTTTCATTGAAAGTTTTAATATAAGGTAATTTGACAATATGTTGTTTTCTGTTCCAAAAGGCGTTTGGAATATTTGAGCAAACATTATTTTCAAACTTTTGTTTTAAAGCTATAATTTTGTCTTGAATATACTTATCTTGTAATTGATTATGTATACGAAAATCATTAATTTCATTGATAAGGTAATTTGCTTGTTTTGTTTTATAATTAAGAATATTAATAGTTGAATAAGACGGAGGTTCACAAAATTTAAACATAATTTCTTTTCCAAAAACTTTAGTAATAATTCCATCATCTTGAACCATAAAAGGATATAATTTAGTAATAAAAGGTGTTCCTAAAATTAAAGGAGAAGTAAGATTTTTTACTAAAATTAAATGAGTTTTATAACAATAATCTTGATTGTTGCAAATATGAACATCGGAAATTTTATAATTTATTTTTAAACTGGTTCCTTCAGCTCCAGTAAGCCTAGAAGAAGTTTTTTCATAAAATTGAGTGGGAAATAAACCTTCTTGTATACAGTTCATATCAGCACCACTATCAATTAGAGCAGTAATATCCATTTTAAAATTATTTTTTACTAGAGTTATTTGAGTATTCCATTTTTGAGAAATTTGATCATTTATAATTCTTTCGATAACCTTTTCATCTTTATTTTCATTATTTTGTGAATTAATAATATTTTTTCCCTTTTCTAGAGTTATAATTTTGCCTTTAATTTCTTTTATGTCTTGTTTAACTAATTTTAATTCTTCTTGAAGTTCTTGTATGGAAATGGGTTTTGTTTCAGAAAATCTTTCATATATGTCTTTTAAATTAAAAATTTTTGTATTATTTGAAACAGAATTTTCATTCTTATTAAGCATTTGTTTTATCAACAGTTCTTGGATATTTTTATCTTTAATTGAATCCAAATTTTTTAAAAGATCTTTGTCATTGTTTGTAAGGACATTAATTGAATAATTACAATTACATTTTCCAACACATTTGCATGTATCAGAATCTTCCGAACTTGAAGTATTTTGTTCTAAGATGTTTAAATCATTTTCTTGAAAATCGGTAAAACTAGAATCAGAATCGGAATCAGAATTTAACATAATTTTTCTAATTTGTTCTTTTAATTCTTCTGAAATATTTAATTCATTAATTTTTGTTTTTGCATAACAATTATTAGCATTATGACCATTACGACCACATTTATGGCAAATAATAATGTCTTTTGATTTTCTTTTAGAATTTTTATTAGATCGTTTATAAGGGTTTTTTGATGTTAAAAATTTATTTTTCTTATAATTCTTATATTTTTCTGATTTATTATATTTCTTTTTCTTGAAATATTTTGAAGATTTTTTATTATATTTTTTGGTTTTTGAAGTAGACGGACCTGTTAATGGTTGATAACCATATTGTTGACAAAAATTTCCTAATTCATTCTTACTATTAATTCTATCTTTTTTAAGTTTTTCTTTAAATCTAAGGTCAGCACAAATAGCTAATCCTTCTTTATTAATATAATTAATTAAGTCTCCATAAGTTAAGTTTTGATAAGGAATTGTATTATTAAAATTTTCTCTTAATTTTTGTCTAATTCTTTCGGCAAAAAGTTTTGGAAGTCCAGCAATAAAACGTTCTTTCCAATAAGATTCTTTACAATCTGGTCTTGAAAAAACTTTAACGAGATAATTATCTTTGTACCATCTGAAATCAGTTAATTTTCTACAATGTAAGTTCATTAGAATTTCAGAAGTTCTTTCTTGAAAAGTAGTAGGATCTCCTACAAAGTTTTTGATTATAGCAAAAATTAAAGTATTAACCATATCATCCTCTTGAGTTTGAATTGGTAAATTATTTTCTTGTTTTATAACGGTTTTCTTGGCATTCATAATAAAATTCTTTTCTTCTGGTGTAATATAGAAATCCCACCAACCTTTAAGAGTACCAGTAAACCCAGAAATAATAATATTAACAATTTGAAGTTGAGTATTATTGTGAGACTTGTAAGCATTAGCTGCCATGGTCATTTCTTGAACAATATTAAGAATTTGATGTTCAGAGTTACCATCGATATTTCATTCGTAAACAGAAGTACCATCGTAAGCTGAACGATCATATTGAAAAGCTCTTTCTTCAATTTGAACATCAGGAAGAGAAGGTCTATTCCAATAATTTTTAATAGTTGGTTTTGGATTATTACCAAAATAATTAATCTTATTTAATCTTGAAAATTCATTTGTAAGCTGATTTATATCATCATTGTCATTTATGAATTGTTGAGTAAGATTGTCTAAATTTAATTCACTTTCATTATTACTTTCATCAGATTCGTCAAGAGAGTCATTATTTGTTCTTAACATATTTATAGATACATTTTTTGAAATACGGAAATTAGTAAGTCTTTTTTCTAATTCATCAATTAAATCTTTATTTCCAAGATTAAAATTTCCATTTATTTGATGAGGAATAAAGCTGACATTACTAGAACTTGCTATATTATTATAAAAAATTTTTGTTTTGATTTTATTTTCTTTTGATAATTGTAAATTTATAGTATTTTCTTCAATCCTATTTAGTTGATCTGAAATAGTTAAAAGAGTTTCATTTGAGTAATTATTTTGATAAATAATGTTTTGAAAACATTTTTCATTTGTTATCTGACTCGGAACTTTAACTAAAGGAGTTGCAATAAAATTATTATCAATAATGATTTCCTTTTTTGGCGGGTATTCAGAAATAATTTCTTGATTAGTAATAACATCCTTGTATGTTTTTGAAGAAACAGGAAAAATAGTTTGCATTTTAAAAGGATAATCTATATTATGTTTAGGAGCATAAATTAATTCGAACCATTGAAAAAACGGAGAGTGAATTTGATTTGATAAAACATAATCTTCCCAAAGTCCAAAATGTAAAAATCTTATATAATATGAAAAGTTTTCTTCATGCCAAATTCTTTTTGTATTATTATAATCTTTATAATATTCTTCTTCTTTTAAATAATCAAAATTAACATATGATGGTATTTTAGAAATATCTATATTAATATTCATTTTAACAAGTTGATTGATTTAATCTAAAAGATATATTTTTAATAATACTAAGTTGAGCACTAATAACAATATTTTTATTTTTAATCATTTTTGATAAACAATATATTATTTTCTTTTGAATATTATAATTATATGTGTCTTTTTCAGTATTAATTAATTTAATTTCTTCGTCTTCTTTGAGTTATTTAATTCTATTTATTTCTTTAGAAATGCTTGCAATAATTTGTCATCTGGTCTTTAATAAATTATTCCAAAATTTATTATTATTACTACAACTAATCTGTTTTTTAGAACTCATTAACACGTATATTTAGATAAATTTGTTAAATAATTATCAAGATGTATATTAAAGGTTTTTAATACTGCTTTTATGTTATTAATTTCTTGTTCTAATTCTAATAGTTCTTTATCATCATTTATATTTTTTAATTCTAATATCTTTTCTTGTAAGAGTTTTTTAAATATTTTTATTGAATTTCTTAATCTCTTAATAGCAGTAACTCTATTTCTATTTAAAGAATTACAATTTATTTGAACTTTATTAGTCATAATTGTTGTCTATAATTTTGAAGTTCATTAATAAAATCAGATTTAGTAGGACTTGGTAAACTTGTATCACTAGTTTGGTCTTCTTGATAAAGAGGTTTAGGAATAGGACTAGAATAGTCAACAGTTTTTAAATTTAAAGACTTTGATTTTGAAAGCGAAAATTTAGAAGTACCAATTTCAGGAATAGAACTAGTAGAAAATCTAGATGAAGAAAAATTTGTAGAAGAAAAGTTTATATCAACTGAGCCATCATTATGCTCAATTATATTTGAAATTTGTTTTGAAGAATCTAAAGATTTTGGTTCAATAACATTTTGTAAATTCCAATTACATGATTGAGTAATTTCTGACCATTTAAGTCGTTTAGGCATATGAACTTTTGTATGATTAGTATTTGCTTCGTAAATAATTGTTTCATTTCTTGGATTTGACAAACGGGTTTTTGGTTCTAAGGTAGTTGTCATGGTTTTATAACAAACACGATAAATAATTGCTAAAGGTTTAGAGTTATTTTTAAATTCTAAATTCTTTGTTTCAACAGTTAAAACCAAAGTGTCTAAAATATTTTTGTCAAATAATCCTACGGAAAAATTTGGATAACAATTAAAATAAATTGGTCCATTTGCGATATTTGTTTCTGCCATAGCTAAAATAGAATTTTGAAAATCTGTATGTCTTTTATCTCTTAATATTAAGAGAACAGGAGCATCAACACCAATTCTAAAAAGAGGTTTGATAGCAATTTGAACAAGACCTAAATGAAGAAATTTATATTTTTGTCTATGTTCGAAAATAGATCTTGATGATAACAAATTTATATTTTGTTGGTTTTGACCAATGGATAGGGTTTGTTCAGTCATTTTAATTGAGTAACTTTGAAAATAATCAAAAGTCCCTATTCTATAAATTGTGTTTATATTGGTTTTAGGTATAGTCCAATCATTTAAATTTTGTTCTATATTATCAATAGTTTCTTCAATAGAGTTTATATGATTATCATCATAATCTTGTTCTTTTTTCATAATATTTTTACCAGTATCATATTTTTTAGATAATATGCGTGAAAATCTACTCATATTTGATTAATTTTAGTTTAAAGATTTTATAAGAAAACTTACTTGTTTTATCTAGGATGAACAGAGAGGGCATCAGCCCAACGATGATTGTGGTCCGGCTCCGTGACTTACCATACTTGCACGTCTTACGCTAATCCAACCAATCACTGGTCTGGTCTCTGTATCATTCTTAACAAAACTCATAATTTTCTTAAAATTCTTCAAACAAAAATTAACCAAATAACAAACAGAGTTATCATACATACTAATCTCTGGTCTAAAACGTGGCTCTGATACCATTATCTTTGCATTATCTAACTAGTAGTTTGCATTATCTGTATCATTCTTAACAAAACTCATAATTTTCTTAAAATTCTTCAAACAAAAATTAACCAAATAACAAACAGAGTTATCATACATACTAATCTCTGGTCTAAAACGTATCTCTGATACCATTATCTAACTAGTAGTTTCAGATATTTTTTGATGATAAAAATCATACATTATTTTATAAAACTGTTTTCTATCTTTGCTTATAAACTCATGATTATGGATTAGAACTTGTAAAGCTTTTAATTGATTACAATAATAATGACGATTAGCTTGTATCTTTGAATCAGACATAATAAAAGAACAAAAGTTATTTAAATATTTTAAGCATGAATTTGATTGATTTGATTATTATTAAATGCAAGTATTATTTTAACAAAAATTTCAAATTTCGTAGAATTAATAGTTAGAATAACTCGAAAAGAGATTGTCATAGCGATAACAGAGATAAGACAATAGTTGAATAAAATTCTTTATATATTACCTTCTTTTAAATTACAATCAGCGCATCCGTCTGGAGCAAGTATGATTTGAAAATCTAAAGATTTTGAACACCTAGAAGTAGATAGGAGAACTCTTTTCTTAGACATGAACTAAACATTTGAGAGAAGTTTTATAAGAGGGATTTTTAGATAACTTTGAGATGCTCTTCATTAAAACATATCTCTTCAATATATAGGAGTCTTGGAGTCTTGAAACATCTTGAAACGGGAAACCGAAGGATTACCGGATCATCTTGAGAATTATTGAATCAACTTGCATTTGTCGGAGTGTAGATGTGGCAGACAAAACTTTAAAGCTTTTGACAAATTGGCATCATATTTTGTCATTTTTTGATAATGGAAATCTTCTTTGGCGATAATGGAGCATCTTCTTTCATCTTTGTAAAAGTTGTTTGTTTTCATGCAATAATTTAGCATCTTATCTCTGCAGAAGACATGATAATATTTTTGATAATTGATGTACTCACACAGTGTATAATTGATAATTGATGTACCCACACAGTGTATAATAGTTGAACAATTTGATAACACACGTATTACCCCCCTTTGAATAACAAACACATATAAAAGAATACCTTACATTGAAGGTATAACACCAAAATTAAAAACTTAATTAATCTGCAAATGGATCATCAAAAGGATCTTGAGCATCTTGAAAATTATTTTTAACAGATGTGGGAGAATGTTCTGAATTAGTTGGAGAATTGCGAATTTCTTGAAGTAATTGTTGTAGATCTTCAGGGGAAGAATTTGCAGCGGCACGAATTTTGCTAATAAGATTAGCATCTGGAGAAGATAGACTCTTGATAAGATTTGCTTCAATTTCTGGCTTTTGATTATACATTGATTGATAATGATTGAAAACAGCTTGCTCGTTTGCTTGAGAAATTGTGACTTTATCCCACCATTTTAGACGAAATTGTCTATTGAGCCAAGGGGGATTGAAGTCTGTTGCTTCTTGATAAGAGAATGTCCAGGACATAATCCATGGAACTTTAAATAACATGGTGAATTGTAACAAATATTCAAATTCTGGGATTTGTTGAATAAATAGCTCTTTGAATTTAGAAAAGCCTTTGAGAATTTCAGTGGGTAAACAACTAGGAACAAGTCCCATATAACGATACCAATTGACAAACCATCTGGGATATTCACAGGTAAAATTTTTATCAAAGAAAATGAACCATGAATGAGAATAGTTGCGAAGAAAAAATGCTTTAGTCCAAGCTTCTTGGTAATCATAATATGAATATCTTGGATAAGCAGGGAATTGATAAAGGGGTTTTTCGAAGGAAAGATTGGATGACCAATTTTCTGGAGAAATGATTTTAAGAATTCGGGCTTTGCTAAAATCAATAGATCCTTCTTTATTATTAGAACGGTGATCAATCTGAACAGATCCAGATTCCTGTAGAATGGTTTGATAATATTCTCGAGATTTGTAAGAGTTTTCATGAAAGGTTTTTCCTCGGCCAAAGAGGTGTTCAGTAAGAACATGAAAACCTTGATTGAGCTTAAGAATTTGAGAATCTTCAAGTATTTGGATTTTCAAGAGATTTGAATTGAGAACATAAGGGGCTTTATTTGTAGGTTTAGAAGTTGTTGAAAGTTGTGTTTCAGAAGGAATAGGTTTTGAAAAAGGGCTAATTGATTGAACTGGAGAAATGTTTGGAGTGACTAGTTTTGATTGAAGCATATTTGAATAAAGTTGAGAATTTTTTGCAATTGGAGTTAATGGAGAAAAACGATTCTGACTTGAGAAAGGAACAAGCTTTTGATTAATTGGTTTCTTGTCTTCAATCTTAGAGGAAGACGATGAACTCATTTTCCCTGCAAAAATTCACGAGAAAGAAAATCCGGTAATGAATTGCTTTCTCCTTTTATAAATTCAATATCAAAATCAAAATTGCCCAACAATGCTTGCCATCTAGCAAAGATTTGTTTAGAAATAATATTTTTAACATCTTTTTCTAAAATTGATTTTGCAGATTGACAATCAATTCTTAATAAAAAAATTTTCATAAATAAATCATCTTCAAATTTAGTAATACATAAAACAATACTTAAAATCTCCTTTTTAACAGTTGAATAATTCTTTTGAGTATTATTCCAAGCACCTGAATAAAAACGAACCAATTGTTCTTCAGAAGAATTTGATAATTTTTGTTTTAAAATACCTCCAAATCCAATATCACTAGCATCAGTTTCGACTATGATATTAGCATAAGGATGTGGTAAATTTAAACAAGGTAAAGAAGGAATTTTTTGTTTTATAAGTTTAACAATATTAGTATGTTCTTGAGTCCAAGGTTGTGGATTATTTTTTAATCTATTATAAAGAGGTTTGCAAAGAGTTCCTAAATCTTTGAAAAAATCATGAATATAATTTAGACATCCTAAAAATCGTTGAAGTTGTTTTTTATCTATAATTTCGTCAGGAAATTTATTAGAAAATTCTAAACTTCTTATAATAGGTTTAATAGTATTATTAACAATGTTATGTCCTAAAAATCTAATTTCATTTTGAAATAAATGCATTTTCTTAGCTGAAACAGCTAAGCCATTTTTATAAATTAAATCATAAAACTGATTTAAATGTTTGAAATGTTGATCAATAGATTTTGAAAAAATAAGAACATCATCAATATAAACAATTGAAAAACTGTTTATAGGAATGATAATATCATTCATAATGTTTTGAAATTCAGAAGGAGCATTTTTTAAACCAAAGGGCATAACGTTCCACTCGTAATGACCAAAAGGAACATTAAAACCTGTTTTGTATTTATCTTCTTCATGAATTTGAATTTGCCAAAAACCAGATTTCATATCAAATTTTGAAAATATTTTTGAATCATAAAGTTTTTTCAATAAATCTCTTTTATTAGGAATATGATATCTAATCCAATCTAAAACTTTATTTAAAGGTTTATAATTGATAACTAATCTTGGTGATCCTCTTTCTAATTCAGCAGCATTCATAACATAGAAAGCTGAACAAGACCAAGGAGATTTAGAAGGTCTAATTAATTTTTTGTCCAATAAATCTTGAATTTCTTTTTTACAATGGGCTTCTAATTCATTATTCATATGAATAGCTCTTGATTTTGAAGGAATATCCTTTTCATTGAAAGTTTTAATATAAGGTAATTTGACAATATGTTGTTTTCTGTTCCAAAAGGCGTTTGGAATATTTGAGCAAACATTATTTTCAAACTTTTGTTTTAAAGCTATAATTTTGTCTTGAATATACTTATCTTGTAATTGATTATGTATACGAAAATCATTAATTTCATTGATAAGGTAATTTGCTTGTTTTGTTTTATAATTAAGAATATTAATAGTTGAATAAGACGGAGGTTCACAAAATTTAAACATAATTTCTTTTCCAAAAACTTTAGTAATAATTCCATCATCTTGAACCATAAAAGGATATAATTTAGTAATAAAAGGTGTTCCTAAAATTAAAGGAGAAGTAAGATTTTTTACTAAAATTAAATGAGTTTTATAACAATAATCTTGATTGTTGCAAATATGAACATCGGAAATTTTATAATTTATTTTTAAACTGGTTCCTTCAGCTCCAGTAAGCCTAGAAGAAGTTTTTTCATAAAATTGAGTGGGAAATAAACCTTCTTGTATACAGTTCATATCAGCACCACTATCAATTAGAGCAGTAATATCCATTTTAAAATTATTTTTTACTAGAGTTATTTGAGTATTCCATTTTTGAGAAATTTGATCATTTATAATTCTTTCGATAACCTTTTCATCTTTATTTTCATTATTTTGTGAATTAATAATATTTTTTCCCTTTTCTAGAGTTATAATTTTGCCTTTAATTTCTTTTATGTCTTGTTTAACTAATTTTAATTCTTCTTGAAGTTCTTGTATGGAAATGGGTTTTGTTTCAGAAAATCTTTCATATATGTCTTTTAAATTAAAAAATTTTGTATTATTTGAAACAGAATTTTCATTCTTATTAAGCATTTGTTTTATCAACAGTTCTTGGATATTTTTATCTTTAATTGAATCCAAATTTTTTAAAAGATCTTTGTCATTGTTTGTAAGGACATTAATTGAATAATTACAATTACATTTTCCAACACATTTGCATGTATCAGAATCTTCCGAACTTGAAGTATTTTGTTCTAAGATGTTTAAATCATTTTCTTGAAAATCGGTAAAACTAGAATCAGAATCGGAATCAGAATTTAACATAATTTTTCTAATTTGTTCTTTTAATTCTTCTGAAATATTTAATTCATTAATTTTTGTTTTTGCATAACAATTATTAGCATTATGACCATTACGACCACATTTATGGCAAATAATAATGTCTTTTGATTTTCTTTTAGAATTTTTATTAGATCGTTTATAAGGGTTTTTTGATGTTAAAAATTTATTTTTCTTATAATTCTTATATTTTTCTGATTTATTATATTTCTTTTTCTTGAAATATTTTGAAGATTTTTTATTATATTTTTTGGTTTTTGAAGTAGACGGACCTGTTAATGGTTGATAACCATATTGTTGACAAAAATTTCCTAATTCATTCTTACTATTAATTCTATCTTTTTTAAGTTTTTCTTTAAATCTAAGGTCAGCACAAATAGCTAATCCTTCTTTATTAATATAATTAATTAAGTCTCCATAAGTTAAGTTTTGATAAGGAATTGTATTATTAAAATTTTCTCTTAATTTTTGTCTAATTCTTTCGGCAAAAAGTTTTGGAAGTCCAGCAATAAAACGTTCTTTCCAATAAGATTCTTTACAATCTGGTCTTGAAAAAACTTTAACGAGATAATTATCTTTGTACCATCTGAAATCAGTTAATTTTCTACAATGTAAGTTCATTAGAATTTCAGAAGTTCTTTCTTGAAAAGTAGTAGGATCTCCTACAAAGTTTTTGATTATAGCAAAAATTAAAGTATTAACCATATCATCCTCTTGAGTTTGAATTGGTAAATTATTTTCTTGTTTTATAACGGTTTTCTTGGCATTCATAATAAAATTCTTTTCTTCTGGTGTAATATAGAAATCCCACCAACCTTTAAGAGTACCAGTAAACCCAGAAATAATAATATTAACAATTTGAAGTTGAGTATTATTGTGAGACTTGTAAGCATTAGCTGCCATGGTCATTTCTTGAACAATATTAAGAATTTGATGTTCAGAGTTACCATCGATATTCCATTCGTAAACAGAAGTACCATCGTAAGCTGAACGATCATATTGAAAAGCTCTTTCTTCAATTTGAACATCAGGAAGAGAAGGTCTATTCCAATAATTTTTAATAGTTGGTTTTGGATTATTACCAAAATAATTAATCTTATTTAATCTTGAAAATTCATTTGTAAGCTGATTTATATCATCATTGTCATTTATGAATTGTTGAGTAAGATTGTCTAAATTTAATTCACTTTCATTATTACTTTCATCAGATTCGTCAAGAGAGTCATTATTTGTTCTTAACATATTTATAGATACATTTTTTGAAATACGGAAATTAGTAAGTCTTTTTTCTAATTCATCAATTAAATCTTTATTTCCAAGATTAAAATTTCCATTTATTTGATGAGGAATAAAGCTGACATTACTAGAACTTGCTATATTATTATAAAAAATTTTTGTTTTGATTTTATTTTCTTTTGATAATTGTAAATTTATAGTATTTTCTTCAATCCTATTTAGTTGATCTGAAATAGTTAAAAGAGTTTCATTTGAGTAATTATTTTGATAAATAATGTTTTGAAAACATTTTTCATTTGTTATCTGACTCAGAACTTTAACTAAAGGAGTTGCAATAAAATTATTATCAATAATGATTTCCTTTTTTGGCGGGTATTCAGAAATAATTTCTTGATTAGTAATAACATCCTTGTATGTTTTTGAAGAAACAGGAAAAATAGTTTGCATTTTAAAAGGATAATCTATATTATGTTTAGGAGCATAAATTAATTCGAACCATTGAAAAAACGGAGAGTGAATTTGATTTGATAAAACATAATCTTCCCAAAGTCCAAAATGTAAAAATCTTATATAATATGAAAAGTTTTCTTCATGCCAAATTCTTTTTGTATTATTATAATCTTTATAATATTCTTCTTCTTTTAAATAATCAAAATTAACATATGATGGTATTTTAGAAATATCTATATTAATATTCATTTTAACAAGTTGATTGATTTAATCTAAAAGATATATTTTTAATAATACTAAGTTGAGCACTAATAACAATATTTTTATTTTTAATCATTTTTGATAAACAATATATTATTTCCTTTTGAATATTATAATTATATGTGTCTTTTTCAGTATTAATTAATTTAATTTCTTCGTCTTCTTTGAGTTGTTTAATTCTATTTATTTCTTTAGAAATGCTTGCAATAATTTGCCATCTGGTCTTTAATAAATTATTCCAAAATTTATTATTATTACTACAACTAATCTGTCTTTTAGAACTCATTAACACGTATATTTAGATAAATTTGTTAAATAATTATCAAGATGTATATTAAAGGTTTTTAATACTGCTTTTATGTTATTAATTTCTTGTTCTAATTCTAATAGTTCTTTATCATCATTTATATTTTTTAATTCTAATATCTTTTCTTGTAAGAGTTTTTTAAATATTTTTATTGAATTTCTTAATCTCTTAATAGCAGTAACTCTATTTCTATTTAAAGAATTACAATTTATTTGAACTTTATTAGTCATAATTGTTGTCTATAATTTTGAAGTTCATTAATAAAATCAGATTTAGTAGGACTTGGTAAACTTGTATCACTAGTTTGGTCTTCTTTGATAAAGAGGTTTAGGAATAGGACTAGAATAGTCAACAGTTTTTAAATTTAAAGACTTTGATTTTGAAAGCGAAAATTTAGAAGTACCAATTTCAGGAATAGAACTAGTAGAAAATCTAGATGAAGAAAAATTTGTAGAAGAAAAGTTTATATCAACTGAGCCATCATTATGCTCAATTATATTTGAAATTTGTTTTGAAGAATCTAAAGATTTTGGTTCAATAACATTTTGTAAATTCCAATTACATGATTGAGTAATTTCTGACCATTTAAGTCGTTTAGGCATATGAACTTTTGTATGATTAGTATTTGCTTCGTAAATAATTGTTTCATTTCTTGGATTTGACAAACGGGTTTTTGGTTCTAAGGTAGTTGTCATGGTTTTATAACAAACACGATAAATAATTGCTAAAGGTTTAGAGTTATTTTTAAATTCTAAATTCTTTGTTTCAACAGTTAAAACCAAAGTGTCTAAAATATTTTTGTCAAATAATCCTACGGAAAAATTTGGATAACAATTAAAATAAATTGGTCCATTTGCGATATTTGTTTCTGCCATAGCTAAAATAGAATTTTGAAAATCTGTATGTCTTTTATCTCTTAATATTAAGAGAACAGGAGCATCAACACCAATTCTAAAAAGAGGTTTGATAGCAATTTGAACAAGACCTAAATGAAGAAATTTATATTTTTGTCTATGTTCGAAAATAGATCTTGATGATAACAAATTTATATTTTGTTGGTTTTGACCAATGGATAGGGTTTGTTCAGTCATTTTAATTGAGTAACTTTGAAAATAATCAAAAGTCCCTATTCTATAAATTGTGTTTATATTGGTTTTAGGTATAGTCCAATCATTTAAATTTTGTTCTATATTATCAATAGTTTCTTCAATAGAGTTTATATGATTATCATCATAATCTTGTTCTTTTTTCATAATATTTTTACCAGTATCATATTTTTTAGATAATATGCGTGAAAATCTACTCATATTTGATTAATTTTAGTTTAAAGATTTTATAAGAAAACTTACTTGTTTTATCTAGGATGAACAGAGAGGGCATCAGCCCAACGATGATTGTGGTCCGGCTCCGTGACTTACCATACTTGCACGTCTTACGCTAATCCAACCAATCACTGGTCTGGTCTCTGTATCATTCTTAACAAAACTCATAATTTTCTTAAAATTCTTCAAACAAAAATTAACCAAATAACAAACAGAGTTATCATACATACTAATCTCTGGTCTAAAACGTGGCTCTGATACCATTATCTTTGCATTATCTAACTAGTAGTTTGCATTATCTGTATCATTCTTAACAAAACTCATAATTTTCTTAAAATTCTTCAAACAAAAATTAACCAAATAACAAACAGAGTTATCATACATACTAATCTCTGGTCTAAAACGTATCTCTGATACCATTATCTAACTAGTAGTTTCAGATATTTTTTGATGATAAAAATCATACATTATTTTATAAAACTGTTTTCTATCTTTGCTTATAAACTCATGATTATGGATTAGAACTTGTAAAGCTTTTAATTGATTACAATAATAATGACGATTAGCTTGTATCTTTGAATCAGACATAATAAAAGAACAAAAGTTATTTAAATATTTTAAGCATGAATTTGATTGATTTGATTATTATTAAATGCAAGTATTATTTTAACAAAAATTTCAAATTTCGTAGAATTAATAGTTAGAATAACTCGAAAAGAGATTGTCATAGCGATAACAGAGATAAGACAATAGTTGAATAAAATTCTTTATATATTACCTTCTTTTAAATTACAATCAGCGCATCCGTCTGGAGCAAGTATGATTTGAAAATCTAAAGATTTTGAACACCTAGAAGTAGATAGGAGAACTCTTTTCTTAGACATGAACTAAACATTTGAGAGAAGTTTTATAAGAGGGATTTTTAGATAACTTTGAGATGCTCTTCATTAAAACATATCTCTTCAATATATAGGAGTCTTGGAGTCTTGAAACATCTTGAAACGGGAAACCGAAGGATTACCGGATCATCTTGAGAATTATTGAATCAACTTGCATTTGTCGGAGTGTAGATGTGGCAGACAAAACTTTAAAGCTTTTGACAAATTGGCATCATATTTTGTCATTTTTTGATAATGGAAATCTTCTTTGGCGATAATGGAGCATCTTCTTTCATCTTTGTAAAAGTTGTTTGTTTTCATGCAATAATTTAGCATCTTATCTCTGCAGAAGACATGATAATATTTTTGATAATTGATGTACTCACACAGTGTATAATTGATAATTGATGTACCCACACAGTGTATAATAGTTGAACAATTTGATAACACACGTATTACCCCCCTTTGAATAACAAACACATATAAAAGAATACCTTACATTGAAGGTATAACACCAAAATTAAAAACTTAATTAATCTGCAAATGGATCATCAAAAGGATCTTGAGCATCTTGAAAATTATTTTTAACAGATGTGGGAGAATGTTCTGAATTAGTTGGAGAATTGCGAATTTCTTGAAGTAATTGTTGTAGATCTTCAGGGGAAGAATTTGCAGCGGCACGAATTTTGCTAATAAGATTAGCATCTGGAGAAGATAGACTCTTGATAAGATTTGCTTCAATTTCTGGCTTTTGATTATACATTGATTGATAATGATTGAAAACAGCTTGCTCGTTTGCTTGAGAAATTGTGACTTTATCCCACCATTTTAGACGAAATTGTCTATTGAGCCAAGGGGGATTGAAGTCTGTTGCTTCTTGATAAGAGAATGTCCAGGACATAATCCATGGAACTTTAAATAACATGGTGAATTGTAACAAATATTCAAATTCTGGGATTTGTTGAATAAATAGCTCTTTGAATTTAGAAAAGCCTTTGAGAATTTCAGTGGGTAAACAACTAGGAACAAGTCCCATATAACGATACCAATTGACAAACCATCTGGGATATTCACAGGTAAAATTTTTATCAAAGAAAATGAACCATGAATGAGAATAGTTGCGAAGAAAAAATGCTTTAGTCCAAGCTTCTTGGTAATCATAATATGAATATCTTGGATAAGCAGGGAATTGATAAAGGGGTTTTTCGAAGGAAAGATTGGATGACCAATTTTCTGGAGAAATGATTTTAAGAATTCGGGCTTTGCTAAAATCAATAGATCCTTCTTTATTATTAGAACGGTGATCAATCTGAACAGATCCAGATTCCTGTAGAATGGTTTGATAATATTCTCGAGATTTGTAAGAGTTTTCATGAAAGGTTTTTCCTCGGCCAAAGAGGTGTTCAGTAAGAACATGAAAACCTTGATTGAGCTTAAGAATTTGAGAATCTTCAAGTATTTGGATTTTCAAGAGATTTGAATTGAGAACATAAGGGGCTTTATTTGTAGGTTTAGAAGTTGTTGAAAGTTGTGTTTCAGAAGGAATAGGTTTTGAAAAAGGGCTAATTGATTGAACTGGAGAAATGTTTGGAGTGACTAGTTTTGATTGAAGCATATTTGAATAAAGTTGAGAATTTTTTGCAATTGGAGTTAATGGAGAAAAACGATTCTGACTTGAGAAAGGAACAAGCTTTTGATTAATTGGTTTCTTGTCTTCAATCTTAGAGGAAGACGATGAACTCATTTTCCCTGCAAAAATTCACGAGAAAGAAAATCCGGTAATGAATTGCTTTCTCCTTTTATAAATTCAATATCAAAATCAAAATTGCCTAACAATGCTTGCCATCTAGCAAAGATTTGTTTAGAAATAATATTTTTAACATCTTTTTCTAAAATTGATTTTGCAGATTGACAATCAATTCTTAATAAAAAAAATTTCATAAATAAATCATCTTCAAATTTAGTAATACATAAAACAATACTTAAAATCTCCTTTTTAACAGTTGAATAATTCTTTTGAGTATTATTCCAAGCACCTGAATAAAAACGAACCAATTGTTCTTCAGAAGAATTTGATAATTTTTGTTTTAAAATACCTCCAAATCCAATATCACTAGCATCAGTTTCGACTATGATATTAGCATAAGGATGTGGTAAATTTAAACAAGGTAAAGAAGGAATTTTTTGTTTTATAAGTTTAACAATATTAGTATGTTCTTGAGTCCAAGGTTGTGGATTATTTTTTAATCTATTATAAAGAGGTTTGCAAAGAGTTCCTAAATCTTTGAAAAAATCATGAATATAATTTAGACATCCTAAAAATCGTTGAAGTTGTTTTTTATCTATAATTTCGTCAGGAAATTTATTAGAAAATTCTAAACTCCTTATAATAGGTTTAATAGTATTATTAACAATGTTATGTCCTAAAAATCTAATTTCATTTTGAAATAAATGCATTTTCTTAGCTGAAACAGCTAAGCCATTTTTATAAATTAAATCATAAAACTGATTTAAATGTTTGAAATGTTGATCAATAGATTTTGAAAAAATAAGAACATCATCAATATAAACAATTGAAAAACTGTTTATAGGAATGATAATATCATTCATAATGTTTTGAAATTCAGAAGGAGCATTTTTTAAACCAAAGGGCATAACGTTCCACTCGTAATGACCAAAAGGAACATTAAAACCTGTTTTGTATTTATCTTCTTCATGAATTTGAATTTGCCAAAAACCAGATTTCATATCAAATTTTGAAAATATTTTTGAATCATAAAGTTTTTTCAATAAATCTCTTTTATTAGGAATAGGATATCTAATCCAATCTAAAACTTTATTTAAAGGTTTATAATTGATAACTAATCTTGGTGATCCTCTTTCTAATTCAGCAGCATTCATAACATAGAAAGCTGAACAAGACCAAGGAGATTTAGAAGGTCTAATTAATTTTTTGTCCAATAAATCTTGAATTTCTTTTTTACAATGGGCTTCTAATTCATTATTCATATGAATAGCTCTTGATTTTGAAGGAATATCCTTTTCATTGAAAGTTTTAATATAAGGTAATTTGACAATATGTTGTTTTCTGTTCCAAAAGGCGTTTGGAATATTTGAGCAAACATTATTTTCAAACTTTTGTTTTAAAGCTATAATTTTGTCTTGAATATACTTATCTTGTAATTGATTATGTATACGAAAATCATTAATTTCATTGATAAGGTAATTTGCTTGTTTTGTTTTATAATTAAGAATATTAATAGTTGAATAAGACGGAGGTTCACAAAATTTAAACATAATTTCTTTTCCAAAAACTTTAGTAATAATTCCATCATCTTGAACCATAAAAGGATATAATTTAGTAATAAAAGGTGTTCCTAAAATTAAAGGAGAAGTAAGATTTTTTACTAAAATTAAATGAGTTTTATAACAATAATCTTGATTGTTGCAAATATGAACATCGGAAATTTTATAATTTATTTTTAAACTGGTTCCTTCAGCTCCAGTAAGCCTAGAAGAAGTTTTTTCATAAAATTGAGTGGGAAATAAACCTTCTTGTATACAGTTCATATCAGCACCACTATCAATTAGAGCAGTAATATCCATTTTAAAATTATTTTTTACTAGAGTTATTTGAGTATTCCATTTTTGAGAAATTTGATCATTTATAATTCTTTCGATAACCTTTTCATCTTTATTTTCATTATTTTGTGAATTAATAATATTTTTTCCCTTTTCTAGAGTTATAATTTTGCCTTTAATTTCTTTTATGTCTTGTTTAACTAATTTTAATTCTTCTTGAAGTTCTTGTATGGAAATGGGTTTTGTTTCAGAAAATCTTTCATATATGTCTTTTAAATTAAAAAATTTTGTATTATTTGAAACAGAATTTTCATTCTTATTAAGCATTTGTTTTATCAACAGTTCTTGGATATTTTTATCTTTAATTGAATCCAAATTTTTTAAAAGATCTTTGTCATTGTTTGTAAGGACATTAATTGAATAATTACAATTACATTTTCCAACACATTTGCATGTATCAGAATCTTCCGAACTTGAAGTATTTTGTTCTAAGATGTTTAAATCATTTTCTTGAAAATCGGTAAAACTAGAATCAGAATCGGAATCAGAATTTAACATAATTTTTCTAATTTGTTCTTTTAATTCTTCTGAAATATTTAATTCATTAATTTTTGTTTTTGCATAACAATTATTAGCATTATGACCATTACGACCACATTTATGGCAAATAATAATGTCTTTTGATTTTCTTTTAGAATTTTTATTAGATCGTTTATAAGGGTTTTTTGATGTTAAAAATTTATTTTTCTTATAATTCTTATATTTTTCTGATTTATTATATTTCTTTTTCTTGAAATATTTTGAAGATTTTTTATTATATTTTTTGGTTTTTGAAGTAGACGGACCTGTTAATGGTTGATAACCATATTGTTGACAAAAATTTCCTAATTCATTCTTACTATTAATTCTATCTTTTTTAAGTTTTTCTTTAAATCTAAGGTCAGCACAAATAGCTAATCCTTCTTTATTAATATAATTAATTAAGTCTCCATAAGTTAAGTTTTGATAAGGAATTGTATTATTAAAATTTTCTCTTAATTTTTGTCTAATTCTTTCGGCAAAAAGTTTTGGAAGTCCAGCAATAAAACGTTCTTTCCAATAAGATTCTTTACAATCTGGTCTTGAAAAAACTTTAACGAGATAATTATCTTTGTACCATCTGAAATCAGTTAATTTTCTACAATGTAAGTTCATTAGAATTTCAGAAGTTCTTTCTTGAAAAGTAGTAGGATCTCCTACAAAGTTTTTGATTATAGCAAAAATTAAAGTATTAACCATATCATCCTCTTGAGTTTGAATTGGTAAATTATTTTCTTGTTTTATAACGGTTTTCTTGGCATTCATAATAAAATTCTTTTCTTCTGGTGTAATATAGAAATCCCACCAACCTTTAAGAGTACCAGTAAACCCAGAAATAATAATATTAACAATTTGAAGTTGAGTATTATTGTGAGACTTGTAAGCATTAGCTGCCATGGTCATTTCTTGAACAATATTAAGAATTTGATGTTCAGAGTTACCATCGATATTCCATTCGTAAACAGAAGTACCATCGTAAGCTGAACGATCATATTGAAAAGCTCTTTCTTCAATTTGAACATCAGGAAGAGAAGGTCTATTCCAATAATTTTTAATAGTTGGTTTTGGATTATTACCAAAATAATTAATCTTATTTAATCTTGAAAATTCATTTGTAAGCTGATTTATATCATCATTGTCATTTATGAATTGTTGAGTAAGATTGTCTAAATTTAATTCACTTTCATTATTACTTTCATCAGATTCGTCAAGAGAGTCATTATTTGTTCTTAACATATTTATAGATACATTTTTTGAAATACGGAAATTAGTAAGTCTTTTTTCTAATTCATCAATTAAATCTTTATTTCCAAGATTAAAATTTCCATTTATTTGATGAGGAATAAAGCTGACATTACTAGAACTTGCTATATTATTATAAAAAATTTTTGTTTTGATTTTATTTTCTTTTGATAATTGTAAATTTATAGTATTTTCTTCAATCCTATTTAGTTGATCTGAAATAGTTAAAAGAGTTTCATTTGAGTAATTATTTTGATAAATAATGTTTTGAAAACATTTTTCATTTGTTATCTGACTCGGAACTTTAACTAAAGGAGTTGCAATAAAATTATTATCAATAATGATTTCCTTTTTTGGCGGGTATTCAGAAATAATTTCTTGATTAGTAATAACATCCTTGTATGTTTTTGAAGAAACAGGAAAAATAGTTTGCATTTTAAAAGGATAATCTATATTATGTTTAGGAGCATAAATTAATTCGAACCATTGAAAAAACGGAGAGTGAATTTGATTTGATAAAACATAATCTTCCCAAAGTCCAAAATGTAAAAATCTTATATAATATGAAAAGTTTTCTTCATGCCAAATTCTTTTTGTATTATTATAATCTTTATAATATTCTTCTTCTTTTAAATAATCAAAATTAACATATGATGGTATTTTAGAAATATCTATATTAATATTCATTTTAACAAGTTGATTGATTTAATCTAAAAGATATATTTTTAATAATTATAAGTTGAGCACTAATAACAATATTTTTATTTTTAATCATTTTTGATAAACAATATATTATTTCCTTTTGAATATTATAATTATATGTGTCTTTTTCAGTATTAATTAATTTAATTTCTTCGTCTTCTTTGAGTTGTTTAATTCTATTTATTTCTTTAGAAATGCTTGCAATAATTTGCCATCTGGTCTTTAATAAATTATTCCAAAATTTATTATTATTACTACAACTAATCTGTCTTTTAGAACTCATTAACACGTATATTTAGATAAATTTGTTAAATAATTATCAAGATGTATATTAAAGGTTTTTAATACTGCTTTTATGTTATTAATTTCTTGTTCTAATTCTAATAGTTCTTTATCATCATTTATATTTTTTAATTCTAATATCTTTTCTTGTAAGAGTTTTTTAAATATTTTTATTGAATTTCTTAATCTCTTAATAGCAGTAACTCTATTTCTATTTAAAGAATTACAATTTATTTGAACTTTATTAGTCATAATTGTTGTCTATAATTTTGAAGTTCATTAATAAAATCAGATTTAGTAGGACTTGGTAAACTTGTATCACTAGTTTGGTCTTCTTTGATAAAGAGGTTTAGGAATAGGACTAGAATAGTCAACAGTTTTTAAATTTAAAGACTTTGATTTTGAAAGCGAAAATTTAGAAGTACCAATTTCAGGAATAGAACTAGTAGAAAATCTAGATGAAGAAAAATTTGTAGAAGAAAAGTTTATATCAACTGAGCCATCATTATGCTCAATTATATTTGAAATTTGTTTTGAAGAATCTAAAGATTTTGGTTCAATAACATTTTGTAAATTCCAATTACATGATTGAGTAATTTCTGACCATTTAAGTCGTTTAGGCATATGAACTTTTGTATGATTAGTATTTGCTTCGTAAATAATTGTTTCATTTCTTGGATTTGACAAACGGGTTTTTGGTTCTAAGGTAGTTGTCATGGTTTTATAACAAACACGATAAATAATTGCTAAAGGTTTAGAGTTATTTTTAAATTCTAAATTCTTTGTTTCAACAGTTAAAACCAAAGTGTCTAAAATATTTTTGTCAAATAATCCTACGGAAAAATTTGGATAACAATTAAAATAAATTGGTCCATTTGCGATATTTGTTTCTGCCATAGCTAAAATAGAATTTTGAAAATCTGTATGTCTTTTATCTCTTAATATTAAGAGAACAGGAGCATCAACACCAATTCTAAAAAGAGGTTTGATAGCAATTTGAACAAGACCTAAATGAAGAAATTTATATTTTTGTCTATGTTCGAAAATAGATCTTGATGATAACAAATTTATATTTTGTTGGTTTTGACCAATGGATAGGGTTTGTTCAGTCATTTTAATTGAGTAACTTTGAAAATAATCAAAAGTCCCTATTCTATAAATTGTGTTTATATTGGTTTTAGGTATAGTCCAATCATTTAAATTTTGTTCTATATTATCAATAGTTTCTTCAATAGAGTTTATATGATTATCATCATAATCTTGTTCTTTTTTCATAATATTTTTACCAGTATCATATTTTTTAGATAATATGCGTGAAAATCTACTCATATTTGATTAATTTTAGTTTAAAGATTTTATAAGAAAACTTACTTGTTTTATCTAGGATGAACAGAGAGGGCATCGGCCCAACGATGATTGTGGTCCGGCTCCGTGACTTACCATACTTGCACGTCTTACGCTAATCCAACCAATCACTGGTCTGGTCTCTGTATCATTCTTAACAAAACTCATAATTTTCTTAAAATTCTTCAAACAAAAATTAACCAAATAACAAACAGAGTTATCATACATACTAATCTCTGGTCTAAAACGTAGCTCTGATATCATTTTCTAACTAGTAGTTTCAGATATTTTTTAATGATAAAAATCATACATTATTTTATAAAACTGTTTTCTATCTTTGCTTATAAACTCATGATTAGTAGTTTCAGATATTTTTTGATGATAAAAATCATACATTATTTTATAAAACTGTTTTCTATCTTTGCTTATAAACTCATGATTATGGATTAGAACTTGTAAAGCTTTTAATTGATTACAATAATAATGACGATTAGCTTGTATCTTTGAATCAGACATAATAAAAGAACAAAAGTTATTTAAATATTTTAAGCATGAATTTGATTGATTTGATTATTATTAAATGCAAGTATTATTTTAACAAAAATTTCAAATTTCGTAGAATTAATAGTTAGAATAACTCGAAAAGAGATTGTCATAGCGATAACAGAGATAAGACAATAGTTGAATAAAATTCTTTATATATTACCTTCTTTTAAATTACAATCAGCGCATCCGTCTGGAGCAAGTATGATTTGAAAATCTAAAGATTTTGAACACCTAGAAGTAGATAGGAGAACTCTTTTCTTAGACATGAACTAAACATTTGAGAGAAGTTTTATAAGAGGGATTTTTAGATAACTTTGAGATGCTCTTCATTAAAACATATCTCTTCAATATATAGGAGTCTTGGAGTCTTGAAACATCTTGAAACGGGAAACCGAAGGATTACCGGATCATCTTGAGAATTATTGAATCAACTTGCATTTGTCGGAGTGTAGATGTGGCAGACAAAACTTTAAAGCTTTTGACAAATTGGCATCATATTTTGTCATTTTTTGATAATGGAAATCTTCTTTGGCGATAATGGAGCATCTTCTTTCATCTTTGTAAAAGTTGTTTGTTTTCATGCAATAATTTAGCATCTTATCTCTGCAGAAGACATGATAATATTTTTGATAATTGATGTACTCACACAGTGTATAATTGATAATTGATGTACCCACACAGTGTATAATAGTTGAACAATTTTAACAGATGTGGGAGAATGTTCTGAATTAGTTGGAGAATTGCGAATTTCTTGAAGTAATTGTTGTAGATCTTCAGGGGAAGAATTTGCAGCGGCACGAATTTTGCTAATAAGATTAGCATCTGGAGAAGATAGACTCTTGATAAGATTTGCTTCAATTTCTGGCTTTTGATTATACATTGATTGATAATGATTGAAAACAGCTTGCTCGTTTGCTTGAGAAATTGTGACTTTATCCCACCATTTTAGACGAAATTGTCTATTGAGCCAAGGGGGATTGAAGTCTGTTGCTTCTTGATAAGAGAATGTCCAGGACATAATCCATGGAACTTTAAATAACATGGTGAATTGTAACAAATATTCAAATTCTGGGATTTGTTGAATAAATAGCTCTTTGAATTTAGAAAAGCCTTTGAGAATTTCAGTGGGTAAACAACTAGGAACAAGTCCCATATAACGATACCAATTGACAAACCATCTGGGATATTCACAGGTAAAATTTTTATCAAAGAAAATGAACCATGAATGAGAATAGTTGCGAAGAAAAAATGCTTTAGTCCAAGCTTCTTGGTAATCATAATATGAATATCTTGGATAAGCAGGGAATTGATAAAGGGGTTTTTCGAAGGAAAGATTGGATGACCAATTTTCTGGAGAAATGATTTTAAGAATTCGGGCTTTGCTAAAATCAATAGATCCTTCTTTATTATTAGAACGGTGATCAATCTGAACAGATCCAGATTCCTGTAGAATGGTTTGATAATATTCTCGAGATTTGTAAGAGTTTTCATGAAAGGTTTTTCCTCGGCCAAAGAGGTGTTCAGTAAGAACATGAAAACCTTGATTGAGCTTAAGAATTTGAGAATCTTCAAGTATTTGGATTTTCAAGAGATTTGAATTGAGAACATAAGGGGCTTTATTTGTAGGTTTAGAAGTTGTTGAAAGTTGTGTTTCAGAAGGAATAGGTTTTGAAAAAGGGCTAATTGATTGAACTGGAGAAATGTTTGGAGTGACTAGTTTTGATTGAAGCATATTTGAATAAAGTTGAGAATTTTTTGCAATTGGAGTTAATGGAGAAAAACGATTCTGACTTGAGAAAGGAACAAGCTTTTGATTAATTGGTTTCTTGTCTTCAATCTTAGAGGAAGACGATGAACTCATTTTCCCTGCAAAAATTCACGAGAAAGAAAATTCGGTAATGAATTGCTTTCTCCTTTTATAAATTCAATATCAAAATCAAAATTGCCCAACAATGCTTGCCATCTAGCAAAGATTTGTTTAGAAATAATATTTTTAACATCTTTTTCTAAAATTGATTTTGCAGATT
Source organism: Lactuca virosa (assembly GCF_052849685.1). Taxonomy (NCBI): domain Eukaryota; kingdom Viridiplantae; phylum Streptophyta; class Magnoliopsida; order Asterales; family Asteraceae; genus Lactuca; species Lactuca virosa. Next base: position 19,182,660 of record NC_136433.1, on the reverse strand, counting down.
GACAATCAATTCTTAATAAAAAAATTTTCATAAATAAATCATCTTCAAATTTAGTAATACATAAAACAATACTTAAAATCTCCTTTTTAACAGTTGAATAATTCTTTTGAGTATTATTCCAAGCACCTGAATAAAAACGAACCAATTGTTCTTCAGAAGAATTTGATAATTTTTGTTTTAAAATACCTCCAAATCCAATATCACTAGCATCAGTTTCGACTATGATATTAGCATAAGGATGTGGTAAATTTAAACAAGGTAAAGAAGGAATTTTTTGTTTTATAAGTTTAACAATATTAGTATGTTCTTGAGTCCAAGGTTGTGGATTATTTTTTAATCTATTATAAAGAGGTTTGCAAAGAGTTCCTAAATCTTTGAAAAAATCATGAATATAATTTAGACATCCTAAAAATCGTTGAAGTTGTTTTTTATCTATAATTTCGTCAGGAAATTTATTAGAAAATTCTAAACTTCTTATAATAGGTTTAATAGTATTATTAACAATGTTATGTCCTAAAAATCTAATTTCATTTTGAAATAAATGCATTTTCTTAGCTGAAACAGCTAAGCCATTTTTATAAATTAAATCATAAAACTGATTTAAATGTTTGAAATGTTGATCAATAGATTTTGAAAAAATAAGAACATCATCAATATAAACAATTGAAAAACTGTTTATAGGAATGATAATATCATTCATAATGTTTTGAAATTCAGAAGGAGCATTTTTTAAACCAAAGGGCATAACGTTCCACTCGTAATGACCAAAAGGAACATTAAAACCTGTTTTGTATTTATCTTCTTCATGAATTTGAATTTGCCAAAAACCAGATTTCATATCAAATTTTGAAAATATTTTTGAATCATAAAGTTTTTTCAATAAATCTCTTTTATTAGGAATAGGATATCTAATCCAATCTAAAACTTTATTTAAAGGTTTATAATTGATAACTAATCTTGGTGATCCTCTTTCTAATTCAGCAGCATTCATAACATAGAAAGCTGAACAAGACCAAGGAGATTTAGAAGGTCTAATTAATTTTTTGTCCAATAAATCTTGAATTTCTTTTTTACAATGGGCTTCTAATTCATTATTCATATGAATAGCTCTTGATTTTGAAGGAATATCCTTTTCATTGAAAGTTTTAATATAAGGTAATTTGACAATATGTTGTTTTCTGTTCCAAAAGGCGTTTGGAATATTTGAGCAAACATTATTTTCAAACTTTTGTTTTAAAGCTATAATTTTGTCTTGAATATACTTATCTTGTAATTGATTATGTATACGAAAATCATTAATTTCATTGATAAGGTAATTTGCTTGTTTTGTTTTATAATTAAGAATATTAATAGTTGAATAAGACGGAGGTTCACAAAATTTAAACATAATTTCTTTTCCAAAAACTTTAGTAATAATTCCATCATCTTGAACCATAAAAGGATATAATTTAGTAATAAAAGGTGTTCCTAAAATTAAAGGAGAAGTAAGATTTTTTACTAAAATTAAATGAGTTTTATAACAATAATCTTGATTGTTGCAAATATGAACATCGGAAATTTTATAATTTATTTTTAAACTGGTTCCTTCAGCTCCAGTAAGCCTAGAAGAAGTTTTTTCATAAAATTGAGTGGGAAATAAACCTTCTTGTATACAGTTCATATCAGCACCACTATCAATTAGAGCAGTAATATCCATTTTAAAATTATTTTTTACTAGAGTTATTTGAGTATTCCATTTTTGAGAAATTTGATCATTTATAATTCTTTCGATAACCTTTTCATCTTTATTTTCATTATTTTGTGAATTAATAATATTTTTTCCCTTTTCTAGAGTTATAATTTTGCCTTTAATTTCTTTTATGTCTTGTTTAACTAATTTTAATTCTTCTTGAAGTTCTTGTATGGAAATGGGTTTTGTTTCAGAAAATCTTTCATATATGTCTTTTAAATTAAAAAATTTTGTATTATTTGAAACAGAATTTTCATTCTTATTAAGCATTTGTTTTATCAACAGTTCTTGGATATTTTTATCTTTAATTGAATCCAAATTTTTTAAAAGATCTTTGTCATTGTTTGTAAGGACATTAATTGAATAATTACAATTACATTTTCCAACACATTTGCATGTATCAGAATCTTCCGAACTTGAAGTATTTTGTTCTAAGATGTTTAAATCATTTTCTTGAAAATCGGTAAAACTAGAATCAGAATCGGAATCAGAATTTAACATAATTTTTCTAATTTGTTCTTTTAATTCTTCTGAAATATTTAATTCATTAATTTTTGTTTTTGCATAACAATTATTAGCATTATGACCATTACGACCACATTTATGGCAAATAATAATGTCTTTTGATTTTCTTTTAGAATTTTTATTAGATCGTTTATAAGGGTTTTTTGATGTTAAAAATTTATTTTTCTTATAATTCTTATATTTTTCTGATTTATTATATTTCTTTTTCTTGAAATATTTTGAAGATTTTTTATTATATTTTTTGGTTTTTGAAGTAGACGGACCTGTTAATGGTTGATAACCATATTGTTGACAAAAATTTCCTAATTCATTCTTACTATTAATTCTATCTTTTTTAAGTTTTTCTTTAAATCTAAGGTCAGCACAAATAGCTAATCCTTCTTTATTAATATAATTAATTAAGTCTCCATAAGTTAAGTTTTGATAAGGAATTGTATTATTAAAATTTTCTCTTAATTTTTGTCTAATTCTTTCGGCAAAAAGTTTTGGAAGTCCAGCAATAAAACGTTCTTTCCAATAAGATTCTTTACAATCTGGTCTTGAAAAAACTTTAACGAGATAATTATCTTTGTACCATCTGAAATCAGTTAATTTTCTACAATGTAAGTTCATTAGAATTTCAGAAGTTCTTTCTTGAAAAGTAGTAGGATCTCCTACAAAGTTTTTGATTATAGCAAAAATTAAAGTATTAACCATATCATCCTCTTGAGTTTGAATTGGTAAATTATTTTCTTGTTTTATAACGGTTTTCTTGGCATTCATAATAAAATTCTTTTCTTCTGGTGTAATATAGAAATCCCACCAACCTTTAAGAGTACCAGTAAACCCAGAAATAATAATATTAACAATTTGAAGTTGAGTATTATTGTGAGACTTGTAAGCATTAGCTGCCATGGTCATTTCTTGAACAATATTAAGAATTTGATGTTCAGAGTTACCATCGATATTCCATTCGTAAACAGAAGTACCATCGTAAGCTGAACGATCATATTGAAAAGCTCTTTCTTCAATTTGAACATCAGGAAGAGAAGGTCTATTCCAATAATTTTTAATAGTTGGTTTTGGATTATTACCAAAATAATTAATCTTATTTAATCTTGAAAATTCATTTGTAAGCTGATTTATATCATCATTGTCATTTATGAATTGTTGAGTAAGATTGTCTAAATTTAATTCACTTTCATTATTACTTTCATCAGATTCGTCAAGAGAGTCATTATTTGTTCTTAACATATTTATAGATACATTTTTTGAAATACGGAAATTAGTAAGTCTTTTTTCTAATTCATCAATTAAATCTTTATTTCCAAGATTAAAATTTCCATTTATTTGATGAGGAATAAAGCTGACATTACTAGAACTTGCTATATTATTATAAAAAATTTTTGTTTTGATTTTATTTTCTTTTGATAATTGTAAATTTATAGTATTTTCTTCAATCCTATTTAGTTGATCTGAAATAGTTAAAAGAGTTTCATTTGAGTAATTATTTTGATAAATAATGTTTTGAAAACATTTTTCATTTGTTATCTGACTCAGAACTTTAACTAAAGGAGTTGCAATAAAATTATTATCAATAATGATTTCCTTTTTTGGCGGGTATTCAGAAATAATTTCTTGATTAGTAATAACATCCTTGTATGTTTTTGAAGAAACAGGAAAAATAGTTTGCATTTTAAAAGGATAATCTATATTATGTTTAGGAGCATAAATTAATTCGAACCATTGAAAAAACGGAGAGTGAATTTGATTTGATAAAACATAATCTTCCCAAAGTCCAAAATGTAAAAATCTTATATAATATGAAAAGTTTTCTTCATGCCAAATTCTTTTTGTATTATTATAATCTTTATAATATTCTTCTTCTTTTAAATAATCAAAATTAACATATGATGGTATTTTAGAAATATCTATATTAATATTCATTTTAACAAGTTGATTGATTTAATCTAAAAGATATATTTTTAATAATACTAAGTTGAGCACTAATAACAATATTTTTATTTTTAATCATTTTTGATAAACAATATATTATTTCCTTTTGAATATTATAATTATATGTGTCTTTTTCAGTATTAATTAATTTAATTTCTTCGTCTTCTTTGAGTTGTTTAATTCTATTTATTTCTTTAGAAATGCTTGCAATAATTTGCCATCTGGTCTTTAATAAATTATTCCAAAATTTATTATTATTACTACAACTAATCTGTCTTTTAGAACTCATTAACACGTATATTTAGATAAATTTGTTAAATAATTATCAAGATGTATATTAAAGGTTTTTAATACTGCTTTTATGTTATTAATTTCTTGTTCTAATTCTAATAGTTCTTTATCATCATTTATATTTTTTAATTCTAATATCTTTTCTTGTAAGAGTTTTTTAAATATTTTTATTGAATTTCTTAATCTCTTAATAGCAGTAACTCTATTTCTATTTAAAGAATTACAATTTATTTGAACTTTATTAGTCATAATTGTTGTCTATAATTTTGAAGTTCATTAATAAAATCAGATTTAGTAGGACTTGGTAAACTTGTATCACTAGTTTGGTCTTCTTGATAAAGAGGTTTAGGAATAGGACTAGAATAGTCAACAGTTTTTAAATTTAAAGACTTTGATTTTGAAAGCGAAAATTTAGAAGTGCCAATTTCAGGAATAGAACTAGTAGAAAATCTAGATGAAGAAAAATTTGTAGAAGAAAAGTTTATATCAACTGAGCCATCATTATGCTCAATTATATTTGAAATTTGTTTTGAAGAATCTAAAGATTTTGGTTCAATAACATTTTGTAAATTCCAATTACATGATTGAGTAATTTCTGACCATTTAAGTCGTTTAGGCATATGAACTTTTGTATGATTAGTATTTGCTTCGTAAATAATTGTTTCATTTCTTGGATTTGACAAACGGGTTTTTGGTTCTAAGGTAGTTGTCATGGTTTTATAACAAACACGATAAATAATTGCTAAAGGTTTAGAGTTATTTTTAAATTCTAAATTCTTTGTTTCAACAGTTAAAACCAAAGTGTCTAAAATATTTTTGTCAAATAATCCTACGGAAAAATTTGGATAACAATTAAAATAAATTGGTCCATTTGTGATATTTGTTTCTGCCATAGCTAAAATAGAATTTTGAAAATCTGTATGTCTTTTATCTCTTAATATTAAGAGAACAGGAGCATCAACACCAATTCTAAAAAGAGGTTTGATAGCAATTTGAACAAGACCTAAATGAAGAAATTTATATTTTTGTCTATGTTCGAAAATAGATCTTGATGATAACAAATTTATATTTTGTTGGTTTTGACCAATGGATAAGGTTTGTTCAGTCATTTTAATTGAGTAACTTTGAAAATAATCAAAAGTCCCTATTCTATAAATTGTGTTTATATTGGTTTTAGGTATAGTCCAATCATTTAAATTTTGTTCTATATTATCAATAGTTTCTTCAATAGAGTTTATATGATTATCATCATAATCTTGTTCTTTTTTCATAATATTTTTACCAGTATCATATTTTTTAGATAATATGCGTGAAAATCTACTCATATTTGATTAATTTTAGTTTAAAGATTTTATAAGAAAACTTACTTGTTTTATCTAGGATGAACAGAGAGGGCATCGGCCCAACGATGATTGTGGTCCGGCTCCGTGACTTACCATACTTGCACGTCTTACGCTAATCCAACCAATCACTGGTCTGGTCTCTGTATCATTCTTAACAAAACTCATAATTTTCTTAAAATTCTTCAAACAAAAATTAACCAAATAACAAACAGAGTTATCATACATACTAATCTCTGGTCTAAAACGTAGCTCTGATACCATTTTCTAACTAGTAGTTTCAGATATTTTTTAATGATAAAAATCATTTTGGTTCAATAACATTTTGTAAATTCCAATTACATGATTGAGTAATTTCTGACCATTTAAGTCGTTTAGGCATATGAACTTTTGTATGATTAGTATTTGCTTCGTAAATAATTGTTTCATTTCTTGGATTTGACAAACGGGTTTTTGGTTCTAAGGTAGTTGTCATGGTTTTATAACAAACACGATAAATAATTGCTAAAGGTTTAGAGTTATTTTTAAATTCTAAATTCTTTGTTTCAACAGTTAAAACCAAAGTGTCTAAAATATTTTTGTCAAATAATCCTACGGAAAAACTTAAAAAAGATAGAATTAATAGTAAGAATGAATTAGGAAATATTTGTCAACAATATGGTTATCAACCATTAACAGGTCCGTCTACTTCAAAAACCAAAAAATATAATAAAAAATCTTCAAAATATTTCAAGAAAAAGAAATATAATATATATAAGTGAAAAGTGAAAAGTCTAGAGCCTGTTGAATTGTGGTGTGACATGGTTGGCCGAGAGATTTGACCTCCCACCACGTTGGCATGGAGTTCAAAGGCGCACTGACTAGGTAACACAATTAAAGCGATTACATTATACAATTTCCTAAAACTTATTAGCCATACATATGATGAAGACTTACATGACCCTAACAGAGTAAGTACTATCATTAGCTATAGCTAGAATTCGACTATCTTTTGATTTCAAGCTAATCCTTTTAGGTGCTAAAACCTATTAGCCATACATTATACATATGATGAAGACTTACATGACCCTTAGGAACATTACATTATAAAATTTCTTAAAAGGAATTTTCAAAAAAAAAAAAAAAAAAGTATGTGTAATGTGCATAAACTGCAGGTTTGGATTTATTTGCATGGTTTTGGATTGTAACATTAATAACTATTACATTTATTAGAAAAAGGCCAATCCAGCTTCAACAAAAAGAAGGAAGTACTCATGGTGATGCTGTCAGTTTCTTCAGCTGCACTGCTTCTGTCTACAGTAGCATATGCCTGTAGAAAGAAAATGAAAATGCATCACAAAAAAGGACGAGGTAACATGGAGACAAGATATTTGTTATGCTTCCATAAATGATACATTAACAATTACCATTACAAATTACAACTTTCCAAGAATATATTATTTGGCATATCCATGTAATTAGGAGAAAATGAAAATGAACTTTTTTGTAGGGAGCAGTCCACATACCCTTGTTAAGGATCATTCCAGTGTTCAGATAGAAAACCTTGATGAGGTACCTTTTCTTAGCATGTATCAAATAGCTAAGGCTACTGATAACTTTAAAATTGATAATAAGATTGGAGAAGGTGGTTTTGGTCCAGTTTACAAGGTAATTACTGCTGTTTTAATTAAAATGTGATACTTGACAGTATCATCAAAAGGAATATTACAATCGTAAGTTCCAATATTTATTTTTTAGGGTGTGTTGGAAGATGGGAAAGTAATCGCTGTAAAGCGTCTCTCAGAAACATCCCAACAAGGACTTGATGAGTTCCAAAATGAAGTCATTTGTATCGCCAAACTTCAACATCGGAATCTTGTGAAGCTTCTTGGATACTGCATTCATGCAAATGAAAGGATTCTAGTTTATGAATACATGGAAAACAAAAGCTTGGACTCATTTCTGTTTGGTTTGACTCCCTCTAATGCCTTACTTTCACACTTGTTGTAGCAACATGCAGACTTATTAAGTAGTTCATATTTCGCAGATGAAGCCACAGGTTCGATGCTTGACTGGCCTCAGCGCTTTCACATTATCCATGGTATTGCTCGAGGTATTCTTTATCTACATCAAGATTCCCGCCTCCAAATCATCCACAGAGATCTCAAGGCAGGTAATATCTTGCTGGACAGTGAAATGAATCCAAAAATATCAGACTTTGGCCTTGCTCGGAAATTTGTAGGACAGGATGACATGGCTAAGACAAAGAAGGTTGTTGGAACATAGTAAGATTCTACAAAACATGGACTATATTAATGCTCGCATTTCTTTCTCAAGACATGGGAAAATAAAAAAAAACTTAAAAAAAAACACGAAACCCTACTAATCTATGTTTATTAATTGAACTTGGTTGCAGTGGTTATATTTCTCCTGAGTATGCGGTACATGGATGTTTCTCTATAAAGTCGGATGTATTTAGCTTTGGTGTAATTGTGCTGGAGATAGTGAGTGGAAAAAAGAACAGAGAGTTCTCTCATGAGGCTCACAGTGACAACCTTCTTGGACATGTAAGTAGACTGAAAGGGACAGCCACTACTGTTTTCTTTAAGATCAGCCTTAGCATATTTATTTGATGTTTGTTTTCATTCAGGCATGGAGACTCTATAAAGAAAACAAGTCCATTCAACTATTGAGTGCGTCTTTACGCAACTCCTGCGTTATCTCTGAAGTACTACGATCAATACATATTGGATTATTGTGCGTGCAACATCATGCAGAAGATAGGCCAACTATGTTGTCTGTGGTTTTGATGCTGATTAGCGAGGGTGCATTGCCTCCACCTAAGCAACCAGCTTTCTTCACGGAAGAAAGTCACCGTCAAGTCAACTCTGTTTCAACTCTAGAGGAATACACAATAACACTATTGCATGCTAGATAGAAAGCTTGTGTCTATGGTAGATTTGAAAGTGCATCTTATGGACAACTGTATTCATCTCCTTTCTTTGATGCTTCAGTTTTGTCCTTTCCAGATTGTAATCTTATGTTCCATATCTAGAGGAACACATGGTAAAACTGCTGCATGCAGTGTTGAGTATGAATCCACAGAAATGTTGAGTGTGAATCCACAGAAAAGCTGGTCAAAAATGGCAGGAACAATGTGAAGTTGTGAAGCCACAATTGTTGAATGAAGACCCAGTTGTGTTTTTTGACTACTTCTGATTTCCATCTCTATATAAGAGATTATTCTGTATTTGTAAAACTTGTATCTAGTGTAACACAGAAAGAGTGCAGATTAGCACCAAGAAATGTAAATTCCTAGTTACCGGTGGACGTAGGTCAGAGAAGGACCGAACCACGTTAAATCCCTCGTGTTCTTGTTTTTCGTGAGCTGTGTGTGTGTTTAGAGTCGTGTGTTAAGTGTCTCGATCCTAACAAGTGGTATCAGAGCAAGGTTGTAGCTACAGAAGGTGATTTTAAGTTTTTGGTCGAAATTTTTTTTCGTCAAAAACGATTTTGGTGTATACCGTTGGAAAGGTCTCGTTCCGAAGATTCCGAAAATATTTTTTTCTGAATTTTTGATCACCGGAAGACGTCCAAATCGCCGGTCAAAGGTTTGCCGGAATATTGACCGGGAAAACGAGTTCGCCGGAGACGACGACATTGTAGCACCAGACACTGTAGCAGTCCGTCGGAGAAGACGACACTGTAGCAGGACTGTAGCACGATGTCAGCAGTGATGTCAGCAGACACTGTAGCAACACTGTAGCACCAGACACTGTAGCAGATTTGAAAAATTGCAGTTTAGCCCCTGAACTTTCAGAAAATTGTAGTTTAGCCCCTGAACTTTCAGAAAATTGCAGTTTAGCCCCTAATCTTTCAGAAAATGGCAGAAAGCAGTAAGCTTCAGATTGAGAAGTTTGATGGGAAAGATTTTGGTTGGTGGAAGATGCAAATTGAAGATTTGCTCGTGCAGAAAGACTTGGACGCAGTTTTAGGTGAAAAACCGGAGGCGATCACACAAGCAAACTGGGAGACTTTGGATAAGAAGGCCAAGGCATTTATTAGACTGACTTTGTCAAAGGATGTTGCCTTCAACATTTTGAAGGAGACCTCGGCAAAGGGAATCATGGAGGCATTGTCTAATATGTAAGAGAAGCCGTCGGCAGCAAATAAAGTCTTCCTGATTCGGGAACTAGTCAACACGAGGATGAGGGAAGGAAGTTCAGTTACAGTACACATCAACAATTTGAACTCAATTTTATCCAGACTTGGGTCAGTGGGAATAAAATTTGAGGACGAAGTTCAAGCTTTACTACTGTTATCATCATTACCTGACAGTTGGTCCGGAACAGTTACAGCCGTTACTAGTTCCGCAGGATCGAAAGAGCTCACTTTTGAGGGAATTCGGGATTTAATTCTAGGCGAAGACGTCAGACGAAGAAATTCCGGGGAATCATCAAGTGAACAATTGAATGCGGTCAGAGGTAGAAGAAATAACAGAGGTAGTGGGAGCGGGAACAGGAGAAGGAGTCAGTCGAGGACTCGAAATGATGTGACTTGTTGGAACTGTAAAGAGGTTGGACATTTCAGGAATCAATGTCCAAAAGACAAGAAAGAAGTTAACGTTGCAGTAGACCATTCAGATGATGATGTTTTGATCTGTAGTGTGGAGAGCAATGTGGATTCCTGGGTTATGGATTCGGGTGCTTCATTTCACGCTACCCACAGCCGTGAAGCACTGCAGAATCTGAAAGAAGGAGATTTTGGTAAGGTAAGACTGGCGAACTATGAGGTTCTTGATGTGACGAGCATAGGTGACTTAGATTTGAAGACTCCAGTTGGTCCATGGACTTTGAAGGATGTCCGGGTAATTCCAAGTCTGAAGAAACAGTTGATTTCTGTTGGGTAGTTGGATGAACAGGGACACGAGGTTAAGTTCAGGAATGGGCAGTGGAAGGTTGTCAAAGGAAATCTTGTGATAGCTCGTGGACATAAGAGGGGTTCATTATATATGGTCAGTTTACCGTCTGAGGGAGTAACCGTCCCAGTTCAAAAGAAAAACAAAATCCGGTTCATAGAGTCTCGTGGACAGAAGAAGGTTTGCTTTGCAGATGGCAAACCCAGAGTCACAGGTCAGATTCAGGTTGAACGTGTTTGGAACGGTTCAGAAAAACCAGTCAAGGGCATTCATAGCAGTGGGAGCATGGGCTTTGTTTCAGCTAGAATACCCAGAACACAGTGGGTTAAGAGAACCAGTATTCCATCTGTAAAAGTCTCTCCAGATTATCTGCTTCACATGGAGAGTGTCGTTTGTTCTCAGGATGTTCCAGGATCGGGCAGTTCATTTCAGTGGGAGCCGATGGAGACAGAGAACAGGTCAGTGGCAGACTTAGCCATGACTGATGTGTTGGAGCTAACGAAAGCTTCAACTGGCCTTCAGGTTAATTGAAGAGAAGGCCAGGGTAACTAGGAAGGAGTTAAGATCAAATACAGATGCACAGTTGAAGCACATGTGAAGATTGTTCCGTGGCTTCAAGTGGGAGATTGTTGAGTATGAATCCACAGAAATGTTGAGTGTGAATCCACAGAAAAGCTGGTCAAAAATGGCAGGAACAATGTGAAGTTGTGAAGCCACAATTGTTGAATGAAGACCCAGTTGTGTTTTTTGACTACTTCTAATTTCCATCTCTATATAAGAGATTATTCTGTATTTGTAAAACTTGTATCTAGTGTAACACAGAAAGAGTGCAGATTAGCACCAAGAAATGTAAATTCCTAGTTACCGGTGGACGTAGGTCAGAGAAGGACCGAACCACGTTAAATCCCTCGTGTTCTTGTTTTTCGTGAGCTGTGTGTGTGTTTAGAGTCGTGTGTTAAGTGTCTCGATCCTAACATGCAGATGTAAAATTACAAGCGAGAAACTCTAATCATCTCCTCTCTCGATGCTTGAGTTGTGTCCTTTCCGGATTGCAATTCATGGTTTCGGCTCTCTAGACTAGTCCACTTGAATACTTGATATATATATATATATATATATATATATATATATATATATATATATATATATATATATATATGCTACAGCTTGTTCTCTTGTTATTATATGTGTTAACTAAATATAATTTTAAACTTCCTCGTCATCATGTACCAAAATAGAATAAGATTTTGGACTTTCTGGTCAATGTTTAAGATAAATTCACATATTCTCGGAGACAATACATGGTAGTTCCATTATCTGATGGAATAATAGAATATCATAATTATTGACGTATGTTTATATCAGGGATTTATTGTTGCTGACAACAAAACAAGTTAAGCACTTCAGACAAATATCAAAACAAACTTCGGTGAACTTGCGGAAATAAAACTTCTGAAAATGTAAATCAAGTGAACACAATATTTAACGTGGTTCAGTGACCTACATTCACGGGCGAACGAGAGAGAGAGAGAGAGAGAGAGAGAGAGAGAGAGAGGATTTTATTAACTTCCAAGAACAATTACAATCACACAAAGGTTACACCACACTTGAGCTCTCAAAACAAAAGAATCTCTCTTGCTTACTAACTGCTCCAAAGGAGTGCTCTCAACCTCACAATGATTAATTTCTTGAAATTTCTGCACACTCATAATGATGGAGATATGATTATATTTATACTTGATGGATCATACCTAAAACCATAGTGGTCCAAGCCCATTGGCCCATAGGCCAATGAGTGGTGACAACCAATCATCTTCTGCCATGCAGCATCTTCTGGAACATTCTTCCATGTCATACAACCCACGAGCATCAACAACACACATGATGGACCACGTTAACCATAATGGAGCATCATGATGTACAGGTGCTGCATCATGAACACTAATGGCCCAACATCTATCATGGTGGCACAACGTGGTGTATATCTTGAGCAATACCAACTTCTAAGCATCCTTAAACGATCTTGAGTATCATAGACCACTTCATATCATACTTGGCTCACCAGGGATACCATGGCTCATCAAAGAACCAAAAATAACCCATCTTGCACCATGATGGCGCAACATGTGCAAGGTTGACGCAACAGGCATCAAGTATGGTGCAAGAACTTCTAGGTTGGAGTAACATCACCATCTTGGCACAACAACAACATGCATAGGCGCAACAAGGACATACTTGGCGCAACAACATACTCCATGGCGCAATAGGAGTACCTCATGGCGCAAGAGAGGTACCCCATGGCTCAAGAGGGAGTAGTTTGGCGCAAAAAGGAGTGCCCTCGGCGCAACAACATCCTTCTTGGCCCAACCCTTCAACAGATGGCGCAACAAGGTTCCCATGTTGCTCCATATCACTACCAAGTGCTCCAAACCTCTTCCAGATGCTCCAAACCCCCTTTTATATGATCCTTTCCTCTGGCACTTGATCCGTTTCTTTGTCAGACAATCCATTCCCTTCTCAGATGATCCGTTCCTTTGTCACATGCTCCATGAACCTCAAGTGCTCCATTGAGTTCTAATTGCTCCAAATGAACTCAAAATGGTTCGTCCAAGTGCTCCACTTGATTCTAAGTGCTCCATGTTGGACAAAAAATCATACCTCAAGAATCTCCCACTCGAAGGCTTGAACAACTTCATCTTCCAGTTAAAGTCTTCATCATTATCTGAATCTCTCTCCTTCTCTACGCTAACCCACATCCTTAAAATCTTGGAAGGGCAGTTGATGCCATACATGGCTTCAAATTTTTAGTGGTAAACACCTTATTATATTCATCCGCTAAGTTCTCCTAACTAAGGACTTTCTTTAGCTTAGTAGTCCCTTGGTTCATTTTCTTGTCCTCTCCGGTCAGCTGCATCTTAAGCTCATTGATCTTCTGCGTGTTGGAACCAACAATCAACACAACGTCAACATTTAATACGAGGATAATGTATGAGGAGCTTAACTTCTTCAAGTAACAACCGTGATCAACCTTACATATTTTAAACCCACTCCTCCTCATGAAGTTATCAAACTTTAAGTACCATTGCTTAGAAGTATGCTCCATGCCATACATGTTTTCTTTATTCTTGAACACCAGCTTTTTCTTACTAGCTGTAAGAGCACTTTCTGGCTGTGCCTTCAAGATTTCTCCTTCCAGGTTATCATGAAGGAGATCAGTTGTATTCATATCTAGGTGCTCTAGATGGAGATTTTCAGAGGCTACTGCATTCAACATAGAAGTGACTGTAGTCATCTTCGTAATTGGAGAATCGTCCTCTCCCTTCTTTTGTATTCCCTTGACCGACAATCTTTCATTGCAAGTTTTACCACCATCTATCTCATCCTTAACTTGAAACATATTAATGTTCTGCAGTCCGCTCAACTTGTCATCCATAGCCTTGTCCCACTGTATGGAGTTCATCTTCAAGGCCTCTAGTTTTGACCCATTCTCACTTGTCAACGTGTCACTGGTTGATGGAGAATGCCTCACTGGGGTAATTTGCTTCGTGGTCCTTTGGATAATATGTGGTTTGATCTTTGAAACACTTACAGCTCCACCCTTATAACCATTATCACCAGAGCTCCCACTAGGCTCAAAGTTGACCCAAAGGTTGGTGCTTTATAGACATACATCTCCAATGCATGTCTTGAACCCAAAATTGATTAAAAAGGGGAAATATGACTTAAACTCCATGCATGGCATCAAAACTTGACTAAAGGCCAGATCCAAGCTACTACAAGGTCATCTTGACCTGGAGATTCATAAAGTTGAAAACTTTATGAGGTCCTTCCATTGCAACATCGAAGAATAAGGAGAAAAATGGACAAAACTCAAGATCTAGCTACATAGAGGAATAAAAATCGGATCTTGGACACTTACAAAGGTCCAGAAGAGATTCAAACTGAAGATGAGAGCTTTGCTTGCTAGATCCTTGCTTCCTTTTTCCAACTTTCTTCTTCTTTTGCTTCAAATGCCACACTAGTTCACAATGTGAGAGGGAAGGATGATTAGGGTTCACAAGGGCCGATATGAGGGTTTGGAGGCTGATAAAAGATCAACCTTAAGGACTTAAGGAGGTTATATGGGATGCAAAACCCTAAAATTTAGGGTTTCTCATCCAGCCATCAACACGTCGAGTTCCCCTCACCAACTCGCCATGTTGGTCCATAAAAATACGTGGCCCAAAAGTCCTTCAACACGCCGTGTTGAGGCTACCAACACGCCGAGTTCAAATGGAAGAACATGCTTAAGGAAATAAATCTCATACCTGGGAATCAGGATGTTACAGGTATTTTTAAGTATTTTAAATATTTTTTCTATGTATTTTAATGTGTTTTTTTGTATAATGTATTTATATGTATATTTACGTATTTATGTATTTTTTTAAGTTTTTTATATAGATGTTTATGTATTTTTTATGCATTTTAAATGTGTAACCGTATTATCTTTACATATGTATGTAATTTTTACTTCAAGTCGTATTCACCATTTCATCCAATTTCCACAGCTTCTTCGAGTATGTCTAGATGGTTTTCCTACATACCCACATATTTTAAGATTTTCTCGTTCGTTTATCTTGAAGTTAAACATCGAATTAAAAAACAAAATAATAATGTATGCCTTCGGGCAGAATGCAACCGTCTTAGAGATGTTAAAACTAGAGTAGTTTTTATCGACCGCGAACAAAATATGTATCCCTTACAAATTCTGAATTTAGGGAAAGGAATTTAAGTGTGTAACAACTTTTGAAAGGTTATTTAACCTAATACCAAGGTTGTAAAAAAAGTTAGTGAACTGATATTAAGGTACTAATCGGTTAAGGGGGGATTAAACAGAAAATTAATCGAGGACCAATAATTATTAAGAAAATTATTTAAAAAATAGTAAATATAAGTTTAATCCTAAGAATATAAATGTACAATAACGTTTTTCTTTATACAAAATATGTAACAACGTTTTAAAATAAGGCCAAATAACACAATGAATTCAAATGAAATCGTTAAATTTTTGATGTTCCACCACACACATCTTCATCTTCTCAACATAAGACTTGTGGTTCCTTTGAGGCCACATGAGACCGGCGAAGTTTTCATATGTGCACAAATTATTATTTTGTTTTACAATTCGATGTTTAATTTCAAGATAAGCGAATGAAAAAAGTTCAAAATATGTGGGTATGTAGGAAAGCCATCTAGACATACTCGAAAAAGTTGTAAGAATTAGATGAAATGATGAAGACGACTTGAAGTAAAAAAAATACATAAATACATAGAAATAATATGGTTATACATTTAAAATACATAAACATCTATATAAAAAACTTCAAAAATACATAAATACACAAAAATACATATAAATACGTAATACATAAAATAACACATAAAAATACATAAAAAAATATGTAAAATACTTAAAAAGAAATATAAATCCTTAAAACAAATACGTTTAAACATTTAAAATACATAAACATCTATATAAAACACTTAAAAATACATAAATATGTAAAAATACATATAAGTACGTAACACATAAAAAATAACACATAAAAATATGTAAACTAGTTAAAAATACATATAAATACGTTTATACATTTAAAATACATAAAAATACGTAAAGCTATACATACAAAAAAAATTAAAAAATACGTAAATAAGTAAAAATAGATATACATACTAAAAAAATACATTCATAAAGTATATACAAATTTTAAAGAAATATACAGAAAAATCTCATTATTTTGTAAATTAACGATTTGGTCTCATGACTTGCTGAATAGATCGAGAATGGCTAAAGTGAATAAAGTAGCCGTTTCTAGATTTTTTTATTCAAAAAGTTAAATAGTCAAGACTTTTCTGTTAAAAAAAGAATTAGAACTTTATAAATTTTTTTCCCCAAATATTAGAAATTTTCTACAGATTTCCATATATATATATATATATATATATATATATATATATATATATATATATATATATATATATATATATATATATATATATATATATATATATATATATATATATATATATATATATATCAGTGTGGTAAAAATCGGTCTAGGCGGCCGATTAATCGGGGATTAATCGCTAGGCGGTCTTCAACCGAATAGGATTAAGGCTAATGAGTCGGCTTAATCGGTTTTGGTCAAAGGGGGTCAAAGTCGGAGCTAGACGATCCTAATCAGTCCTAGGCGGTCCTAATCGGTTCTAGGCGGCCAAATCGGCCAAATTTTCAAATTTTTAAATATTAAAACAAAATTTCAAAATTTCAAAAGTTCATAATATTTTAAAGTTCAACTAATATATAAAAAAAATTTAATTTTTTTTTAAAGTTTTTCTTCAAAATTTTCAAAATTTGATGTGAAAATTTTTAACAGTTCTTTCCTGTGATTGGCTGGAATTTTTTTTTATTTTTTTTAATTTTTTTTATTTTCAGGTTGCTGTCCACCGCTTCTTATTCTCTTCCGATTAAAAATCCCTAAAACCACCCCACCGCCATAGACTCTATTCCCGATTTTCCTCACCGACTCCATCCATCTCTCGATTCTTCTTTTGTATTTTCAATTCCATCCAAAACTCAAACGCTCCAATACAGTTTCCTTGAGTCGGCTTTTGATTTGTCGAGGTGAAAGAAAGGGCGACGGACAAACAGGTTGCTTTTCCCCCGATTTCTATTTCTAGGGTACGTATCTGTTTCTTCTCCAGTTTTCTACTTGCTCCAGTTTTCTACTTCCTCCGACTGGTCCTCCCATTCACCGACCCCACCTCAACATCACCAACGAACTTGATTAGCAACATAGATGAAATCAAACTTCAAAAACATACCTGAATTTCAAGGCGGAGGCGGTCAAAGAAGGTGGTGCGATGGTTGGGGGTTCGATGTTGCTCCTGCTGTGTGGTGTGCGACAGCTCGCCCAATCACGTACGGTTACTTCCACTGCCTTCTACTTCTTTCATCCACTTCCGTATTTTGGATATGGTTGGTTTCTTCTCCCACCGTCTCTCTCAACAAATGTTAACGCACACGGACATCCTCTTTCTCTTCCTGTTAGTTCATCTTTTCGCTTAATGATTTCATGTCGCTATTCGTAAACCTGAATGATCTGCAGTTTGTTTTTTTCTTATGCTGTAAAGATTCAAGGTGGAAAGTGCCAGTCGACAACGTCATCAGATATGTGAAGGGTTTGTCTTGGAAACACGAGTACGCTGATGTTGACGCCGCACTTGCATAGAATGTTACGAGGAGGCGATCGCCACTGAGGAAGAATTGAAGCATGATATTGAAGAGGTAAAATCAAAAGTTAAGTTTCTCCGATCCCAAATTGATCTACTATTTAGGCTTGCTGTATTTTTTTGAATGAGTGGTATGCTTGATTACGTTGATTAATCTAAACGAGACATCTTCCATTTTCTTTGATTTCACTTTTCCAGGTTCCTCTTTTCTTATTCTCATTAGGAATTGATTATCAGAAAAAATCAAAAGAGGAGGGTTGCTACTTTTTTCTCCTGAGGTTTCTTCTTCATTATTTTTATCAATTCTATTCTTGAAAGCAGTTCACTTTTATATTTTACCCTTCATAATGTATGTTCATTGCAGGTATATTGATATATGTATGCTTGGCAATGGCAAGAAAGAATCATGAACCTATTTGAGAACAACACTTATTCTGTTGTCAATATATTTGATATAACTCTATGCCCCCAGCTTAATGTTACAGGGGTAGTTGAAGTAATTTTGAACAAACATTGAACCCTGGTTGTAGTGAGTTTGACATGTATTGTATTTGAGACTGATAGATTCCTGAAGGCAATGGTTCAGGAGTTGTTTGGGATGAAGAAGGGCACATTCTCATGAATTACCATGGTAAGGACATACGATGTTTTACTCTCTTTAAAATTTCGTCAATGATTAATATGTTAAATATGATTATAAAAATTATCATCAAATTACTAATCCAGTTTTTGAAAAAAACTATTTCAAAGGTTGAGTAAACTTTGGGCATCTTTTGAACTATCCTACCTTTTAGCTAAATCGCTTTTTGTACCCAAAATAACCAATTTATACAAAAAATGTATCGTTTTTTGTTCTTTAATATCTTTTCTCATTATTGTTTCATAATGGTGTTTTGAAACTATGGTGAATGCATCTATCGTCATTGATGCATAAGTAAAGATACCAATTAGTAGTGATTGAATTCCTTCTATGGTTCCACATGAGAAACCAGTACGAATATAACCTACATGTCCAATTGAACTATGAGCCAGAAGTCTTTTTACTTACGTTTGGTTCATGGCAGCCAGCGCTCCTAAGATCATAGAAACAATGCTGCAGAAAAAGTTGCATTTCTTTATCAACGAATCCAAAACCTAGACAAGCAGTTGCAGAGTTAATATTTCTTGCCTCATAAGGGTGAGACTCTAAAATATTTTCGAAGCCAAGTTAAAACCATTATTATTTTTTTAAGAATTTTAAAAACCATTTTCCTGGTTACTCGGTTTTGGAAAAGGTTAAAATATAAAAAAACACACCACATTTCACCATTTTATCGATTTACAACTGAACTATTACTTTTTTATGATTATTATAATAATAATAGTTCAGTTACTAAATGGATATCAAAACCGGGTGATTGGAAACATTATTTTTTTTCTAAACAAAGAAAAATAATAGTTCTGTGGCTAAATCAATTAATGGTGAAAGTATGTTGTGCTTATAGCCTTACCTTATCTGTTGTATTTCACTATTTTCCCCTGATTTGTAATCCGGAAAAAAGAGTTCCTTGAATATGGTAAAAAAAAGTATTTTGAAGATAAATACCCGTCAAGTAATATTAGTTTCCTGTTGATCATAAATCTGTTGTTTTTTGCCAGTATACGAAGTATCATGTAACTAAATCATAAAGCTCATAATAAATTATTATTTAACTATAATCACAAAACTTAATTTCCAAATAAATTCATGAATAAAAAATTGATTAAATTGCAATTTTTCATTCCATTGTAGAGTCAAGTGAAGGATTAACAAAATGGAAGGAGTCATATTCCAAAGTAATGGAATGAGTGATTCCATTCCATTTCTAATTCCATGAAATCAATAGGTATATTTATAGAATCAAAAGTTAAAAATTAACTCTCCAAACGCAATGCAGATGTATGAGCATGACTAAGTTTCTGATTGGTCTCTTTTGGGTGAGAATGTTCCGTCACCTTTACAATCAGGTATGAAAAAATATTGTAGGTTTACGAAAAAAAAACTTACCCACCTTTTTACTATAACCATAAAAGTCTTTGGTCAAAATGTGGTGGGTTGACCTACAGACAATTTTTCAACCCGTGTTGAGATTGGGTGAATAAGTAAGGGACATTTGCATAAAATAGCAATGTCATTTACTTTTTTTATTTGTCGTTATAATACTCTAATATTATTTTTATTATATGATTATCTGGTTTCAAACTTTGTTCGAGACGATGCCAGAGAGCATTGTGCCTTCCGTGGTCTCTAAAAAATAGAAAAGAATCGTTCGTCTCTTTTTTTTCTACACTACTCCAGGCACCAAGTATTTTTACTTGACCACTTTGCCCTTGATAAAAAAATTATTTTTAATGTTGATTAAACATTCACTCCAATATGTTGACTTGGTTAAGTAAATGATAGTTTTGCATTTTTTAACCATAGATATTTTTTTTCCATTCAAACCATCAAAATGGATAACTTGGAAAAAAAAGATTTCATTGGGTCCAACTAAATTGAAAAAAATGATTTGATTGTGCCACGTGGAGAACCTATCACTATTGAAACATTTTTCGCATGGAGAGAAAAATTTGAAGCACAAATAGCCCTTCAGAGAGCCAAATAATTAACAGAGTTTGTTATTTTCCACAATTTATATAATTATTAATTACTACCCTCCCACTTTCAGGCTATTACTAGAATTAGCTCTTACTACAAGCAAAAAAAAAAAAACTCACTGGAAGACAATGGTTCCAAAGTAGAAAAGCTTCTGCAGTAAGTTATTCTGTTTATGACTTTATGCTGATGTGGCATTGATGACTTGAAATGGCAATGACGTGGCGATGACATGGCATTAATATATATTTTATATTGTTACTTTTGGCAGAGACATACAACACCAATCATGGAAGGATCTAATGATGAAGAGGAAGATGATGATTTCGATGATGATTCTGAAGGTTTGTTTTCTCACTATTTTTTTCTCTATTTAAATACTTGTCAATATATGGAATTTATTTTGAATATAATGTCTATCTGGTTGCAATATTTGATGTGTTACCATGTTGTTGACTAAGAACCACCATAGATTGATGAAGTGATACACAGAATTTTGTCTATATCTAGAGTGCATTCCTCTGGTTTTTCCAGGTGAAATCAGAGTTTCGATACATTTTTGTGCCTAGAATCACACAAATCTACTAAACCTAACTTTGATTTCTAGCAGTGATGCAGGATTTAGTGGTGGTGGACTGCTTATACAGTCGGAGATGCAACATGGTTCGATGAATATGGTGGCATGTGCTCAGAATGTGAATGGGGTTGCAATCAGTGGACCTGAAGAGTATTTGGGTAATTCGAGATTTTCCTATTAGGTTACTCATGGTTATGGCAATGGTCCATCAACTATATTTGGGTCATTTTAAAGTTGCTTCCTTTTTTTTGGTCCCTCTACTTCCGTTGGTTATTTGTGGCATTATAGGTTCCTATGTTTTCGTTTAATTATCACTTTATTAGTTTTGCTTACAGATTCATTGATGTTTTTTTATTTCTTATTTATTTATTTATTTATAGATCAGTTAAAGAGGGAAGGAATGAGCAACTCAAACTATAAACATTTTCAAAGAATAAATTGTCGCATCGCATCCGACCCCCGCAACGCGGGGGTTCCCCATCTAGTTATTATTATTATTATTATTATTATTATTATTATTATTATTATTATTATTATTTATAATTTATGATATTATTAATTGTTTGTTCCTATATGCATAGTACTTTCATCCTATCGGTTGAATTTTTTTAATTTTTTTTATAGTTTTTTTGGAATGAAATATTTTTATTTTTTAATTTACTTTTTGCCTGACGTATGAGTCGTTCGGCACCGTTTCTGTTTGCCAATTGGATTGCTCCACCGTACCACCGACTCCTTATCCCCTCCTGCTCCACCGTCTTAGGGGTCGTTTGTTTACCTCTTAATTGCAAAATTAAGAGGCAATGTCTTAAAATTTCAGATTCAGAGCGTTTGTTTGCGTATTATATTTTACCTCTTAAACTTAAAAATACCTCTTATTTTTTCAGATGTTAAACCAAGTCTGAAAAAAAAGCACGCGTGCTTTCTATTTGCCCTAATCGACCGATCGACCGCCTCCTTTCTTTCCTTCCCACATCATCTGCTCCCATCGCATCTTCTCCCACCGGCGACACCTGCGACTGCTACCACCGGCGACGCCGCACACCGACGACGCCAGCAATGCCGCCAGCCTCCGCCGCCGCCGACTGCAGCTTGTTTTCTTTCTTCCGTCGACTACAGCAGGTTCGTTTCTTCCTTTTTTGCCCTCGAATTCAATGGTCTTGTTTGTTCCTTCTTTCCCTTCAAAATTGAAAATCAAAAATCGAATTCAATGGTCTTGTTTGGTTTGAAATATGGTTTGATTTTGATGAAATGTTGCTGATTCTG
Source organism: Lactuca virosa (assembly GCF_052849685.1). NCBI lineage: Eukaryota > Viridiplantae > Streptophyta > Magnoliopsida > Asterales > Asteraceae > Lactuca > Lactuca virosa. Next base: position 19,160,214 of record NC_136433.1, on the reverse strand, counting down.
GTTTGATTTTGATGAAATGTTGTTGATTTTAGTTTGGTTTTGTTTGATTTATCAGCTATGGCTTCTTTCCCATGTTTATTTTACTTGCATATGAACCATTTGATAAAATGCCTGAATGAAATTGTTTCAACTTATGAACCATCTGTTAATATTCTCTCTTAAATTGTTCAATGTGGATGGTAAAATCTGATGTATCCTTTGTTTGGTTGATATAGGTGATTGATAATGAACAAGATGCTATCAAGATGAGGATGATAATGGATGCAGTTTTCAATGTGATTGTTCTGATGTTTATTGCTGCAATTATTAAGTTTATTTGGAATGTTGCATTTGTGTGTAGATCTGTTAACATCAATTTCTGTACTGTGATCAATATTAGCATACAATTTAAAACAAAGCAATTTTGATTGTTATAATTGGATACATTAGCCAAATATTTATGTTTGATTGTTTAATTTTAACTTATGTCTAATTTGGATTTTGTATGGTGTTTTTATAATTTTGCAAAAAATAATACAGAAGGGTAAAATTGTCATTTTTATAATTAAGCACAAAAATTCAGAGGTTCTAAACAAACAGCATGTTCACAATTCAGATCTTAAAAATTCAGACCCTCTTAAAAATATTCAGATCGTTTAGAAATTCAGATCTTAAAAATTCAGATTACTTTATCTTTGCTTCTACAATTTTCTCACCGTCTCTATTTCTTTGCCAAGAGATGATATTCTCCCTTCTTTTCTTCTGATCCGCTCACGCTAAAGGAAGCGGCTCACCAGCGGTGGTCCTCTCGCTATCTTCCGATGCTCAATTGCTACCAATTTTTAAGCTGCAAAGGAAACCGACGGCTTCTAATCGGCCTTCGAAGGCGGTCACCACTTCACCGCCTTATGTAAGCAAGCATGGTCCTCATCCTTGAATTTCTCTGAACAATAACAGTTTGGTGGCTCAGCAGCTTCGATTGTTTTTTTGGTAAGTTTAAGGATTTGATGCGTTTTATGAATTTCATGATCCATTTAATCGTTGTAATGAACAATACTGTCGTTAGATTTGTGTTTTTTGTTAGGGTTTTGATTTGGGGTTCCGGATTTCTCTATCCTAATTGATACGCTTCTTTGTCTGTCTTCTATTGTGTCTAGCTTCCCATGTCAGTAACATCACTTCGACCCAGCCAAAGAGAAATAAGTTCTCGCTTTTAATTAGGTTTCTTTTCTCTAATTTTCGTCCTAAATTTGCAATTTGATATGCCCTCTTTCATCTGCTCCATCATTATTAATCGGAATGGTTTCATTATGATTTGAACTGTTGCATCTTCACCTTGAATTATGTAAACAATTACCTAATGCCTACTACTAATTCTACAGGGAAAAACATTTGCTTTCATTTTGTGAATATTAGAGTCCCTTATCAATGGACCTGAGAAAGTTTCAAGGAAGACCGGCTATGACAGGTAGGGATGAGCATCGCAACCGGGTACCCGCTTTTGGAACCGGAACTGCCTCGGAACTATCGGTTCCGGAACCGGAACTGCCTTAAGCGGTTCCGGTTCCGGTTCCTAAAGTTATGGAACCGCCTTAAGCGGTTCCGGTTCCGGTTCTCATTTTTTCGGAACCGCTACCCGCTGGGTACCCGCCGAAACTGGTTATATATATATATATATATATATATACACACACACACAGCACACACATTTTTCCGTACTTGATCGGCAAATATAAAATAAACAAAGTATCTACTTTAAAGCCTTAACATTACCAAAGCATATTGTTGTAGTTTGATATTAAAAAAATGTGTAGTATTATTTAGACCGGTTTAGAATATATTTGTCTAATTTTATCTGTCGTTGGTTCAAATTGTTTCGATTTAGACCGAACTAAATTGCGGTTTTTATTGACAAAAGTAAACAAATATTGAAGTAACCGGGTTACCCGGCCTTGGAACCGGAACCGCCGGTTCCGGGACTGGTTCCAAAAATTTAAGAACTGCCTTGACCGGTTCCGGTTCTAACTTTCTATGAACCGCCGGTTCCGGTTCTGATTCCGGTTTTCGCAAAATGAGGCGGATACCCGCCTATGCTCATCGCTAATGGCAGGTCACCTACGATCCTTGTGCTTCTGCCAACCAGAGAATTAGCAAAGCAACTGTCTTATCATTTGGTTGCTTCCCTTACTTTCCAAAAATGGTATTATCTTGAAATCTTATATTGTCATTTACAAATTGCATGCCAGCTGTTTGTTTTTATGCTTCAAAGAGAAAGGTCATTGGTTTACAACTTTTTTTTCTCAATATGACGTTTCATTTCTGTTTTCACTATTGTTTTGTTTCTATTTACTTGAAATTGACCAATTTTCTTTATGTAATTAAGAGTGTTTACTTCAAATTGACCAATTTCACTTTATGGTGTGATGTTCATGTAATTGGGTGTTCATAGAATCAAAAGGATATATGTAATTTTATAAAACAAAGTTCATACAAATTATATTGCCTATAATTCTGATCAATTTGTTTCTCACAAGGGTAAAGGGGTGTTGGATCGAACCGTAATACCAAGTGTTAATGTCAAAATAAATGAGAAACATATATGCCATTTTTACCCTCCACGTTATTGATGTTGTTTATTATGTAAGTTGTTGCATTATGCATGATTTTGTGTTTTAAAACAGACATGTATCTCATACAGGTAAGTAGCGCATGAATATTCGGATAGAATTTTTTGTTTCACTCATGTAAGGTCTTAATTTTTCATCTTTTTGAGTTGTTGAGGAATGTGATTTTGTTTTTCCCTAAAAAAATTAATTTGACAGATTTCGTTTGTTTGTCTATGTCAAATCTAGCATTTGGGTTTTTAGTTCTAACCCTTTGTTTTATAAATAAAGCCAAATGAACTTAAGTTCAAGGAAGAAAAGTACCATTTTTCATCACAAGGTTTAAATTTAAGTTTGTCACTTTATCAAATTGGACGAATTTGCCCTTGTAGTTGATTTTAATGCTACCTGATGACGATTTCAAGTTTTTGGACAAAACTACCCTTGCTTCAGGTTTGATGTCTTGTGTATCTATTTGGATAGAGTGTAATATGGTATTTTGGCTTACATTGGACGATTTTACCTCCCATGTTGATATTACTATTTCTGATGGGGTTTCTTTTGTCACAATATGCCAACTTCTTTATCAAGTTTTTTTTTTTTTCAAAAAACTTTGATCGACTTACTGGAAACTTTTTACCAATATAGACAATGTATTTTACTTTTCACCCATACTTACATTTCTTTGTCTATAATAACAACTTACTTACCAACAATGGGAATATGTAACAGTCGCTTATATCAGCTTATGTTATTACTTTTACAACTATGACATTGACAAGGAAAAAAACTCAACTTAATTTCAATTTTACACGTCTTAGAGAAAAAGATGAATTTTTTTCTTTTCTTTAATTATATTTTGTTTTGATGGAAATCTTGGGAAGCAACGCAAGTACATTGTCATTTTCACACATTCTTTATTGATTATATTTTATTATTACTGACAAACTTCATATGTGTGTGTCAATGTCACTTGTAGGCGGCATGTAGAAACGCACCAGAAAGAAGTGAGGCGAAGAGAGGTTTGGTCTCTAGCGAATTTACTTTGACTTTTATTTTTATTTTTTACAAAAAAATTTATTATTCGTCTACATTGTACTGAAATTGTAATTTAAGTGGTGTTGGATCAATCGGAAAACAAAGAGGTTGTGAGGTTACATACACATTATTGAATCAATGGTTTTATTTGCTCATTCATAACTGCAAAGGGACTATAGTTTTTTTGTTGGTTTGGTTTGTAATAAGAACATGGGCTTACTCTGCTGTTGACAGAAACGTGGTAATCAAACTAGTGAATATTAAACGCAATACCATTTAACTATAACAAAAAAACAACATTGAAGGCTTCCGACCCCCGCAAAGCGGGGAGCAGTTCTCTAGTTATTATTATTATTATTATTTTCCATGATTCGGTTGCTAATATTTTTTTTGCTTGGTTATTTTCACATAATTATCACACATATACACATGCATACACGTAAAATAATAATAATAATAATAATAATAAATGTGTACGTACATACATACACGTAAACGTATACATATATAAAAAGACCGAGGCAAAAAAGACTATGTTTAGCATTCTCATAATGAAAAATAATAATAATAATAATATAAACGATGGTGGTGGTGGTGGTGAAAGATAAAAAAAGAATAATAATAATAATAATTGGTGTATATAAGATATTAAGAAGATGGTTAGAACCTCTTCCCCCCCTCCCCCCCCCCCCCCCCCCCACACACACACACACACACACACCCTCACTCACAAACAGGAATCGCTTGAGTTCGAACTCCAACGTTGTGTTTTTAAAGATTTTATTAACAGCGACAGTTTGTGACAGAAAGTAAATAAAACAATCTTTTACTGTATTCCGTTGGTATTTATCGACAAATTTATGTTGACTTTTGAGTCCGTAGCTATTCTGACGGAAAGTGGGTGCTTTTTGATTGCTTATGAGGGATATGAAGGGGGGTGTGAGTTGGTGAAGGGTTAGCTGTGAAGAATATGGTGATGAATATGGTGATGCTGTTGGGTTATAAAGATTCTTACGGTGGTGTAGCTTATGGTGGGTATGGTTAGGTATGTTGTTAATGATAGAGTCATAGAGATAATCGTGGATGAAGAAACGTTAGTTTAAGCTCACTGTCATCAATCTGTGTGCAATATAATGATCGAGTCATAGAGATAATGGTGGATGAAGAAACATAATGGTTGTAGTTATTTTTGATTTTTGATTTTTTTTATTCATCCATTTAATAAAAGGTAACTAAATTGCAAAAATGGTCCCTGTGGTTGGCAAATTTATGTACTTTTGGTCCAAAACGAAATGTTGGTACACCATTGGTCCAATTTCGAATACCTTATGTGATTTTGGTCCCTATGATTGACATTTTTGTGTGGTTTTGGTCCACACCCAACTTAAAAAGACGGATATGCCCTTATATTTCTTTTATTAATTTCTTATTGTATATACTATTAATCCTTAAAAACCTGGTGAACAGGAATGTTTGGGAGTTCAGAGGATGGCCACACGACTTCTTGGACTTACAATTTGACCACGAAAGTTTTATTTCTGCCCTCATTTTAATAATTCAGCTTATCCCACCGCCTCTTCTTGGACTCACAGCTTATCCCACACGACTTCTTGGACTCACCGCCGTCGCCTTCCAATGGGATGGGATGCCTTCTCCTGCTTTCCTTTTAACCCTATTCCTTCTCGATCCCTTCTTACTTCCGTCCTAATTTCGTTTTTCATCGCTCTACAAAATCTGGACGACCGCCATACGGATTGCCGCTTCACTACCTCTCTCTTACCCAATAACAAAATCTGCTGTCTGAAATCTGACCATATCGTTCTGAGCTTCGATTAGCTGCTGATGGAACGTCGTCTCCAAACCTTGCTACAACAGACCTGACGGAGCCGACCGCGGAGCTTCTGTCCTACGTGTCTGTAACACCCGTGGCGAGGCTATCATAACTACTGTCGTATACCTTGTCAGGTACTTTCTCTCATAACTTTTATAAATTCACTAATTTTCTTTTCTTAAAACGCAATTACACTCTATTTCCACTTTTTCCAGTCAATTTGAAGATATTGAATATGTTAGAATTTGGATTTTGTTTTGGCAGGATTTGAAAAAAAGAAGGTCTGAGAGAGAAAGCACATCACGTAAGGTTCCTCATGCCTTCCCCCTCTTCTGTATTTTTATTTTTAACCTATCTTCATATAAATAAATACATTTTTGAATTATAGGTCCATCTATGTTGTAGAGAAACGAAAAATGGAATGTCCAAACAGGAACTGACACATTGTTCAAAGAATTTGTTATTACTTGTAATTGTATTTCGTTTTGCGCACCAGGTGTTCGATAAAATGCCCGACTCAACTTCTTTTTTAATAGAGGAGCGGATTAGGAGAACCAATGTGTTGTAAGATGCTAACGTTGGAGCTTTAAGGTTTCAATCCAACCTTTTTCTATAATTATTGTAATATTCATCTATTATGGATCTTTTTATTTTGTTTTTTTTTCATACTCAACTGTATGCTTCTTTAGTTTTTCTTTTTCATAAAAGTTGCGACGCAGTAATATCTCAAGAAAAGACAGTTGAAGAAATTAGAGGATGTCAGGTAATCTTTTTGTTTAACATATAGTCATACGTTATTTTGAACCGGAAGTTATATTTGCAAAAAAAATGGTGACATTTTTTAACATATAATCGAACGTTTGTTTGAACTGTATGCTTCTTTAATTTTTCTTTTTCATCACAACTAATTTTTTTTATACCTCTATCTGTGTGTTTGTGTAAATGTGTAATAGTATATGTATATTTTCAGGTCCTGAATGGATTGTTGATTTCCTCTTTCACTGATTTTTGTCCACCTATTGATTTTGTTTCATGTTTGGTTTTCTCCACTATGGTAGATTGTTGTGCCGACAGTACCTTTATTCTTCCTTCATTTTCTAATCGTAACTATCACATACAAATCAGTCGCTTCTCCGTAATTTTTTTTATCAAAACTCCTTTACTTGATGAAATACACTGACTTGCAGAACAACAAAAATTCACCTGATTTATTTAATTGAGACTAATTAATTGGAAGTTGAATTTATTTTGAAATTGGTTAATAAAAAATTGATCCGTGTTTTGGTTCCTGTTTTGCTTTCCATTGTGTTTGATTTGGATTTTCATCTTCTCTCTCCAACACAGGTTTCAGGTTGTACAGTTTTATTTGCGTTTAAGGTTAACATTTGAAAGAAAGTTTGATAAAGCACTCCAACCGCTCGATGAAATGCTTCAACCAGGTTTCTGATTTTTCGCTCCAATCTTCCTTTGACGTAAGAACATCTTATGAAAGCTGGTAATTACCTGGATGTGGGTTATTGAGAGTTTATACAAATTTGCAAGCTGGTAATTAATCTAATTTGTTATTGGTTGGGTTGTGCAGTAAATAAACCGAAAATTCAAAGCCTATGACAAACATTTCAGGTTGTGCAGTTTTATAACTCAAAACTTGATGTATTTTTGTTCATTATTAATTGAAAGTGGATACTTAATTGCAGCAATTGAATGTGGAATTCTTTGTGCTGATTTTAAAGAGTTGTTTATTCTTGATGTCACTCTTCTTTCTCTTTGTATTGAGACACTTGGTGGGATCTTCACTAAGGTTATTGGTAGAAACACCACAATTCCAACAAAGAAAAGTCAGGTAAAATCATCATATCATTTATCTGAGATTGTGTTTTGTCCGGTTGTCGTGATCGATAAAAACCCTACCTTTTATTCTTGCAATTGTTTTCTAGGTAAATTTCCAGTAATAGCAACGTACTTGACCATGAACTTCATATTTCTTAATCATAAATAGCAATTTTTTTACATAATCTGTTATTTGATTGTCAGTAATTGTGTGTAACTTTCTTTTTTTTATATAATTTTGTTATCTTTTATTTTTTATAGATCAAATGGAGGAGAAGTAGAAGATCCTGATCTATTGCCGAGAATCAGATTGACCATTATAAACATTCTGTTGAAGTATTTATCTTTCGTGTTTCCTTTGAGGTACAACTACCACCTCTGCTTGATTTTGTCAATTATATATAACACTTATTTTCATATATGTTTGAATTTGAATGTATCGATATTTAGTAGTGATTTAATTTGGTATTTTCTAGGGGATCAATCATGGTGGTGTAACTGGGTTGTAGGGAGAATCAGTAAGCAGTAGAGTTAATACATTCTGAAAAAAAATTATAGCAATGAAAAGGACAATAAACGAAGGGAACATTGTCGGTTTGTATGACATTCTAAAAGTTGAATTTTGTATTGTTTTTTTGCAGTTATCACATATTTAAAAATGGAGCTAAAAGATTCTGAAGATGAATTTCCCAGCATATAGCCACCGATAACAACGATTAGATTATCTAAGAATATAAGCATCATATGTACAATGTAATCTAGTATGTCTTTTGCTCATGTCAACTATATAATGTTTCCTGTGTTTTTATGTTGATGTCAACTATGTAGATTCAGCTGTTCGATGTCTACACCACAGACGATTTGTAATTTGCAGGTAAGCAGACTTTCATTTCGGATTTTAACGAACCTATTGTTCGATTTCAGTATAATTTGGATTTTGTTTTTGTTGGTAAACTTTTTGTAAAATATTAAACACTACCCCTTCACAAAAAATTTATTATTTTTATTTTTGTGTAGTACAATTACTCAAATAATTAAAAAGTAATTCATACTTCTTCTGTGCAGATATTTTCAAGTAAAAGATATGTAGGAGTTTTTACAAATACTACTTCTCAATTGTTTCTTGCTTTGAAAACCGGAAAACAGCTCAAACATGAATCCTGAACCGTGATTTTAGTTATTTACTTAATTTTTTTTTATTTGCGGCTGACATTGAATTCTAATTTGGAGACAATTAAGTTGAAATGGAATGTTGAATTCCAGACGGGGTACTTCCGGTGAGGTCGGCGACTTCGTCACCCGAATTCCTGCAGTAGTCCTTCATGGACGTAGTAGTAAAGAGGTATGTCGTATATGGACCATATGATTTTTTTTCCTTTCAAAAAAATTTAGAAATTTCTGAATGAATCCTAATTGACTTTGCTTTTTGTCACTTCGAATTACATATACAACCTGAAAAAAGAAAAAATAAAATTACTCAGCGCCAAGGGGGCGCATGATACCCATCTAGTTATTAAAAGAAAAAAAAACACCTACCCCACCCCTCCTACTCACGTCTCTCTCTCTCTCTCTCTCTCTCTCTCTCTCTCTCTCTCTCTCTCTCTCTCTCTCTCTCTCCAAAGAGTGTGGCTTGGGTACTTCCCTTTCAATTGTTTCCCTTAAAAACCTAAACCACCATACACCCCTCCCATTTGCTTCCTTCTGGCATTCAATCGATCACCGACACAGAGAACCCTTCCTTTGTTCTTCTTTATCTTCATCAATTGTATAGCTCCACCATCGATTTCCTGAGAAAAAAACGGATGCTGCTTCAACCCTAATCACATTCCAAGATTCGTAGGTATCCACATTGGCGCCACCTTGATACAACCAGCGATCGGGGAGTTTGTCTCCAACGAAGATGGTGGCGGTGATTTTAGGGCGGTGGAGTATCTTATGATGTGATGTGATGTAACAGGTAGGCGAGGCAGAGGTTTTGTCTTTTCATGCGGAGGGGAGAGATGGAGGAAGAACAGGGGAGAGAATGAGGTTTTAGATGAGAAATACGCTGAAGAATTCATTCTACAAAACCCCTTTCGTTTTCTTCAAATGGGTTCATTGCCTACTGTGCCCTCAATTTGTTTGGTTTCAAAATGAAAAATATATTATGCTGGTTATAAAATCAAAATCCCAACAATGCAATGATTGTATTTTGCTAGATTTCAAAATCAATTTTGATTTCTTCCATAAATATGTGTTTTGTTGGTTTTAAAATTGAAATCCCAGCAACTCAACATTCAGTTTAATTGACTATGGTTTGCTTTTTTGTTCTCACTGATTGAATTAGGGACGACTTCAACATCCAGTTTATTTTGTTTCACCTAAATGCCGACAGAAGAGGATAAAAGATTACCGGTTAGTTCTTGCCGGAGCTGCAACTTCTCGAAAAACAAGACTTGCCTCCTTCATCTATAGCCTTCTTTATAGAGATGGGGAAGGAGAGATGGATCCACCACCAGCAGAGTCTAGTTAATCAACGTGTGTCAAATTCCGACGAAGTCTTTCAACACTGGTGGTGGTGGTGTTGATTGGTTTTTGTGGGTGTTGTGTTGGGGGAGAAGAAGCAAATGAATTAACTGATAAAGGGGTTGACTTGTTATCAACTTTGACCGGTTTAAGATTGAGCAAAAATGGGTTTTCTGGTGATTTACCAGATCTACAAGATTTGCCAAACAGTTTGATCATTTTGTATCAGAATAACAACTCGTTTTCTGGTCGAATCCCAGTCAAATACAGTCAACTCAACCACCTTCAAGAACTCGATCTTTTAATTGTGTGTGTGTTTCTTTTGTTAAGAGAGAAATTACAAATGAAAAATATAAATTAAATTAATTTATGTATTTCTGGAATTAAAGAAAATGAAAAATATAAATTGTAAGGGCATAATTGTCTTTTTAAGTGTGTAGGGACCAAAAACAATAAAAAGATCCAAAATTGGACCAGTGGTGCACCAAGGTATCGTTTTGGACCAAAACTGCAGAAATTTGCCAACCACAGGGACCATTTTTGCAATTTTGTCGGTAACTATTTTACCCTTTAATTTGACCAAAGCGATCATTTAGACTCGATAAACAATAATATAACTTTATAAAACAGTAAAATAACTTTAGGAATTGAATTGACCAACTTTTGAAACATTGTAGTGGTATTGTGTTATTTTCAACTTATTTAAAGCATGTTTTAGTAAATAATTAATTAAAAACTATATTCTTTTATATAATTTGATAAATATTTTTTACAACTATTATTATTTGGTTAAAAACTAGCATCTTTGCTTGTGTTTTACCAAAATGTAATAAAATTTCCTTCAAATTTCATTGAAGTTGTAGGTTAACGGCGGTCAAGCTGAGAGTAGAACATACGAAAGTAAACGTGTAGAAGTCAACGCTGAGCCTTTCAAGTCAATAACTTATATATGTAAGTTCTAATATTCAAACTTCAAACTTATCGTACACGTTTACCACTAGCCATCTTCAAGCGCACGTCATTAGTTAACGGAGCTATGTCGCACTGTCCTTGTATTGCTATACTGTAATGTATTCTTTTTCTTGTCATGTTCTGCTGCACTAGACAGTACTGTATGTCTGTATCTGCAAATCAACCAATCAAAGATGGCAACACCATTGTTTCAGATGGTGAGACGTATGAACTGGGGTTTTTTAGCCCCGGAAAGTCAAAGAATCGATATTTGGGGATATGGTACAAAAACATATCACCCTGTACAGTTGTCTGGGTTGCTAACAGGCAGACACCAAGAATGGACCATGTGGTTGATGCTTGTAGTCGTTATGGACCATGTGGTCCATTTGGAAGCTGCAGGATGAAAAGTTCTGTCCCTTGCAGTTGTTTGGAAGGTTTTGAACCAAAAGTCCCAGAAGAATGGAAAGCAGGGGATTGGTCGAGTGGGTGTCAACGTAGAAAGCCATTGGATTGTAGGACTCCGGATTTCTTCCATAAAATTTCAGGAGTGATTTTTCCAGACACACGACGTTCATGGTACAACAAAAGCATGACACTTGGAGAATGTGAGATGATCTGCAGAAGGGATTGTAATTGTACAACTTATGCTAATTTAGATATCAGAAATGGGGGAAGTGGATGTAATGGATTGTAAAATATTCAACGTGTCTCGCTCTTTCTCATTGACTAGAATATATATATATATATATATATATATATATATATATATATATATATATATATATATATATACTTACAAATGTTACAGTTTAGTACCATGAGAATTACAAAATATATAATATACATCATAAAGTTTTCTAGTCTAATATACCCCCTCAGTCTAAGGGGGAGGATTGCGGACACTTAGACTGGATCGAAAATCTTGAAAAAGTACTCGTGGTAAACCTTTGGTGAATATATCGGCAAGCTGGTATCGAGACGGCACATGTAAAACCCTGATTTGGCCGCGTTGTACCTTTTCTCTAACGAAGTGAATATCAATCTCAATGTGTTTAGTGCGTTGATGTTGTATGGGGTTGCCCGACATGTAAATCGCACTAACATTATCACAGTAAACTAAAGAAGTATGCATTGGAGAATGACCCAATTCGAGTAATAAATTACGTAACCAACATATTTCAGCAACTGCATTTGCAACACCTCTATATTCCGCCTCTGCACTCGATCGTGAGACTGTGGTTTGCCGTTTAGAAGACCATGATAGAAGGTTATCACCAAGAAAAACGCAATATCCAGAAGTAGAGCGACGAGTGTCTGGACAACCAGCCCAATCAGCATCCGTGTATGCTGTAAGAATGGATGGGTTGCTGCGATGCATGTGAAGACCCATAGATAGACTCCCCTTAATATACCTGAGAATGCGTTTAAGAGCATTCATGTGTGCTAGACGAGGAACATGCATATGCATGCACACCTGTTGTACTGCGTATGAGATATCGGGTCGAGTGAAAGTGAGGTATTGTAGGGCACCAGCCAAACCCCGGTAAGTGGTTGGGTCATCTATCAAGTCTCCTGTAGAATGACTTAGTTTTCCTGCAGAGTCAACAGGTGTAGTAACCGAATTACAATCTGTCATATTAGCACGACGGAGGATGTCTGTGACATATGTCTGTTGAGATAGGAATAGGCCTCCTGGATTTCTAGTGACAACAATACCAAGAAAATAATGCAAAGGCCCTAAATCCTTCATGGTAAACTCGTGTGACAGGCAAGACATGAGATGTTGCTTTAATACCGATGATGACGTGGTAAGAATGATATCATCCACATAGAGTAAAAGGTAAGCGATGTCGTGACCATTTCTATAAACAAACAATGAATGGTCGCATGAACTATGGTGAAATCCCAAAGTGGTGACATAATCTGTGAACCTTTGGTACCATGCCCGTGGTGCCTGTTTTAGACCGTACAATGATTTCCTCAGTCTACAAACATGATGAGGATAAGATGGATGATGGAAACCGGCAGGCTGATGCATATAAACCGTCTCTGCCAGATGTCCATGTAAAAAAGCATTCTTGACATCTAATTGATTAATCTCCCATCCGTGAAATAATGCAATACTAAGAACTGAGCGTATAGTTGCCGGTTTAACAACCGGGTTGAATGTCTCATCGCAATCGACCCCGACCTGTTGTGTTCTCCCGTCACAGACCAGTCGCGCTTTGTAGCGCTCAAGTGAACCATCTGACTTGGTCTTGTGTTTGTAAATCCACATGCAACGTATAACATTCATATGCGGCTCACGAGGTACTAATTCCCAAGTGTTATTGTCAATAAGAGCATTAAACTCATCAGTCATGGCACGGTTCCAAACGGGTTTGTTAAGGGCCTCGGTTGGGTTACGGGGTAATGGTTCGAAGGTAGTAGAAGTGTGTAGGTTGAGGGGTTGTTTTGGTTTTGTGTTCCCAGTCATGCTACGGGTTGTCATAGTGCGGGTTGGTTGAGTAGGGGGTACCGGTGTGGGGTTCGGTGTGGGAGAGGTAGTGACAGATGTCGAAGTGTGAGTGATGGGTGAAGGTTGTTGAGTTTCAGTGGGTTTTGGACGCCGACTATAAACGTAGCGGGGAGGGGCGTCAGAGCGAGGAGGAGGAGGGGAGGAAGGTGATGGGGGTGGGGTAGAAGATGAAGGATGTGTAGTAGTGTGTTGGTTTGGAGGTAGAGGTGGTGGGGTAGTATTTTGATTCATAGAAACTAATTTCCATATGGCGGGATGTAGGTCATCGGAAGACGAGTGGAGGAATTCATAAGATGGAGGGATGGAGTGGCGAGTAGCAAAGGGAAAAACATGTTCATCAAAGACAACATGTCTTGAGATAATGATTTTGCGTGTTGACAGTTCGTAGCATTTGTATCCCCTATGATCAGAGGGGTAACCAAGGAAAACACACGGGGTGGATCGATTTTGAAGTTTGTGAATGGAAGTGGAAGGTAATAGGGGATAGCAGAGGCATCCAAAGGTTCTTAAGTGATGGTATGTTGGATGTTTGCGGTATAGCAAGTATGTAGGAGTGGAATGGTTTTTCGTTTTAGTAGGTAGAATATTTAGAAGATATGTGGCCATCTGGAGTGCATGATGCCAAAAGGTGGGGGGAAGAGAGGCATGTGTAAGTAAAGTCCGAATTATATTATTAATTGATCGAATTTTACGTTCGACTTTACCATTTTGTGGTGAAGTGTGGGGGAATGAAAAACGGAAAACCATTCCGTTTTTAGTACAAAAATCATGAAAGGATTTATTATTGTACTCGGTTCCATTATCACATTGAAACGATTTAATATCACGCTCAAATTGAGTCTTGATAAATTTGGAGAAATTTAGAAAAGTGGAATAGACATGTGATTTATTACTTAATGGGAATGTCCAAAGATAGTTGGTATAATCATCAAGGAAAAAGAGGTAATATCGATGACCTCCGGTGCTTGCAACCGGGGAGGTCCATAAATCACTATGGAGTATGTCAAATGGCATTGAGGTGTAAGTCAAAGAACTATAGAAAGGCAATTTAATATGTTTACCAAACACACAAGATTGACATAAATGTTTATCAGAAAATTTGCCAACAGAAATAAAGTTGTTCTTATTCAAAACACGCAATAATGATGAACTAGGATGCCCCAAGCGGCGATGCCATAAGTCTTGAGACAGGGCAGCAAAAGTGGAAGGAGGAGTGACTCGAGTAGATGGCAGTGATAGAGGATAGAGATCTCCAGTGCTGTTACATCGGAGGATAGGAATCCGCGTCTGAAAGTCCTTCACAAGAAAGCCAAAAGGGTCAAATTCAATGGATATATTGTTATCAGTGGTTAAACGACGAACAGACAAAAGGTTTTTGATTAGCTTAGGTGCGTGAAGAATATTTTTGAGTTGTAAAGGTGGAAAGGGTGGTGGTAAGGTTGTGTGACCGGTGCCATGAATTGGGATTTGAAAACCGTTGCCAACAACTATGTTGTTTTGTATACCATTATTGAAATAACGGGAAATGTTACCTGTATTGTTTGGCATGTGATTTGTAGCCCCGGAGTCCAAATACCAATTCTGATCAGGATTGAGAGTCATGGTGTACATAGCCTGCTCGATGTTTGTTGGTGTATATGAGTCTGCATAACCAAAAGGTGGGCTGCCAAGAACACCTGCAAATGTGTTTCGGTTAGGGTGCCTGTTACCTGGTGTGGTAGGATATGGTGCAGGAGGGGCTTTCCACTGTTGTTGTTGTTGCCAAGTAGGATTCCAACCATTAGAGTTCCAACCATTCCAAGGAGTTTGTGGATAAAAGTAGTTACCCTGACCTAAATTGTTCCCACGTCCGCGACCACGTCCCCGGCCATGTCCACGCCCACCTCTGCCTGAGTGACCTCCACCGCGACCCTGCTGTCCACGGACTCCTGTGTGGTGTTGTTGCTGATCATAACCAGACCTATCACGACTACCTGTGTTGTGTGAGATGGATTGTTGGGCTGCTGCAGGAGCTTTTTCTGAGGCAGCAAGCAGCGCAGTAGAAGATGTGGCTGCAATGTGAGCTTTTCGGGTTTCTTCCAAAATAAGTTTGGACCTTGCTGTATAAAAATCAGATAGGGGAGAGGTTTGTTGCAAGTGTGTTGCTATGTTTTCATATTTTTCACCAAGACCAACAATCAATTGTAGCACCAACCGATCCTTAGAAACCGGTGCATCAACATTTGAGAGTTGATCAGATAGAGTTTTTAACTCTTGACAGTAGGCAGAAACATTGGGAAAAGATTCTAACCGGACATTAGAGAACCGGTTTTCCAAGTATAAGGCTCTTGAAGGCTTGTTATCAATGAATATATTCTCCAAGGCTTTCCATGCCTGTTCAGCAGTAGAATCTGGCTTGAGAATGGTGATTAGTAAATCCTTAGAGATTGTATTGTGAATCCATTGTAGAACTAAAGAATCTAATCGTTTCCATGGAACTTTGTCATCCATCTTTTCTTTATCTTTATCACTGGGTGATTTAGATGAAGATCCTTCAGCGGGAATAATGTGATTAATTACATCATGGGCGCGACAGTGGATCTTGAAGAGTTCCACCCATGTCGTGTATTGTCCATCATCCTGGTCCAACACAATGGGAATGAAATTCCTGATGTTGGTAACTGTAAGAGTAGGATGTAGATTAGCCATTCGAACGTTAGAGAAGAAGATGAATGAGGAGATAATGAAGATAAATCAGATGCAAAGAAAGCAAAATCAGGTTCTGATTGGAAGATGGAATGCTGCTAATGAAGATAGAATTACAAGTGCTGAGAACGAAAAGAAGATGAGAAGGGAATCGATGCTGTAACTGGAGCCGTGACTGGAAGATGGAATGCTACTAATGAAGATAGAATTACAAGTGCTGAGAACGAAAAGAAGATGAGAAGGGAATCGATGCTGTAACTGGAGCCGTGACTTGAGTTTTCGGCTGCTAGGGTTGTTGGGGAGATCAGAGGTATAACTCTGATACCATAATGGATTGTAAAATATTCAACGTGTCTCGCTCTTTCTCATTGACTAGAATATATATATATATATATATATATATATATATATATATATATATATATATATATACTTACAAATGTTACAGTTTAGTACCATGAGAATTACAAAATATATAATATACATCATAAAGTTTCCTAGTCTAATAGGATGTTTGTTGTGGTTTAATGAGCTAATGGATATCAGAGAGTATGATGATGATCAAGAACTTTATATAAGAATGTCAACCTCTCAGTTAACAGGTACCAACATTTTGATCTATATATAACAGTGATAATTCTTGAGCCTGTTGAGTAAGTTGTGGGGTGTGATGGTTGGGTCTCTACCGGCGTTATCCTCTAAATTTAGTCCATGTGTTGCTTGTTTTTCATTTCCCTTACAAAGTCAGTACTAACATTAGCCTGGATTAGACTACCTTGTGTATGCTAGCTAATCCTCTTAGCCATAAAACTTATTAGACATACATAGGATGCAGATTTAATTGAACCTACGAGCGGCCACAATGCATAGTTGAATGGAAGAGTTGAATAAGTTGGAATTCCTAATGGCATGCATTGAACTCTACCATTCTGAGATGAATGTTGGTGTTCAAATGGATGTGGAGTTAAATGGTCATTAAACTCTACAATGGGAAAAAAAGAAATCTTTTAATTATTAAATATGTCATAAATTAGATTTTAGAAATATTCCATTAAACTTTATATAGTTCAGTGTATTGTAGGAAAATTTTAGTAAAGTTGTATGCAGAGTAGAATGATGATACGGAAACCTTTTTAAACTAAAATGAACTCAATGCATTGTGGACACACTAACAAGAATTACCTTATACACTAATTAATAAGGAATCTTGACAAAAACAATTGTCAGTATCCGACAGGTTGAATGTATTTGGTTTTGAATTGTAACCTTACTAACTATTTTATTCATTAGCAGAAAGCCAATTCAGCTTCAACAAGAATAAGGGAGTACTCGCGGTGGTGCTGTCAGTTTCGATAGCTGCACTACTTTTGTCTGCTGTAGCATATGCATGTAGAAAGAAAGTGAAGAGGCTTAATAAAAAGGGACGAGGTAAACAAGCCATTGATTATTCTTCGAGAAATGAAATATTATATGTCTTCAAGAGTATGATTTTTGGCATATTCGTGTAACCATGAGAAATTAAAAATGAACTTTTTAGGAAGCAGGGCACCTACTCTTGATAAAGATCATACGAGTGTTCAGATGGAAAGCCTTGATGAGCTACCTTTTTTTAGCCTGCATAAAATAGCCGAGGCCACCAATAACTTTAACATTGATAATAAGATCGGAGAAGGTGGTTTTGGTCCAGTTTACAAGGTAACTTGCTGATTCTCTTGAAAAAAAGATGCAATACATGGCTGTAATGACAAAGAAATATTAGAATCATAAGCTCCAATATTTATCTGCAGGGTGTGCTGGAAAACGGACGAGTAATCGCTGTAAAGCGTCTCTCAGAAACATCACATCAAGGACTTGATGAGTTCCAAAATGAAGTCATTTGTATTGCCAAACTTCAGCATCAGAATCTTGTGAAGCTCCTTGGATATTGCATTCATGGAAATGAAAGGATTCTAATTTATGAGTACATGGAAAACAAAAGCTTGGACTCATTTTTATTTGGTTTGACTCCCTCTATTGCCTTAATTTCACACTTGTTGTAGCAACATGCATGGACTGATTTTTAAGTGGTTCATATTTGTCAGATGAAACCAAAGGTTCAATGCTTGACTGGCCTCGGCGCTTTCGCATTATCCATGGTATAGCTCGAGGTATTCTTTATCTACATCAAGATTCCCGCCTTCAAATAATCCATAGAGATCTCATGGCAGGTAATATCTTGCTGGACAGTGAAATGAATCCAAAAATATCAGACTTTGGCCTTGCTCGAAAGTTTGTAGGACAGGATGCCATGGCTAGGACAAAGAAGGTGGTTGAAACACAGTAAGAATCCGTAAAACATTTTCCAAGACAAAGGAACAAATACAAACAAATGCAAATCCCACTAATCTTTTTTATGTTAAATAAACTTGGCTACAGTGGTTACATTTCTCCTGAGTATGCAGTACATGGCCGTTTCTCTATAAAGTCGGATGTATTTATATCAGTCAAATGTAATTTTGTATGTTTGTGTTCATGTAACTCTTTTATAGGGTCTCTTATGTAAGTTTGCTCTCTATTTATTCAATTGCCTCCTCCCGTTTTGGGTAGTGAGTCATTTTACCACATGGTATCAGAGAGAAAAATAAACATGGGGGGCTTTGAGGGGGGGCAAAGTGGGCAGCTGCACAGGGCCTAATTTTTTTCATTATATATTTTTATTTAAAAATAAAAAATTATAATAAAGATAAGGGCCTTTTTTTTCTTGTTCGTCCTGGGCCTTTGAGAATATTTACTTTTTCAGGACCGGCTCTGAAAATAAATCCCTCTTTTTTTCACATCCCTCTTCTGCCGCTGCTAATCTCTTCCTCTCCTTTTCAGTTTAATCTTTTCTTCTCCCCATGTCTTCCTCATCTTCTTCCGATCCCACCATCACCATGAATTCTATCCTTCATCTTCTCACAATTAAACTATCATCCTCTAATTATCTATTATGGAAAAATCAAATCTCACATCTTCTCTCCTATCAGAACCTGTTTGATCATGTTGATGGGTCATCTACCCCTCCTACCCCTATGCTTATGGTTGCAGAAAAGATGGCTCCAAATCCAGATTATTCCGCTTGGATGTCGGCAGATCAACGTGTCATAATCCTCATTCAGGCCTCGCTCACCGAGGAGGCTTTCTCGGAGATTGTGGGTCTTTCCACCGCCAGAGAGATTTGGCTTGCCCTCGAACGAGCATACGGCAACTCCTCCATGGAACGGGTGCAAACTCTACGTGATCAGTTACGCCATTTAACTAAAGGTATATCCACAGTTTCAGATTTTGGAAGAAAATTTAAAGCAATCTGCGATCAACTCGCTGCCATCGGTCACCCGGTTGATGAAACTGATAAAACTCATTGGTTTTTATGTGGTCTCGGTGCTTCATTTGAAACCTTCTCCACAGCTATTCGTGCCTCTCGGATGCCTTCTGTTTTTCGTGATCTTTTAGCACAGGCTGAGGGCCATGAACTGTTTTTGCGGACCATACATAACAATGATACTCAGCCTCCAGTTGCTTTCTCGGCTCAGCAACATCAGTCTGCTACTTTCCCTTCTGCACCTCCAACATATTCTGCTCCTTCCGGATATCGTGGTCGTGGTTATCGTGGCTCTCGTGGGGGGCGTGGACGTGGTCGTCGCCCACCACATTGTCAGCTATGTCGCACTAACGGTCATTATGCATCGTCATGCCCTCGTCTTGCTTCTTTTGCTGTCTCTCCACTGCCCCCTGACACGGATCTTGCCAGGGCTTTCAATGCTCAGTGCTCTATTCATCCTTCACGTCCCGATTGGTATGTTGATTCGGGCGCTACCGATCACATGGTTTCATCTCCCGGATCTGTGCACAAAACCGAGCCCATTACTAGCGAAGCATCTGTTATGTTTGGTAATGGTACTTACTTACCTGTTTCTTCTATTGGGACATCTTCAATCGCTACTGGTCTTCACTTGCGCGATGTGTTGGTGGTTCCCCATCTTACAAAAAATTTATTATCTATTAGTAAGCTAACTCATGATAATGATGTGGATGTGGTATTTTCCAAATCTTCATTTTTTATTCAGGACCGCATCAAGAAACATGTGCTAGCTCAAGGGCGATGTGAAGATGGTCTCTATATTCTTATGTCCTCTCCACCGTCGTCTGCGTTTTTTGTGCAGTCCAGGCCACGAGACTCTTATGAACGTTGGCACTTACGATTGGGACATATTTCTTTTGATATAATTACAATGTTAAATAAATTGGGACATTTATCAGTTTCATCCATTTTACCAAAACCAGTTGCATGTTCTCCGTGCCAACTTGCTAAGTCTCACCGACTTCCGTTTGTGGAAAATCCCAAACGGGCGTCACATATTTTGGACTTGATTCATTGTGACCTTTGGGGTCCGTCACCGGTTTTTTCCGATGATGGATATCGTTATTATGTCACGTTTATGGATGACTTTTCTCGGTTTACGTGGTTTTACCCACTCAAAGTCAAATCTGATTTTTCCAAGGTTTTTGATACGTTTATTAAATTTGTTCAGACGCAATTTGATACCAAAATCAAGATTTTTCAAAGCGATGGTGGGACCAAATTTTTAAACCACAAAGTTAAAAAATTACTTACTGAAAATGGCACATTTCATCAAATATCGTGTCCCTATACTCCGCAACAAAACGGTCGTGCAGAGCGTAAGCACCGTCATATTGTGGAAATGGGGCTTGCAATGATGTTCAATGCTAATATTCCACCATCATATTGGGTGCATATCTTTAGCACTGCAGTTTATATTATCAATCGTTTGCCTACGAGAGTATTGGCTCACCGCTCCCCATTTGAGCTTTTATTCAATCGGACTCCGTCCTACATGAATTTTCGGCCACTTGGATGTCGTGTTTATCCCTACTTACGAGATTATTCAGATCACAAGCTTTCGCCACGTAGCATACCGTGCATTTTTTTGGGTTATCATGCTCAATACAAAGGATATAAATGTCTTGATCCGGTCACTTCTCGGATATTCATAACACGACATGCCCGTTTCGATGAGGATACCTTCCCTTTTGGCACCCACAATGCTTCCACACCTCTCACTCAATTATCCATACACTCGTTCTGTGATGACTATCCTATCAAAACCCCACACCCTATCACCCCACCATCTGTGGTGTCACCATCTCAGCCCCCACCTACTGTGCCATGTACCTTGTGTGTGCCACTGGCCCCCACACCTCCCTCTAATCCTCAACCGCCCCCACCTATCAGTACGCCTTCGCCCCAACCTGATGACACCAACTTCATCAGCTCACCCCAATCGACTTCATCTGAAGACAGCCTTCCGGACAATCCTCATCCAAGCTCGTCATCCTCTCCAACTTCACCTCATAGCCCTCCTTCACCTCCTACCCATGGGCATCCCATGATCACTCGAGCCAAGGCCGGAATTTTTAGACCTAATCATCGTGCAGACATCTCCTATGTGCATGATCAACCGTTACCCTCGGCTCTCTTTGCCTCTCGGGATCCCACACACCATTCCAAAGCCATGGGCACCACCGAGTGGTTACGGGCCATGCAATCTGAAATGTAAGCTCTTCATTTAAATCAAAAATGGACTCTGGTTCCACCACCCGTCGAGCACAATATTGTGGGTTGTAAATGGTTGTTTCGTACAAAATTTCGTACTGATGGTTCTATTGAAAGATACAAGGCGCGCTTAGTTGCACAGGGATATAGTCAAGTTCATGGTCTTGATTTTTCCCACACGTTCAGCCCAGTGGTCAAAGCATCTACTATTCGTGTGGTATTATCTTTGACAGTCATCAATAATTGGTCCTTGCACCAGCTAGATGTTAATAATGCTTTTCTCCATGGCACATTGAGTGATACGATCTACATGCAACAACCGCCCGACTTTGTTGATCCTCATCATCCAAACTATGTCTGCCGCCTACACAAAGCAATCTATGGTCTCAAACAAGCTCCGAGGGCATGGTTTCATCGTGTTAGCTCGTTTCTTCTCTCAAATGGGTTCATGTGTAGTCGGGCTGATCCTTCATTGTTTATCTTTAAGCATGGTGATTCCATCTTATATTTACTTGTTTATGTTGATGATCTCATCCTCACAGGTAATCGCCCAGATCTCATTCGATCCTTCATTGAAAAATTGGATCATGAGTTCAAAATCAAAGATCTGGGCAGGCTCAACTACTTCCTTGGACTTGAGGTTCTCCACACGGATTCAGGCCTATTCCTTGGCCAATCCAAATATGCTCATGATATTGTTTCACGTGCCGGGCTTCTTGATTCTAAACCTGTTTCAACACCTTTATCTTCTGTGACACCTCTTGTTCTTGATGGTCCAAGCTATGATAATCCAAGTCAGTATCGGTCACTTGTAGGTGCTCTTCAATACTTAACGATCACTCGACCCGATATTGCCTATGCGGTAAATCAAGTGAGCCAATTTCTCCAGGCTCCTACTATAGCTCATTTTCAAGCAGTTAAAAGATTAATTCGTTACATCAAGGGTACTCTATCATTTGGGTTAAGCTTTACTCGACCCATCTCTACCAATCTTGTCGGTTATTCGGACGCAGACCGGGCTCGATGCCTTGACACTCGTCGCTCGACATATGGCTACTCGATATTCCTGGGGGGTAATCTTGTATCATGGAGCGCTAAGAAACAACCCACTGTTGCACGCTCTAGTTGTGAGTCTGAATATCGAGCTATGGCCAACACTGCTTCAGAAATCATTTGGCTAACTCATCTCCTACGTGAACTTCATGCTCTACCGGACGGAAGACCGACTTTACTTTGTGATAATAAAGTGCCTTGTTTCTCTCTCAAAACCCGGTTTCTCACAAGCGTGCCAAACATATTGATCTGGATTACCATTTTATTCGTGAGTTAGTCACCTCCGGGAAACTTCACCCTAAGTTTGTTCCAACCAAGCTCCAAGTCGCGGACATCTTTACGAAAAGCCTACCACGTCATCAATTTGAATTTTTTCGTCATATGTTACGATTAGGTCCGCCTCCGTCTCGCTTGAGGGGGGATATCAGTCAAATGTAATTTTGTATGTTTGTGTTCATGTAACTCTTTTATAGGGTCTCTTATGTAAGTTTGCTCTCTATTTATTCAATTGCCTCCTCCCCTTTTGGGTAGTGAGTCATTTTACCACAATTTAGCTTTGGTGTTGTTGTGCTGGAGATTGTGAGTGGGAAGAAAAACAGAGGGTTCTCTCATGAGGCTCACAGTGATAACCTTCTTGGACATGTAAGTTAATCTTGTAAACTAAAAAGGATTAGAAACTATTTGTTCTTTAACATCATCCTTTAGTATATTTTTCTGAAATTTGGTTTCATTCAGGCGCGTGGAGACTATATAAAGAAGACAAGTCCATTGAACTCTTGAGTGCATCTGTACGTAACTCTTGTGTCGTGTCTGAAGTACTACGATCAATACATGTTGGATTATTGTGTGTGCAACATCATGCAGAAGATAGACCAACTATGTTGTCCGTAGTTCTTATGCTGATTAGTGACGGGGCGCTGCCTCCACCCAAACAACCAGCTTTTTTCACCGAAGAAAGTTACTGTGAAGTTGACACTTTTTCATCCTTAGAGGAATACACGATTACACTTTTTCATGCTAGATAGAAACTCATTTGTTCAAACTTTGTAAAAACATAACTTCCAAAATATAGTGATAATATAGCTCAATTACCTTATTACCCCACCCCTTCTTCCTATTTCTTTCTTTTTCAATTCCTCTTTTTGAAACGAGGCTTTGAAGGTTTTGAATGATTCTCAATCGTCTGATGAATGATTCAATCGTCCGACATCAATCGCCTTCTTAAGGTCTGTTCCTTGGCTTACACCGAGTTTCACTGTGATGCCAATTTGTCGTTATCTCTATCTACCATCACCCGGGGCGGAGCCAGAAATTTTGGATAAGGGGGGCTTTATATATATATATATATATATATATATATATATATATATATATATCTTACTACTTTATACTTCATACATCTTGATGGGGACCACAAAATTTAAGACAAAATCTTAAAAACAAGGAGAGTCAATTTTGACCTTAGATGTTTTTTTTGAATGGTGGAGATTATATTGTTGTTGGTGATCCAAGTAAACATGTTTAAACCAATCATAATGAAGTATTTTAGATTTTCAGTCCTTTAAAAGTTATGTCTTCCATATTTAAAGTATCCTGCCTTCTTTATTTACAGGGAATGAAAACACCTTTCATTTAAAATCACATTTCTCATCTTCTTGGTTTGTCCTCTCTCTAGAATCTCCTCACTATCTTCTCCATTAACAACGACCATGGAGATCAACGTCATCCTTACCTTTACTTACAGCTAACCCATTCACCATTACCTTTCCGCCATCAAACCCCCACACCAACAATGGAGTTGCTCATGACATTCTCCCTTCTCTTTCTTCAACGCCACCTCCATATTCAAACACGGGTAGGATAAAAAAATTTCAAATCTTTATGTGTAGATTTGTTTGTGTGTGTGTGTTTTACAGACAGAGACCAAGGCCACGGGGAGGATTAAAATTTTCAAATCTTTATGTGTGTGTTTTATAGATCTAGATGTATGTAAAACTGCTTATATGTATAAATATGTGTATTTATGTTTAATATATTTTCTATTTTGATGTTCTAAGAGTTTTATATTTCATATTTTCAGATCTGAATCTGCAAATTCTTCACAAAAAGACACAAAGCTAGATATCTTATAATCTGTTGTAGATATTTGTAGGTCTTAGTTACTCAAAGTCTGTGGATATATGTTTCAGATGTCCTTTTTGTTGCATTTTGTAAGTATCTATATTTTGTTTAAAGATAAATGAATTAATTAGTTCTATGTTTTTTACTTATTTAGATATGTATAAACGATTTCAATGATTTGGAATAAGAACTAGGAACTGTATGTCACATATTAAGATTTGTATTGTATTATTTACGTTTGATATTTTATATCTAGATTTTGAATGATTTTATATTTAGATGCACAAGTGAAGGATATAAAAACACAACTAAACAAAATTCCGCTTTTTTGTTTTTCTCTTTAGATGTAAGGTTTTGATGTTAAAACCTAAAGGTGCAAAATTTGTTGTTCGTGTGATTTGTATATTCTATCTATTTGTAATAGTATTATAGAATGGGTTATTTGTTTATTTTTATTATTACGATCTTAAACGAGAAAATTTGTTTACCTTTTTTTAGAGCAGTCTTTCTATTTTTAAATATTTGGAGATATACTTTTTATATAAAAAAAGTTAAAGACATATTGCAACTATTCTATTTAGAAATAAAAAATATTTTTCTAGACAAAAAATACATAAAAAATGATATATTTTCAAGAGGCTGTAAATTTTTTTTATAGATAAAAATATTATGTTTGAGTATATAATATTAAGGAAAACTATTATCTTATAATAAACGATTAACTTAATTAATAAATGACTTTTGTAAACAAAATTATAAGAAAAAAAAATCAAAGATAAAGATGGAGATAAAGATGGAGTTGCAACAAAGTAGAAAAAGTTAAGATTCTTTCAGCAGTTTCAAGAAAAAATTAAAAAGAAAAAGACGTTTGAGTTTTATAAACATTGAAATGGGTAATAGAGTGACTATCATAACTGTTGTGGTAGGTACAAAGAGCTTTGGGTATTGTAAAAGTTTTCAAAAAAAAAAAAATCCTTTAGATTTGTAAAAAGAATTGTGGCTATATCGTGGTTTACAAGAAAAAGAAGGGTGAAAGTCTTATCAGTTAAATACGTCTTTTCATTCAAAAAAATGAATTTTTATATTTAATATTATTTTTCATTTTACATTTAGCTTATGTTTAATTATAAAACTTTTGGATTAATATAGCAAAATAAACAACGTCTTTTCATCTTAAAAAATGAAATCAACTATGCATAAGGTATATCTAAATTTATAAATAATTACTTTTTATAAAAACAACAGTTTAGGATGATTAGAAAGAAATTTATCTCTAAATAAATATACTAACATAAAAAAATGTTATATAAAGTATAAGTTAAAATAACATAATATTATTGCAAGATATTTTAAAGTTTTTTGAATCTCTAGATATATTATTACGTTGTTTTAACGGGTTTTGTTTTGCAAAATTTACTAAAAATGAATAAACCACAAAAATATAAACACTTGAAAAATTAGTACAAGTGAAAAACAATAAGTGAGTTTTCTTAAAAAAATGATATGTACAAAGAAAAGAAGTGATTAAATGTATATAACTTTGTACATATTTTTTTATATCTTTCATATTTAAATAATGGATTAATAACTTTTTTTGGATGAGAGTTTTAGTTTTTTCAATCTTTCTAAATAAAATATAAATGATTTTGAAGTACTATTTTTATCCAAAAATCTAACTATCCAAAAATCTAACACAGTTATCTTTTGGTAATAAAAGAATGAAATAAAAAAATTCTAATTTATTGAATTTTAACATCCTAAAAAATTGAAAACTTTAAGCGTATTTAACTATATCTTTTTATAATTATTATTATATAAATATATATACCAAACATAGCCTTAAACCACATTCTCCCGTTTTTACTATTTCGTTTATTATAAGTATTTAAGAATTTTATTTGTTATACGGTCTTAACAATTTTATTTATTTTAACTTAAAACAATTATCAAACTTTTAGTTAAAAATTTTAATGTCATCATATATACATATCAATCTTCTAGATTTTATGTTTGGGAATTTGACTTATTAAGGTAATTAAGTATTTCAAATGTTCACATATGGGTAATATTGTTTTTTTTGTACTCATTTACCCAACTAACTTGTTTCACCCGTTCACAAATAACCAACTTTACCGGCTATTACCTGTTTTAGCCGGTAACATTGATTTAGCTGGGTTGAAAACATTACGTGGAATCTTACGTGGCCATTACACCCCTTTCTAACACACCTCGATTACATTCTTCTGTGAGAAATCAATCGATACATCAAATCGACGATTAGGGCTTGAAATTGAAGTTGGAATTGAAGTCGACTGCTAGCATGGCATCCTCATCTACAGGTATGTATGTATCTGTAGATTTTCATTACAATGGATTCTTTTCGCCAAACCCATTGGTGTACTTAGACCCCGTAAAAACAAATGTACGTGATGTGGATTTTGGGGGATTTACGTATAAAGAGTTTCTTTTGTGGCTTACGAAATTAACCAATGGAGCCTGTGATAATGTCTACTACTGTATGAGAAAGGAAAGCTTGTGTGAGGGTATTAGAAGAATCGCATGTGATGCTGATTATTGGGAGTTTGTGGAAACTGTTTATAGTCTGGAGAGTGATAGTCTTCAGAGTGAGTTAGATGTGTACATTGACCACCGAAATGAACCAATTCTTGATTGGGCTGATAACGAGTTATTAGCAGATGGTAAAGGGTATCAGTCGGATTATATGGATGAAGAGGATGACAAGGATTCTGAAGTTTCAATGGCAATGGAATATGAACATGAATGGGATGATGAAGAGGAACATACTTTTGATAAAACTGTTGGAGACCCATTCTTGGACAAACTTTTAGGGCATATTAGTGATGATGATGAAGAGGAAGCAAACAATGGGAAGCTTAAGGATGTTGTGTTCCCTGTCCATAATGAGAATCAAGAATGGGAGCAAATGGTGCCAGTTTTGGGTATGAAGTTTTCTAATCCATTGGAATTGAAGTTGTGTATCACCAACTATGCAGTCAAAAATGGATATGATTTATGGTATGAGAAAAGTGATCATGAAAGGTTATTGGTAAAATGTTGTAAAGGTAAGACAAATAAACAGGGTAAAGGTTGTCCCTTTAGGTTGTGGGCAACCTGGATGAGCAGTGAAAAATCATTCCAGATTAAATCTCTAAATGATATGCATAATTGTGCAAGAGTGTTCAAATTTGGGTCCATTGTTACCTATAAATGGATAGCAAAGCATTTCATGAATCATATACTTCAGAAACCAAAGATGAGTATAAGGAAGTTGAAAGCTAAAGTCAGCAAGAAATTTAATTTGATTGCAAGTGTTGGTCAATGCAGAAATGCAAGGAAGTATGCATTTCAGGAGATAGAGGGTACTTTGAAAGAGCATTATGCAAAAACATGGAGCTATGGAGAAGAGATAAGAAGGACTAACCCTGGATCAACAGTGAAGATCGATGTAGATGTCATGCCTGATGGAACCACATATTTCTCAAAGTTTTATGTATGTTTCAAAGGATTGAAGGATGGATGGATTGAAGGTTGTAGGAGGGTAATTGGACTAGATGGTTGCTAATGGATGGATTAACTTTTGGCTTATTGTACTGTTGTTAATGTTTTTGGCATCTTTGACTGGCATCTTTTAACTTTGGAATCTTTTGGCACATCTTTTGAAAACTAGTTGGAATAGCTTAAATGCATGTTTAAGTGTGTAACTATGTTATGTAAAACTTTTGATACATCTTTTGAAGTCAATGTTCCCTGGAATGTTTATAATGTATTACCACCTTTTGCATATCTTTCTAATACCATTTGTATGGTTTATAATTTATTACCATCTTTTAGAATATCAATTGTAATCACAATTCCATTACAGTGTAATCACAATTCCATTACATTGTTTGAACAATGTAATTCCAATGATTCACAATAACATTACAAGTTTTGTACACTACCATTCCAATGATTCAATTCCAATGATTCAATTACAATGATTCAATTCCATTAAAATGTTTATTACTATCTTTTATACTATCAAGTTTAATAACAATTCCATTACAATGTACAATTCCATTCCAATGATTGAATATAACCTTTTTCATTGAAAACATCACAAAAGCATACATAATTTAGTCATACTACATCATAATACATAATTTAAAACAACATTTTGACATACAAGAGAAACAAGAAAATTAATGCAAGTCTATGTGTAAACAATTTCCAATTGACTTTGTCAAGTTCTTGTTTATTCTTGTTCTTCTCTTCTTCAATCTTCATCCTGCATATGCTGATTTCATTCTCCAAGGTACAAATTTTCAAGGTAAGATTGCAGCTTTCTTCTGCTTTCATCCTGTAATGCCCTCTTCCATCTTTCCTCCCTTCATCCTCATCCAACCATTGCCAAAATTTACAGCTTGGACTTTTTCCATTTTTCAAGAAATTTATAAAAACATGTTAAATTGGAGGATGAAGAAGAAGTAAAAAAATATGAATTACCAGTGAGTTTTGACAAACTCTGAATTTCCTTCCAGGATTGTCTGGGGTTCTTGATGTCTTCACACGAGATGGCAAGTCGCAATCACATGGATGATCTGGTTGCAATTCGTCTTGTCGTTTGGAAGAAAAGGATGAGGAAGAAGATGCCATCGATCGATCTAGGGTTTTAATTAATAAGCAGTCGTATCTCACCTTTCTTATAATGTAAACACTTCTCAATGCCACGTATGTGATGAGTATTGTAGCGTACAAGCCACGTAGATGCCACATCACCCAAAACCTACAATAGCCGGTAAAGTTGGTTATTTGTGAACGGGTGAAACAAGTTAGTTGGGTAAATGAGTACAAAAAAAACAATATTACCCATATGTGAACATTTGAAATACTTAATTACCTTAATAAGTCAAATTCCCATTTTATGTGGGTAAGATAACTTTTTAAGTCAGACACTCAACATATATGTAGTATTTGAGTTCTACCTACTAATCTATAATCATCATTATTTATTTTTAAATTAGACTAAGATAATAGATTATTTTAAAAGAAACTTACAAAAATAAATATGCTTGTATTATAGTTTATTATATAAGTTATTTGGCTAACCCAAAAAACATTATTTTTTAACAGCGACTTAAAAGTAAATTATTTATATTTTTAATTGAAAACATACAATTTTTTTTCATCTCACAAAAATAACTGATTGACATTTAAAAAATGAAACAATAACATATTTTTACTTTTAAATCAAAATAATAAGGTATATCTAATATTAACCCAAAAACCAACTACACAATTTGTATTTGAATTTGGATTACAAGTACAAAGGTAACAAATCATCAAACATGAAATTTACCATCTCGACCTATTATTTCAACTATTTGTATTACCCTCATTTTAAGTATATTTTAAAAACTAAAAACACATTTTTATTTCAAAACTAAAACAACAATGCATGTTTACTATTATGTGTTGCCTGTCGAAAGTAAACTGATTATACATAAGAATATATTCTAGAAATAAGTTTCCGAAACAAAACAAATTACGGAAAAAACTATTTTTCGTTCTAATTTATAATCGTGATTATTTAATACTTTGCCCAATTTAACGAAAAAGTCATTTTTCATATTTGAACAATAAACAACAGATTATGTGATTTTCTCAAAATAATAAGACTTTTTTTGTTAAAAAAATTAATTGAATCTTTTCTAAAAGTTTGAGACTTTTCTTTAGATTGGCCATCATAATAAAAGATGAGTCCCGGTACGAAAAAAACGAACGGTCGAGACAGCCTGTAATACATCGAAGGCATATTAATCGTTGTTCAGGAAAAATTTACTAATCTCCGGAATGAAATTATTCGCCGCCCGCTGCATCGCGCGGGTAGCCTACTAGTATATATATATATATATATATATATATATATATATATATATATATATATATATATATATATATATATATATATTAAAAATTGTTACCACAATTCACTTGTTTCCATCTATGGGATGAAGAATGAAAGAATCTAAATTTACCTCTTATAAATTTGAAATATCATTTTTTCAGATTCAACATTAATCGGCTTTTTCATATTACTTTTTTTTAAGGTTATAGATATGTATTATGAACATCTATACTAATATTATCACTAACAAGATGCGGTTGTAGGTCATGAGCATCTTTTTTCTTTTGAAAAAATGATTGTTAATGATTTACCCTATGATTATAAGAATTAAAAATCCAATCCGAATATTATTATTAAATGCAAATTATATTGTTCAACGAAAATATTAATCACAAATTTCAAAAAACTTAAATATGTAATAACTAATAAGAATTGGATATTACCTTCTCTTGAAATTGAAGTGGGTAAAAGAGAATGCCGATAAATTCAATTGAAGTAGCCTATTTGCTGATGATTTGTAATTGCCGTAGGTATGCAATTGTGTTTGTTACTGTATAGGGAAATTGTAATTGCACAATACATAAATAGGCTATAGAATGGGCTGTTGGGCTTATGATGGATTTCTTTTGGACTTAAACAATTAAATGGGGTTTATTAGTAAGAAAGTAATATATACAATACAACTAATATAAGCAACATAAGAGAACATTAGGGGGGGAGCACCTGCTAGTCCCCCTATTGACTCCGCCCCTAACCATCACCACCACCATTACCTTATCAGCCTCCTATGGCCACCACAATCATACACAATCATGCTCTACGCGCCAACTCACCCCCTTCTCCCCTGAACCATCTTCAACATACCCTAGCGAAACCCTAGCCTACACCATAACCACCATAGACAATACGCCTGCTTTCACCTACACCTCAATGAAGACTCTTACGCTTGATGAACAGTGATTTCCAACCTTGCGTAGGTTACTTGTACGAGGTATTGTATTAGAGGGAAGCGGTGGGTGTCATATGACCAATCGTAGAGGTTAGAATCAGAGCCATTATGAAGGATGAAGAAGGAAACACTCGTACAGTCGTACTTTTTGTAATATATCCTTATACTCTCTGTTATCAAACATCAAATTTATAGGTTTTTAGGATGTCTTGAACTACTTATCATTGATCTCATGTTGACCTCTTGCATCTTCAGTGACGTGTATTTAGAATTCGAGTTACAGTTTTTGTTCTATGAGTTTCAGTTTATTGCTATACTTGGTTTTATGCGTAAAAGTATATATGTCAATATCCCCACCAAGTGTTTGGTAAAATGCCTAATTGACAAAATTATTTTCTTGATGCTTCTTGCAATACTTTTGAATGGTCCAGATCGAAGTTCCTCTCTAGCCCATTGCATCTGAAATCTTATAAATGGTCTGATGGTCATATTAACTACAGGAATTAGGGCATTTTACATTTTTTCCAAATTCTTTGTAATGCTGATTACTTTTGCAACTAGTCATGTAACAACGTAAATTTTCAAACTAAAATTTTCAAATTTTAAAACACATTTTTCTCAATTCAAACATCTCAAAAGTATTATAGTATCAAATCATCCAACACATATCCCAAAAACTGTATATATAACAAATCCAGGATCCTCTCAAAACATGACTCAAATCTCCGACGTGTGTACAATCAAGCCGGCGCCTTCCCGTGATCCTGAGAAGTACCTGAAACACATAACACATAACACGGTAAGCACAAAGCTTAGTGAGTTCCCCAAAATACCACTCATATCTCATCAGCCTCTCATGGCTATGCTCAGATAAGACACTCTGGTCAAATGTGTCTTAGTGGGACCCTCTGGTCCTACAACTCAGCTGGACCCTTCGGTCCCTCAACTCAGCAACTCAATATAATACACATCATACATATCACAAAAACAAATAGCAGGATATCTCAATACACAGTATATGCACATAAGACCCTCTGGTCACACATAGGTTACCACTCAAGGTAAGTATAGTGAGAAGACTCACCTCGTAAGAACTCGGATAATCTCGAACTCGAATCACCAGTCTAGCCTCCGCTTAACACAACGATAATTATCCCTAATTAATAAAGGCTCTTACTGAAGCTAAACTAAACAAACTCATAGGAGGGAAAAAGACCATTTTACCCCTCCATGAGCTTAATAGTCCACAAATTGAACAAACCCTAAAAGTCAACCGAAAGTCAACGGCAGGGAGTACGCTGCGCGTACCAACTCTCTACGCTGGGCGTACTCGGCTGCCATGCAGGCATCGGGGATGCTCGACCCCTACGTTGCGCGTACTGGGATTACGCCCAACGTACGTCCCAGTTTCACCCTACTCACTCATTTGGTCTTAATCAGTTAAGACCTTGGCTCATATCACAGATCTGGACTCCCTAATAGCTTTTACTCCATAAAGTCATTGACTTTAAGCCTTTGCATGGCTGATTAGGTCACAAACACTCAAAACACTCATCCTCTTTCCTCATTAAGCTCATATATCATGCATGACTTTCTTCTAACGTCCAAGATTGGATTTTTATGACTTTACTCCACAAAATACACTAAAAGGGGGTTGATCAAGGTCTCTGGAGCTCATTGACTCATAAAGTCTCCATCTTTTGGGACAAAACCCTAAAATACTCCATATAAATGCACAAATCAAAAGAGTGAGAAAGCTTGAAGCTTTATACCTCTATGTGAAGCTTTCCACACAGCTAAGCTCAGATCCAAAAGCCTGGACTCTCACTCCTTCTCCAAGGCTTCTTCTCTACTTCAAGAATACAAGATTACACTCACAAGCTCTCAAATGCACTCACAAGCTATAAGAACGAAGATTTAGGGTTAGGAGGGTTTGGTGTCTGGGAATAGTGGCCAGGAATGAGGCCATCATATCCTTTATATAGGGGACTCACCAACAATTAGGGTTTTCATTCTGGGCCTAGTACGCCCAGCGTACCCTCTGGTACGCCCATCGTACTAGGTGGTCTCCGCGTCAAATGCACGCATATGAGTACGCTGAGCGTACACTCTAGTACGCCCCGCGTACTCATTTACCACCTTTTCTCTAAAAAAGGCCAAAATGGACAAGTTCTCAAAAGATCAAGGTTTACAAGGTATACCTGGACTTGGGATGTTACAAGTCAAACAGATACTTTAAGCTCAACACTTTCATAAAATAATAATATTTTGTGTAAAGTAGAGGATTGGAGCTGATGATGCCAATGCTCCATAATCAGTTTAATAGGTTTACTATATAAATTTGACTTTTGTTATTTTACACAGATAGTTATAAATATTGGATGTTGTGTAGTTTTTCCATTGTCTTCAATCAGAGGTCAGAGAAATTGTGGATGATCTATGTTCTTTGAGCCTTGGATTAATGATGAAGATGGTAACAAAGAAAGTGGAGAAATATGAGATTGGCCGAACAATTGGTGAAGGCACATTTACAGAGGTCAAGTTTGCAAAAAACAGACTGGTGAGGCTGTTGCTGTTAAGGTTCTGGCTAAAAGCACAAAACTGGAGCATTAAATGGTGGATCAGGTTTGATTTTAACTTACAGTTGTTCTCTTCTATACAAAACCTTACATAACGTATCCCAAAAACACACCTGTTAGATATATTGTAAACTAATCTAGTAATCTTGCTTGTATCTCATAGATGGTTCAGTCTTCCCTCTTTTCTGTTTTATGTATTTTCACCTGCATTATAACCATGGACTATGGTCTTTTAGCTTGATTTGCATATTAAAAGAGAGATCTCCATTATGAAGATAGTGAGACATCCTAATATTGTGAAACTGCATGAGGTTTAATTGACATCTTGAAATACATTTCAATTACAAAAGTTTCAGTTATGTTCTTATTACTATGATATCATAGCAAATACATATCCTGTTATGATATCTAATTTTTTTAATGACATGATCCTTTCCTTTTGTTAGGTTTTGTCAAGCCATACAAAAAGATATATGATACTGGAATTTGTCACGGAAGGAGAGCTCTTTGGCAGAATCGTAAGCTCTACTTTTGATAGAACAGTGATACACCTCAATATTCACTTACATTACAACATGAACCTAGTTTTTCTCTCACAAGCTATTAAGTAATAAGCAATTAAATTAATCTTTTGCTCATAAGAAATACCAATATTGCTAATGAAATACTCTTGTATTTTTATCAATCTCCTAATGACCTGATTAAACTTATGTAACAAATACCAAATCATTGAAGGTCATATTCCTTTAAATGTATTAAGTAATTTCCTAATACTAGTTTGATGCATAAACACCTAAACTACCCTTGTAACCCTTCCCTTGGTTGACAGGTTCACAAACAAAAGCTTGAAATACCCACACGCTGCTAATGGAGCATTGCTGTCATCAGTTCCAGTCCTCTACTTTTTAGGCCTCATTCCTGAAAAAGGATGTTCTTCCGTTGTATCAAAAAATATTAATGTAAGTAAAAGCCCAAAATATTTCCTTCAAGACCTTTTATGATGGCGTAAGTGTCACATATAATCTAAGTTTTGATGCACATTAACAGAATATGTTGTTGAACCAGTTCTATTTCATTTGATATATGTTAAAATCTTGGTGTAGGTTTCTTTTAATACAAAGTCGATCAGACAAGAATTGCATTTTTTTGCCATATCTCGTCTATAAAGATTCATTTTTCGCTTGTAAAGGGTGATTCCAACCATTCTAGGAACAAAACCAAAGGCATTCAATGGCCATTCTACCATACTCTTGAATAAAGATATATAATCTTGATTATTAAAATCAATTTCAAAAGACAATGCTGCAATACAAAGAAATGACATAATACACAAATAATGAAAGTATGTTGTCATTTCTTGCATTTAGCATTAAATATAATGAAATTCGCTTGCAGGTTTTAGTAGATGAAACAACAGGTAGTTCCAGATGTTTGGCTTGTTCTATATTATATCTTACGGATCCATTATAACGTGCAATCACACATTAAAGTTAATGAATATTGTGATTTCGGTGAGAATGATATGGTTTTATTTTATGATTACTTCACCATTTTAGATGCTGATTTTTAATTGTTGAAGTCATTATAGCCGGCTGCAAGAAAAAAGAATGGGAAAATATATAGGCAAGTGTGTGAAGGTTTTAGATATGAACCAAATAAAGGTATATCTTATTGCCAAACTTATTAGTTTAAGCACATATATTAAAGTTAAATATCGTATTATTAAATGAAAATAGGGTTAAATGCAAGAAATATCAGCATTAATCTTTTGCTACTGCAGCTGCCGACAACAATCTCAACTATTGATGATCTTAACTACCCAGAGAAGACAATTACATATGTATTCTTGGCTTGTTAGAAGGTATTCTCTCCCACTATTGATATCTATTACAACATTCTACTTTTAAGTATCAAAAAAATATTAAAATATGATTTCAGTTTTTTTGGTATTGGCTATTTGCGTTGTACTTCCATTTTTCTTATTACAACATTGTACTTTTCTAAACTATTTCTTATTAGGGCATATTACATTGTACTTTTCTAAATTATTTCTTATTACGACATATTGTACTTTGAAATTTTTACACCCATTTTAGCAATTGGTTATCGGTTTAAAAGTAGTAGGTTCTCCATTGCTATAATTTGATAGATATTATAAGTACAATGCCCAAATAAGAAATAACAAAGAATTGTAAAGTACATTGCTATTTCTTGCATCTGCCCTTTCATTCTTAAGCAAATGAATAATTTTTCACTTTTGTCATCTATAATGCCATAATAAGAATTAGTAAACGCTATGCTATGCATGCAGGTTCTGCAAGAACGAACAAAGTTAAAAGTTCAAGTGTTGCAAGGCAATGGTTGTGATGAGCTGTTGAAGGTAAATCCTTTTACCATAAGGGCATTTTTGAAAAAAAAAAATCATGAAAATCAATAACTCCAAATAATGTTTGGTGGTATATGTTGTGCAGATAATGGACTATCCTTCCCTGCCTCATTTCTGCAGAAGATCAGGGTCAGACACTACTCATTAGACCATCCTTTTCATCAAGAATTTTACAGCTACATAAAGCAGCTATCTGGAGTCCATGAACCAATTGAACCAACAAAACAAGGGTCAATGCATCATGTTGAAGTACCCTTGGGAGACAAAACACTGGAATCCAAATTGAAGAAGCTTCGAAACCATAAGAGTCTCTCTGGGTCCTTTCAGAATTTCAACATTGGCGATTAAGGTCCCTCAATCTCTATGTTAGTGTTTGGTGTGGTTCAGTCCTTAGTAGCTTAAAGTATATTGTTGCAGTATTCTTCAAAACATATCAGATACAATTATCTCTATTTATACCCAAGAAGGTAAATTATTTCTACATTTCATATTTGTTTCAATAAAAAAATCAATTAATTGGGTTACTTGTTTTTTATAACCGGTTTGGTTTAGTCCCGATAAGTTTTCTTTTGAATTAATGTAAAAAGGAAAGAGGCAATTTATACCCAAGAAGGATCCATGTTCATTTTAATGTCGTCCCATTTAACATATCTTCCTGGCTGATTAGGCTTGGTTGGAATGGAATTATATAACAGGGTTTGTAATTGGCTGCTGAATAGGGTTGGAATGAAATCATGTGAACAAGGGTGGAATGGCTGGAACGAAATCTTGTGAATGGAATAGAAAAAATATGGTGGAATAAGTGACATCAAGTACGGTTTTATGGTGTAGTAGATAGTTGTATGTCATATTGGATGACTTTGATAGGATTCATATAGAGTACGGTTAAATAACCGTACTCTATTAGGCATGTAATCCAATACACCCCTCTACTAATATGGGCTCAAACTATGTACTATATTCATAATTTCAACCGTATTACATTAACCTTTTTTCTAGTAGTGTGTGTTTAAAGTCACCAAAGAAGGAATCCTGCAGATTCACAGTGGTGCTAATAATGTCATCTGGTCATCAAATGTGACATCGGTCTTTGCCAGGAATATGAATCCTGTGGCACAGCTTTTGGACAGCGGAAATCTTGTGGTGTGGGATGACTATAGAAACAAAGAAAAACTGATCTGGCAACATTTTGACTATCCGTGTGGCACTTTGCTACAGAATGAAATTTGGAAAGGATTTGATAACAGGAATAGAGAGGTACTTCACGTCTTGGAAGAGCCCTGATGATCCTTCTACAAGTTTGTATAAATTCTGGGTAGACACAAATGGATATCCACAAATTTTTCTGGGAGAAGGTCAAGGTGAAACCTTGAGGCTTGGACCATGGAACGGTGTTAGCTTTCAAGGCATTCCTGAGGAAAGCATGAATGCAATTTACTCCACAGAATTTGTTGTGAATCAGAAAGAAATATATTATATCCATAAACTTAAGAGTACAACTGTTCAGAGGCTTCTTTTGGCGTGGGACGGCATGGCACAACGGTTGTAGTGGATCAAGCGAACCAAATAATGGGTCGTGTATGAAAATGTAATGGTTGATGCTTGTAGTTGTTATGGACCATGTGGTCCTTTTGGAAGCTACAGCATGAAAAGTTCTCTCCCTTGCAGTTGTTTGGAAGGTTTTGAACCAAAAGTCCTAGAAGAATCGAATGCAGGGGATTGGTCGAGTGGCTGTCAACATAAAATGCCATTGGATTGTAGGACTCCGGATGTCTTCCATAAAATTTCAGGAGTGATTTTTCCGGACACACGACGTTCATGGTACAACAATAGCATGTCCCTTGAAGAATGTGAGATGACGTGCAGAAAGGATTGTGCCTGTACTGCTTATGCTAAATTAGATATCGCAAAGGGTAGAAGTTGATGCT
Source organism: Lactuca virosa (assembly GCF_052849685.1). Classification (NCBI taxonomy): domain Eukaryota; kingdom Viridiplantae; phylum Streptophyta; class Magnoliopsida; order Asterales; family Asteraceae; genus Lactuca; species Lactuca virosa. Next base: position 19,121,754 of record NC_136433.1, on the reverse strand, counting down.
TGCTATGGTTGGATGACCTGAGGAACATTAGAGAATATGATGATCATCAAGAACGGTACATACGAATGTCAACCTCTGAGTTAGCAGGCACACAAATTTTATTCTATATATAACAGTGAAAGTCGTTTGTGAGTTGTGGAGTGTGATGGTTGGGCCTCTAGTAGCATTGTCCTCTGAATTATCGTGTTATATTATATTTTTATGTCAATACATACCGACGGAAGGCAAACGGGCAACAAGCTGCTCCGCTAGCCCTTTTTGGATGGCAAAACTAATTCTTTTGAAGAAACCGTTTGTAGATCTATGGGATATATATCATTACTATGCATGACCTGTTGGACTCTGTTGAGGAGCTTTACACAGTCAGTACTATAATTAGCATGGATTAGACTATCCTGTAGGTTGAATGCATTTGGTTTTGAATTGTAATCTACTAAGCTTACTAATTATTTTATTCATTAGCAAAAGAAGAATTCAGCTTCCACAAGAAGGAGGTACTTGCGGTGGTGCTCTTAGTTGCGTCAGCTGCACTGCTTCTGTCTGCACTAACATATGAATGTAGAAAAAAAAAAGAAAAGGCTTCATAAAAAAGAACAAGGTCAAATAAGTCATTCATTATACTTCCAGAAATGAAACATTAAATGTTTTCCAGACTGTGAGTTTTGGCAGATTCTTGTAAAAAAGAAAAATTGGAAATGAACTTTTTCTTAAGAAGTAGTACACCTGTGATAATGTAACATCCGGATTTTCAGGGACATTATTGTGTATGTTAATCTTGAGATTTAAGGAGGGGCTCGACGAGTTGAGGGACCAACTCGCCGAGTCGAGTCGAGATTGCCGCGTGGATTTAATGAATGGACTCGACGAGTCAGAGGAGGGACTCGTCGAGTAGGTGCTGGGCAGAGAAACCCTAATTTCCCGGGTTTGGGACCTATTTAAAGGCATTTATAGCCTCAATTGCAGCTACCTTCCCCTGAGAGCAAACCCTATTTACTATTGTAGCTAGAGAGTGAGAGAGAAGCTCATATTGTGGTTCTTGGTGCATTTCTATGGAGAAGGATGAAGAGCTTCTTGACGGGGAACAAAGGAAGGCAGTGGATCTGTGGTATTGAGTGTTTCAGCTGCTAAGAGAAGGTACAAAGTTCTCATCTTGTTCATTCCTTGTACTAGATCTCATTTTGGGAGTTTTAGGGCTTTGCTTCCATTCTTTTGAATCTGAGTCGAATGAGACCTGGTTGTGGTTGGAAACCTCAGATCTGGACCTCCTAAGGTCGTTAGAGTCTAGATGTCTTAGCTTTAGTGGTCCAAATGAGGGTTGATGAGCAAAAACCTTCATGAAGAGCATGTATTGGCGTTTTGAAGCAATAGCATCATGTATGAACGTAAAGATCTAAGCTTTACGTAATTATTGAGCGTTGGGATGATAGATCTATAGTTTAGAGTGATAGATCTGGTTGAAATCATCTGAATGAGAAATCAGATCAAAGGGACTCGCCGAGTCCATGACCTGACTCGACGAGTCGGCAAAGGTTTGTCTCGATGGATTGATTGTGCGATAACTCGGCGAGTTGGGGGTCAACTCGACGAGTTGAGCTGGACTTTTGAGGCTTCTGAGGATACGAGGGGACTCGACGAGTCGCAGGAGTGCACTCGACGAGTCGGGTCAAACTTGGACTATTGACTCGAGTTTGACTTCTGTTGACCATGGGGTTTTGGTCAACATATGTGATGGAGACCTTGGAGGGGGTAAAATGGTCTTTTACCCACTTTAATGAGTTAGAAAGAGAAAGACCCGCCTTCGATTATCTGAGTTGTGAGAAGAGTATTAATAAGAGATATTCATCCTTTGTGTTAGGAGGAGACTAGTTCGAGATCCGAGCGCGAGGTTATTTGCTCACCTGCTAGCCGAGGTGAGTCTTCTCACTATACATTACCTAGAGTGGTATCTATGTGTAGACCGAAGGGTCTTGTGTGCTATGTGTATGTATGAGATTATGTGCATTGTGATATATGTATGCAATGTGTTGTATAGACCGGACCGGAGGGTCCAACGATATAGACCGGACCGACGGGTCCAACGATATAGACCGGACCGAAGGGTCCAACGATACAGACCGGACCGAAGGGTCCAACGAGCTATGACCGAACCAGAGGGTTCAACGAGCTACGGGACTGGAGGGTCCCGCTGAGACACATCGACCGGAGGGTCGTACTGTAGCCTCGAGTGGCGTATGTGTTGTATGTGGTATTTTGGGGAACTCACTAAGCATTTATGCTTACCGTGTTATGTGATATGTGTTTCAGGTATCAGTGAGGGTCGTGGGAAGGCGCCGACATGATTTGTACACACTGGCAGAAGATTCTGTGTTGAGATACTGGGATATGTTTTATTGTGATGACATTGATACATGAGATTTTGAGAATATTATATGAGATTTATTATGTTTGAAAAATGAAAAATTGTTTTAAAATTTACGTCGTTACAGATAAAGATCTTACGAGTGATCAGATGGAAAACCTTGATCAGATTCCATTTTTTAGCCTTCATAAAATAGTTGAGGCTACTAATAACTTTGATTGGAGAAGGTGGTTTTGGTCCCGTTTACAAGGTAACTTGTTGATTCTTTAGAAATAAAACGCAATACATGTTTATTAACAAGGGAATATCTTAATCGTAAGATCCAATAATTATTTGTATGGTGTGTTGGAAAACGGGCGAGTAATCGTTGTAAAGTGTCTCCCAGAAACATCCCAACATGGATTTGATGAGTTCCAAAATGAAGTCATTTGTATTGCCAAACTTCAGCATCGGAATCTTGTGAAGCTCCTTGGATACTGCATTCATGGAAATTAAAGGATTTTAATTTATGAATACTTGGATAACAAAAGCCTGGACTCATATTTCTATTTGGTTTGTGTCCCTCCGATGCCTTACTTTCACATTTGTAGAAACGCATGGATTAAATATTAAATTGTTCACATTTGGCAGATGAAACCAAAGGTTCAATGATGGACTGGCCTCAGCGCTTTTGCATTATCCATGGTATGTTGGTGATCAAGCCAATGGAACAGTAAACAACAAAAACAAAGCAGGGGTAAAACTGGAAATAGGCAGCCGAATGATTCACTTTTATTGAATGAAGACTAGCAACCTAATGATTGAGTTGCTGTACAAGGAAATTTCGACTGATAGATTGTAACTTCTAATTGATGCTATTTATACTACTAAACATGAACTAAAAATGAGAAATAATAGGAACAGTCAATTTTCCAACGGTCATGACTTCCCATGTGTTTTATTCCTTCCTAATTAACAGGTCAACCTTTGACCAACATTTCTCCCCCTCAAGGTTGACCTTTCTCCTTCAGATTTTCTATGCCAATTTGTGCTCTCATCTCCGCAAACTTTATCCTTGGCATTGCCTTTGTCAGAACATCAGCCTTCTGTTGATCTCCACTCACATGCTCTACTTGAATATGTTCCCTTTCAACACACATATGAATAAAGTGGAACTTTGTGTTTATGTGATTGCTTCTGCCATGGGATACCGGATTTCTTATGAGTGCTATGGTGGATTGGTTGTCAATTAACAGCTTCACCTTCTGTTCTTTCTTTCCCATCAGCTCACTGAACGGGTTCCTTAATCACAGTCCTTGACATGCAACTGCAGTTGCAGCCATATACTCGGCTTCACATGAGCTAAGTGCCACAGTTTTCTGTTTCTGTGATGCCCATGTTATGAGGTTTCCTGAGTAGTAGAAAGCTATTCCAGTGGTTCCTCTTCTATCTTCACAATCACTGCTGTCACTGTAACCCACGAGTCTTCCGTCACCTCCCCTGTGGTACATCAGTCCATACTCTGTTGTACCCTTCATATATCTCAGGATATGTTTTATAGCAGTATAATGGCTTTGTTTGGGATTTTGCATAAACTTGCTCACCACTCCAATATTGTAGTTAAGGTCTGGTCTTGTGTGGACCAGGTACCTTAAACTTCCAACAAGCTTCCTTGTTGCATTCACAGGTTCACCATCTTCATCTTTGGTTAAATGGAGTTTTGGCTCCATTGGGTACTGAGAATTGTTGCAGCCTTCCATGCCCGAAACCTTTAGGATCTTTTCAGCATACCCCTTCTGTGTGAGTATTATACCATCCTTATCCTGTGATACTTCAATTCCCAGGTAATAAGATAGCACTCCCAGATCACTCATGTCAAACAAACATTTCATTTTATTCTTGAACTCATGGATTCCCTTCTCACTTGACCCAGTGACTATAAGGTCATCTACATATACACCCACTATAAGAATCAAGTTGGGTTTATGTACCTTATAGACGGCTTGCTCATGAACACATCTGGTGAATCCAAGTGACTTGAGTGATTGGTCGAGTTTTATGTTCCATGCCCTTGGCGCCTGTCGTAACCCATACAAGGCCTTATGAAGACGATACACCCAGCCTTCCTTGCCTTTGACCGTGAATCCAGTGGGCTGAGTTACGTAAACCTCCTCCTTAAGGTCTCCGTGTAGGAACGTTGACTTGACATCCAGGTGATGTACAAGCCAATTTTCTTTTGTCGCTACCGAGAGGATCAGTCTTATCGTCTCCAGCCTGGCCACTGGTGCAAATACTTCGTCAAAATCGACACCCCTTTCTTGAACATAACCCTTGGCGACCAGGCGAGCCTTGTGTTTGAGTACTTCTCCAGCTGCACTCCTTTTTAACTTGAATACCCATTTTTGCCCTATGGCCTTGCGATTTGGGGGCACTTTGGCTAAGGACCAGGTTTTGTTCCTTTCAATTGACTCCAATTCCAATTTCATTGCCTAATTCCAAGCCCTTTTAGCCACTGCTTCTTCATAGGTCGTAGGCTCATCATCAACCAACAGTAGCTCCTGGTCTCTCTCATACAACTCTTGTATTTCAGCCTCGTCTAATCTTCTTGTGTTCTCGTAAATTTCATTGAGTGATTGAAACCCTTTCGCTGGTGTGTCGTCATATGAGGCTACAGACCCATTTTCTGCCGATGCTTGACCTGGTGATGTTGATCGCGACTCCAATCTGTGCGCGCTTTGCTGTGGCGTATTTTCAAACGATGGACTGTGAGTTTCGTGGTTTAGGTGAGAGTCACCATGTAACGACGTCAGCGGGTCTTCAATCACGTTATCTGCTGAATCAACTTCTTGGGCTGGTTGGGATTAGGCTTCCATACCTGTCACAATATTGGTCCAATAAGGGGTTGTAAGAGGCTCCCCCATTGACTCGTTATTCCAGGCCCAAGGTTTTGCTTCGTTGAACATCACGTCTCTGGCTACTACAATCCGTCGACTACTGGGATTATACATACGGTATCCCTTAGTTCCTTCTTCAGTTCCCAAATACACCATAGCCTCACTCTGATCACTCAATTTTGTTAGACCACGCAATTTCTTGACGAACCCTACACACCCAAAGACCTTTAGGTGTGCTAAGGATGGCTTGGACCCCTTCCAGGCCTCGTATGGAGTTACATTTTTCAGAGCCTTCGTCCCAATTTTGTTCTGTAGGTTTACCGAGTGTCGTACTGCCTCGCCCCAAAACTGATCAGGCAGTCTCATGGCTTTGAGCAATGATCGAGTCATCTCGAATTGTTCTATTGCGCCTCTCCACAATGCCATTTTGCTGAGGCGTGTGTGGAGTCGTCAATTACCTGTGAATTCCAGCATGTTCACAAAAATTAGCGAACTGGGTGGAGTTAAACTCGCCTCCCTGGTCAGTTCGTAACATCTTGATCTTATACTAACTCTCTCCTTCAACTTGTGACTTGAATTTCTGGAACATGTTGAATGCCTTGTCTTTGGTTTTGATCAGATAGACCCACATGTAGCGTGAGTAGTCATCCACAATCAGCAGGAAGTATTGATTACCTCCTTTTGTTGCAGGTGTAATTGGCCCACAGAGGTCCGTGTGCAACAACTGGAGTGGGTCTTTTGCTCTCCACTGGGTTACCTTTGGGAAGCTCTGTCTTGCCTGCTTGCCTACCATACATGCTTCACACACTTGTGATGGATGAGTCAACTGGGGCATACCTGTCACCATTTCCTTACGTGTCATTTCTTCATGTAACTTGAAGTTTATGTGGCCCATACGTGCATGCCATAGCCATGAGTCATCGTCTATACTCATGGCTAAGCATACAGGCTTTCCAGGTGTAAGCTTTATTTTATAAAGTCTGTTCTTGGATCTCTGCACCTTCATAACTAAGCTTCCTACTTCATCATACATTCTCAAGAACTCCTTCTTTATCCCTATGTCATACCCCTCTTCAGTCATTTGTCCCAGACTTATTATATTACTGTGCAGGGCAGGAATATAATACACGTCTGGGATGACAAATTGGTCACCATTCTTGCAATCAAATATGAGAGCACCTTTTCCTTTGATCGGAACCTTGGACCCGTCTCCGAATCGAACCGGCCCCGTTACTTTCTCGTCAAGTTCATCAAATAAGGCCTTGCTTCCGGTCATATGGTTACTAGCTCCATTGTCTAGATACCATATGTTTTCTTCATTATTCTCCTTGAGTTGGCCTGGGTAGACTTTTTCTTCATTCAAAAGGACCACTTTGGCATTCTTTTCTCCACAAACAGTCAACAATAGAGTCGGTTCCTCTTCATCAGCAGCCAAGTTTACTTCTTGGTCCTGCTGTTTCTTTGCCTTGCACTCCGATGCATAATGATGCTCTTGGCATTCATAGCATCTTATGTTGCTCTTGTCACAAGGCTTCTTGTTGGAACTGCTTGCTTCCTGTCGTGAGTCACCATCCCAACGCTCACCTCTGCCACGTGACGAACCTCGCCCTCGTGAGCTGCCTCTTCCTCCCCGGTTGTTATTTCCGCCCCTTCCTCGACCACCTGGTGAGTTTGGCTTGCTTGGACTCCGATGGATTGTTGAGCCTTTTGCCTTGGCAAGTAGCAGGGCATTATCTGCCTGTGTGCTTGCTTTCCAGAGCCGGAGCCTGTCTTCATAAGCCTTCAAATGCCAAATTGCTTCTTCAAATGACATTGATTCCATGTCACAAGTTTGCTCAATTGATGCCACCAGGTTTATAAACCTTTCTGGGACTGTATCAAACAGCTTTCTTACCAATTCTTCATCTCCCAATATTGCCCCTGCACTCCCAAATTTAGAGATCATAGCTGAGATCTTCCCTGCATATTCATCTATAGATTTTGTTTCCTTCATTTGGAGTGCTTAAACTCACTCTTTAGTACCCGCAACCTTTCCTTTTGGACCCTTTATGCACCCACATACCGTGACTTGAGTGAGTCCCAAACCTCCTTGGATGTCTTCTTCTTGGCAGCCTGTGCAAGTATTTCCTCTAGTATAGACTGGAAGATGAAAGCTCGAGCCTGCTTGCTCTTCTTCTCATCCACAACCACACCGGTTGGTGGCTCAATGGCATCCCATAACCCATGGGCATCCATGATGGCTTCCATCTTTATTGACCGAGTATTGTAGTTTAGTGATGTCAACATTGGGCACTGTAGAGTGAAGGGGCTGTCCTTGGACTGATTGGATGATGATGGGGCTATCATATTGTTGAATCGAGGATACTTGGGCATACAAATGATCAGGATCTGTTGAGGCTCTGATACCAAATGTTGGTGATCAAGCAAATGGAACAGTAAACAACAAAAACAAAGCAGGGGTAAAACTAGAAATAGGCAGCCGAATGATTCACTTTTATTGAATGAAGACTAGAAACCTAATGATTGAGTTGTTGTACAAGGAAATTTCGACCGATGGATTGTAACTTCTAATCGATGCTATTTATACTACTAAACATGAATTGAAAATGAGAAATAATAGGAACAATCAATTTTCCAACGGTCATGACTTCCCATGTGTTTTATTCCTTCCTAATTACCAGGTCAACCTTTGACCAATATGGTATAGCTTGAGGTATTCTTTATCTACATCAATATTCCCGCCTTCAAATCATCCATAGAGATCGTAAGGTAGGTAATATATTGCTGGACAGTGAAACGAATCCAAAAATATCAGACTTTGGCCTTGCTCGAAAGTTTGTAGGACAAGATGCCATGGCTAAGACAAAGAAGGTGGTTGGAACACAGTAAGTTTCTGTAAAACATTGTCCGAAACAAGGGAACAAATACAAACAAATGCAAAATCCCACTAATCTTTTTTTATATTAAATAAACTTGGTTGCAGTGGTTACATTTCTCCTGAGTATGCAGTACATGGTCGTTTCTCTATGAAGTCGGATGTATTTAGCTTTGGTGTTGTTGTGCTGGAGATTGTGAGTGGGAAGAAAAACAGAGGGTTCTCTCATGAGGCTCACTGTGATAACCCTCTTGGACATGTAAGTTAATCTTGTAAACTAAAAAGGATTAGAAACTATTTATTCTTTAACATCATCCTTTAGTATATTTTTTTCTGAAATTTGGTTTCATTCAGGCGTGGAGACTATATAAAGAAGACAAGTCCATTGAACTCATGAGTGGATCTTTACGCAACTCTTGTGTCATGTCTGAACTACTACAATCAATACATGTTGGATTATTGTGTGTGCAACATCATACATAAGATAGACCAACTATGTTGTCAGTAGTTTTGATGCTGATTAGTGACGGGGCATTTCGTAAACCTAAACAACCAACTTTTTTTACTGAAGAAAGTTACCATGAACTTGACTCTGTTAATTCAGCCGATGAATACATGCTAACGCTATTGTATGCTCGATAGAAGCCATTTGCCCGTGCCAGATGTACAAATACCTGTTGTGAATTGCTAGCTCTTTTTATCTCCTTTTTCTTGCTTTAGTTTTGCTCTTTCCATATCATTCTCATGGATTGTGTTTTTTTAATGATCAAATTTTATTAACTAGCAAGGGGCTAGAAAAAAAAATTCTTAGAGGTGATGGGGTTATAATACCAATCAAGCAACGTAGTTTTAGAACTCCCAATTTACTATAAATCCATAAAAAAGCAAAGTTAACACCTCATCAACCAAAAATCTGTTGAGTTGTGAAGCCTACTCTTCCCTTTGACCTTAATTTCTTCCAAGGTCTATGTTGCAGTTGCAGTGTAATTCTGCAGTGCAACATATGCGGTTCAGAAAGCCTGTTCAGTTGATGAAGTTTTATGGGGTTGGTTTACAAGTAGGTTTTTACGTCAACTTATCATTATAAATAGATCTCCTTATACATATGTAAACTCAAGTAGAAAACATATGTTTGACGAATACAATTTACAAAATATATTTCTAGTTTGTCTATGGATTAGCCAATCACTCTGATGATTGTGTGAACCATGTTAAATGTTTTTGTTCTTTATTTTTTTCCACATCTTTATTTTGTATTGTTGTGTGTTTATCGATTCTTGATCCTAAAAAAGTCTAATAAAGAAAACTCTAGCGCCTAGTATAGAAAACTTTGCTAGAGTGAATCGTGTAAGGTCCTGAAAAGGATCTTTACCAATGATCAAGCAACAAACAATCACAGATAAAAGAATAAGAAGAAAAGAAATCGAGCTTGCACACGTTTATATTCAGAAAAACGTCAGGTACAACTCGATGGAACACTCTGTAAACGCAATGGCATCAACAACTGCACAATGACCTACACCTCTGCTATTTATACTAGACAGGACCGCAAACAGGGTTTACGACCGTAAACTGGGTTTACGGCCGTAAACGTGTTTACGGCCGTAAACTCTGTTTACGGTCGTAAACACACTTTCCAACAGTAAACACCTAAACAACTCACAAAATGTATTACAGACTCATACTGAACTATTACATTGAAAGCCGAGACCAAACCACATTAACTGGACCTTTCAATCTCCCCCTTGGTTTGGTGCTAGCTTGGACTCAGCTTTTGTCGACCACCAACACATCAGATTTTCCCATAGCTCCGTTCCACATCTCCTTCTCGATAATCTCAGCAACCATCGAAGTGTATTCCTTTGCAATGGGCTAAAAAATGTCTTCAGCCACCTTGATCTGATGAATGGAGAGCTGATGTATGTCCCACTTGCCAAATTGAAGCAAATCCCTCTTGTCATACAAGCGGATACAATTGTCTTTAAGCTTGATGACAGCAACAGCAACAAATTCGTCAAACACCCAGTATTGCATGGATGCAAGAGATCCATCTGGATAATTTTGAAGAACGGGGATCTGCTTTACTTGAGCAGTAGCGGGCCACATCACTGACCGAAGAGGCTGACTTGTTTTGGGATCAATAACGTTAGGGTAAATCTTGATAATAGACTCTGCAGTCTTCATTGAAGGGAAACCCTTAGCTACTTGATCTTCCAAAAAAGATTTGAACTGAGTCGCCCTAGGATTGTTTGATGGATTTGAGAAAGGAGCTTTAGACAGCTCCGTAAGATCAATCCTAGTAAAGGAATGAAAATCGTGAGCATCTTTGTATAATTCAGTATTGCCACTCTTTCTTCTCACCATAAACATATTCATAGTGTCATGAAATCCCCACGAGATGATTCCTGACCTATCACCATAAACGTCTCTGAAACGATGTTCGCCCAGATCCGTAATGGTGATCTGTGGTTGATCCCAGGGGGCATTATGATCTGCGCTCCTTGTGAATAGAAGTTGACCCTTTTCAGCTGACTTGGCCAATTTAGCGCGTTTTAATGCCATTACACTTGGAGCCTGAGCCGGTTCTTTTTCAAAACGGTTAACAATGGTGGTCGTCCTTGTAGGTTGTGGAACTATGGGAGTATCTTGATCAGGAAGATAGATCTTTGGCTCGTCAACAGATGACTTGAATTTGTCGCCAAAGTTTTCTTCCAGCTTCTTCTTAAGATCGTAGTAGCTGGCAGTCAACAGGCCGAAATGCGTCTGAAGGTCAGTAATTTGCTTCGACTTCAGAGCTTTGTCTTCGATAAGTTCGGCCACTTGAATATTGAGCTTTGTATTCTCAGTCTGAAGGTCTGCGACCTTGATATCCAGCTCAATGTTTCTCTGATCTAAATCAACATTTTTCTGATTCAGAGCATCGATCTCTTTCTGGAGTCCAAGAAGTGAAGGATTCTCTTCTCCTGAGCTGCCACCCCCAATAGAAATTCCTTTGCCATGTGAGGGAGGCGTTGTGAGTTGTTCTCTGGCCAAAAGCCTGGCTAACTTAACCGAGGCAGCATCATACTCTGGCCTGGGAGGAGAGAAATCCGTGGGGAAGGAAGAACCACCAGCTTCATAGAAGGTACTAGGACCTTCACTGACAGGTTCAGATGAAACGATAATAGGAGTTGTTGTTGGTGGAGCTGTAAAACTTTGAAGTGTATCAGAGTCAAGAATTCCCTGTCTAGGGTCAAGTCTTCGTCTTTTTGTTGGAGGTTGAGAGACCTGTGTAGTTGGGTGATCACTTTCCAATGGCTCAGATGTAGGTAAAACACTATCAAGGGGAGGAATCCCTAACACTGTTACCATAGGAATTGCTATTTCCGCCGTTGGATTGGTAGGAGGAGGCGTGACTTCGAGAACGTCTTCTTTTTCCCTTATCTCCGTTGTTGGATGAGCAACTTCATTGATATTTTCAAGCAGTGTGTTGAGGTTTACGCCGGTCATGAAATCTTCATTGCTACCGAAGTTGAGAGGAATTTCATCGTTATCGAATCCTGTGAGATCGAGGCCTTCGTACAAATCAGTCTCCGTTCCAGACCCCTCATTGTAATCTCCTTGTACCTGAACAGATGTCAATTCGTGTTCCTCAGCTACTTGAGCATTAGCAACTGGAGTTTCTTCTTCATCATGATCTGAAACTGTGATGACATCTTCAGAAACAACTCTCTCGGAGGAAGTGGGCTCAGAAGACATCTTGTCAGACGTTCCATGAGATTCGGAAGATTCATCTATTTCAGCAAATTTTCTGAATTTCACGAGAGGATGTAAGCCTTGGAAGACGACTTTGCCCTTTCGATTCTGCTTGATGAGACCAATCGTATGTGGGCCTAATGACTTTATATCTAGCTTGTCACCATTTTTGATCATCTCTGGGAATTGGTTGTCGATGAACATCTGAATAAATCTCGGATATAGCAAGAATGCATCTCTGGTCTCCCGGCTTATAGCATTGATATTTACCAAGAACTCATCCAAAATTAACTTCGAGAAGTTGAATTTGATGCCAGCAGCCAGTGAAACGATTGCCCCTGTGTTCCTGAGAGAGATTTCATTAGCTCCTAATCTCCTTCCCGAGATACAGCTCACGAACACATGCGCCAAAAATCTCCAGTAGGGAGGCAAAAGCTTCTTCACCGTGGGAGGGTAGATGCCCTCATATCCCATCCTTTTGAGAACCTTTTGAACATCATCAATCCCAATTTCAGTAGGAAAATCGGGTTGATCATTGATCAGCAATGTTTCTCTGATATACTGCTCAGTGATTATGATCTTGCATCCTTTAACCACAGCTTTAACAACGAACGCACCATTGTCTTTTGACATCTTGGCCGTCTGCCAGAACTCCATGACAATGTTCTGATAAATGATTGGATTCACAGTGATGGCACAAGCCAGGCAGCATTCTCTTAGTCTGTAGATCATAGATCTGAAATCTCCATGAGCAACAGGAGGTTCATCCAACACAATTGCCAGGTTATGCATGTCAGCAAACTTAAGACTCGCCATTGATCTGCACTAAACCAGGCCAAGTAAGAAAACAAAGTGTTTAAACAATTAAAGCTTTAACTTTTCTTAATTAAACAATTTTATTTTTGCCTTAAAAAAAATTATTTTGATCAAAAAAATTGGAGTTTACGGTCAATATTGGTCAAACATTGAGTTTACGGTCCAAAGTGGGTTTACGGCCGTAAACCCATTGCAATGGTCACCTGACCGTAAACTGAGTTTACGGTCGTAAACTCAGAGGAGTTTACGGTCGTAAGCCCAAAAGGAGTTTACGGTCGTAAGCCCAGAAGGAGTTTACGGTTCTTGAATCTCCCCAAACCGTAAACCCTCCCCAAACCGTAAACGCCGACGAACACATAAACGACGATTAATCCTCTAGTTTCAGTCGAATCGATGAACAAATAGCTTTTCCCCAGTCGGTTTTAGCATACCTTCGAAGTGAACTTACTGATTTTGCAAAATCTCACAGAAAATTTCGAGGATGAGAGAGAGTAGAGAGAGAAAGAGTTTGCGGCCGCAAGGAGAAAAGGAAGGTGAAAAGGGTTTACAGCAGTAAACCCAACCTTTTATACCTCCTTAGAGTTTATCTGTCTCCCACACAGTATTATGCACAGTCCAAATCCCGATTAAATTTTCAAAAATAAAACTTTTTGAGGGTATTAAAATAAAAGTAAAATTAAAATTAAACTAAAAAATAAAATAAACTAATTTCTAAAATTTAAGAATTAAAAGATTTAAAAATTAAATTTTTGATAATTATAAAAATAAAATTAAAATAAAATAAAAATAAAATTAGAATAAACACATACAAAATTTATCTCAAAATTCACTGAAAATTATCTTGCGACACTGGGATCAAAGTTGTTAGACAGCCTTACTCCACTTGTCGGTACCGTCTATCTTCACGTCTTTGTCTGGTTGATCGCCGGTATTGTGGTCCACTTAAACACGAAAAATTGTGACAAAATTAGGACATACTATTAATTATAAGACAAAGTGATCCTAAGTTCCTAGATACTATATCTTAAGGACCATTCAGCTGACGACGACCAGGGATATTGTTGTCCACCTAAATTGAGCAGCAAGATCTACAGACAATCTGTAAATGTTCAGTTTTAGTTGTACCAGAACATGTTTCCCGCTTCCTGATATGCTCCAGTAATCAAGGACTTCCAGAATACTCCTTACATCGGGTGAACAGACAATTATTAAGATAGAAGATAGATTTAGAATGCATATGCTATACACCCAGGTCAGATCTCTTCCAATCACGCAGAGGGTGGAACATATGACTAACTGAAGTTTTAGAGGGATTGAGAAGTAGAATGGTGCATATACTGTGTACCAGGTCGGATTGTGAGTCACGCAAAGGAGACAGTATATGGCTAACAGATAGAAAGAATTGCATAGATAGAAGATGCAGAGAAATAGAATTGCATATGTTACAGTCCAGGTCGGATTTTGAGTCACACAGAGGAGGTAACATATGACTAACAGACAGATAGAGAAAGAAAACAATTTCCTACAGACCTAATTCATCGGAATTCACCAGTCACCCCATCAATACCGGAATTAAGGACAGAATCCGCACATCGAGGAAAAGTTAATCCACGGTTCCAAGTACAAGTTCTTTAATGTAACCAGTAGATTCCCGTGTTTATCTCCCTGCTCAACCTATCCGAGCGTCGTATTGTCAGGCTAAACGGATCTAACTAGGTCAAGATTTGTCAAGTCTATGAATTCCTTAAGTTCAACTCTGCCTAGTCATGTCCATTTAGAATCTTTCGTGCCTACCAACGCATCAAACCCAGAGCATAGACCCTTCAACTTTGGGTACGTTACGCAGACTCAGATTGCCTGTTATCACTTGATAATATCACTTCCCAGTACTATATCAACAAGCAAAACTGAAAGCGACAATATTTTTGATTTTTCTGAATTTTTAATGTTTTTGGATTTTTGAATGTTTTCTGAAAAAAATAAAACAGAAACAAGATGTTTTTGGATTTTTTAATTTTTCAATTTTTTTTGGTTTTTGTTTATTTCTCCCCCTAAATTTGTGCATGGGTGAGAATGAAAACACTAAAATGCGCAAATTTAAACTAACCTAATGAATAAAAAAAATTTAATCCTCAAAACGAATCATTTTTAAAAATCCCACAAGCACATTAAATCGAGCTTTGTTAAAAGGCTTGGTGAACAGATCCGCCACATTATTGGCAGTGGGAACCTGTTCTAGCCTAATGAGCGAGCGCTCATAACAATCTCTGATAAAGTGAATTTTGATATCAATGTGCTTGGTCTTGGAGTGTTGGACAGGATTTTTAGTTATTTGAATTGCGGCCTCATTATCACAGTGAATTGGGGTTTCTAGATAATTCAAACCGTAGTCCAACAGCTGATGTTGGATCCAAATAACTTGAGAACAGCAGGCAGATGCAACAACGTATTCCGCTTCTGCTGTTGAGGTAGAGACGGTATGCTGTTTCTTGCACTGCCACGACACCAGCCTATCGCCAAGGAATTGGCACCCTCCTGATGTTGATTTCCTGTCAAGCTCACAGCCTCCATAATTACTGTCAGCAAAACCATATAAATCAAATTCAGAATTTTTTGGATACCAAAGACCCAATTTTGGGCTGCCTTTGATATACCGAAAAATTCTTTTGACAACAATAAGATGAGAGAGTTTAGGATTAGCCTGATAGCGAGCACATTGACAAACTGCAAACATGATATCGGGACGACTTGCAGTAAGATACATCAACGATCCGATCATCGATCTGTAGTGTGTCTGATCTACGGATTCGCCATAAATATCTGGATTCAGCAGGGGTCTTTCAGCCATTGGTGTCGATGCAGGTTTTGCGTCTTGAAACCCAAACTTCTCAAGAATATCCTCCACATACTTAGCTTGGTGTAGCAGGATTCCGGTTGAATTTTGTTTGACCTGAAGCCCCAGAAACATGGTCATTTCACCTAGTGAACTCATCTCAAACCGCTTTTTCATCACTCCTTCAAACTCTGTGCAAAGCTGTGGACAGGTAGACCCGAAGATAATGTCGTCAACGTAGATCTGGACTAGTATCTGATCATTACCAACATGCTTGATGAATAAAGTTTGATCAATAGTGCCGCGAGAGTATCCATGCTCGAGCAAATGCTTTGTTAGAGTCGCATACCATGCTCGAGGAGCTTGATGTAACCCATACAATGCCTTGTCCAACTTGTAGACATGATTAGGAAACTTGGAGTTAACGAACCCAGGGGGTTGATCAACATAAATTTCTTCCTTCACCTTGCCATACAAGAAGGTAGTCTTGACATCCATTTGGTAGACCATGAAGTTCATGTAGGAAGCATATGCGAGAAAGATACGAATAGCCTCCAATCGAGCCACGGGAGCATAAACCTCAGTATAGTCAAGACCCTCAACTTGTTGAAACCCGCGAACCACCAACCTTGCTTTATTGCGCACTATTACACCAGAGTCGTCTTGCTTGTTACGATAGACCCAACGCGTGTCAAGAGACCTTTTGCCCTTCGGTAACTCAACCAACTTCCAAACCCCGAGCTTTTCAAACTGATTTAGCTCTTCATGCATCGCATCTACCCAACTGGGCTCATTCAAAGCCATGTCAACGTTCTTGGGCTCTATTTGAGATATAAAGCAAGAATAGAGACATGCATTGACATCTCCACTCTGACTTCTGGTTTTAACTCCGTCACCCAGCTGGCCAATGACGTTATCGATCGGATGATCGCGTTGAATTCTTGAAGGAATGTCTTGGCTGATATCATTGAGTGAAACAGGAAGAGTGTGAATGTTGAAACCTCCATCATTTGCTGATTGATCCACATTGGATGCATCTGCTACAAACTCATTAGCAATTTATTCAGGAAAGAGTAGTTCCATAAAAGTTGGATTGACAGCGGAAGCATCTCTAGACATGAACTCTCTTTCAATAGGGGTAAGAGGTGTAGCATCAGCATCAGAAGTTCCATCTTGAACTTTAGACTCTGGACTATCAGGTTGGTCAGATGACTCCCCCTCAGGTGGAGTAGAGGACTCCCCCTCAACCGTTGGAGGTCTGTAAACAACTTCTTCGTCTTCGTCTTCAGAAACAATCTTCGAACCAGAAGAGGATCCATTTGAGCCATATGAAGACACATTTAAGGATTTGAAAAGCGATGTGTAATCAAATAACCAGTCAGGACCCACTCGAGCGTCTGTTTCATTCTCCTCCAACCAGCGCACGTCATAGGATTCAATAATCTGCTTAGTCTTCTTGTTGTAAACCCTATATGCGGTGCGCGCAGCATATCTTATAAAGTAACAATCATCGGCTTTGGCATTGAATTTAGGGTTGGATTCCAAGTGAAGAAGGGTGCAAGGGCAGCCAAATACACGGAAATGGCTGACTGAAGGCTTGTGTCCATAGAGAATCTCGTATGGTGTCTTCATATGTGCTTTGTTGATTAGAACACGATTCTGCACGTAGCAAGCAGTGTTAATCGCCTCGGCCCAAAAGAAAACAGGTAATTTTGAATCACAAAGCATTGTCCTTGCAGCGTCTTTTAAAGTTCTATTTCTCTTTTCAGCAACGCCATTTTGTTGAGGCGTGTGAGCAGAGCTGTATTGACGCACGATCCCCTTCTCTACGCAAAAATGGTCAAGAACCGCATTCTTGAACTCAGTTCCATTGTCAGTACGAAGCGCCTTCACCTGGTTGTTGGTTTGTTTCTCAATCATCACAATGAACTTCTTTATCAGATCAGCAACCCCCGCTTTGTTGGATAAGAAAAAGACCCACGTAAAACGAGAGAAATCATCGATCACAACTAGACAGTACGAGCTTCTGTTGATGCTCAGGACGTTGACCGGACCAAATAGGTCCATATGCAATAGTTGGAGCACCTGACTGATTGAGTTGACTTGCTTGGGCAGGTGTGGTTTTCTATGATGCTTTCCTTGGGCACAGGACACACACTTCTCAAATGTAATAAAGTCTCGGACAGGTAAGCCTCAGACCATCTCATTCTTAGCAAGGCGATTCAGGTTTTTCGCGTTAGCATGACCGAGTCGTCGGTGCCACAACATTGCGTTTTGTTCGGAGACTTTTGAAAATAGGCAAGTGACTTGTTCAGGGATGTTGCTGTTTAAGTCAATAATGTAAGCATTCTCATCCCGCTTAGATTTGACAAGAATCCACTCTTCCGGGATGACAATGCCTGGCTTGAGAATCATGCATTCTTTATCGGTAAAATGGGTAGAATAGCCTTTGTCGCAAATTTGGGAAACACTCAACAAGCTGTGCTTTAACTCGGGAGCAAAGTTGACATTCTCAAAGCTTAGCACTCCATTTGTAACAGTTCCTCTTTGAGTAATATTGCCACCATCTCCGCCCGCGAACGAAACATAACCCCCATTAAAAGATTGAATGTCGCTCAATTGGGAGATGTCTCCAGTCATATGCCGGGAGCAGCCGCTGTCGACGTACCAAGGACGGACGACATTCCTCCGCAACTGTCCCTGCAAAATGAGCGGGGTCATTTAGATTTGGGAACCCAGGTCATCACTGTCCTGGGTTTCCTTTTCGCTTTCTCTGATTTATCTTTTAAAGATTTCAAATTAGGATCCTCGTTCCTAATCACTTCAGAGGATGGAGATGATGGATTGGAAATTGATTTGGGCATCCAATGATATTTAGGTCTTATAACATTCTCAGGTGGTTTTGAAAAAGGTTTATTATGAGTTTGCACAGAGCCTCTGGATGTTCTACCCGAAGTGGTTGAAGATCCAGAATTGCTTTTTGACGAAACCGATCTTGGCGGAGCCTTGTTCGATTTTGGCAAACTATTTTGAGCTTTGTTAGGAAAAACCTTTTTATTCTTTTGAAAAACAACCCTTTTTCTGCTTCGATCATCTTTCCAATCATCATTTCGAGAACGAGATCTTGAGGATTTTCTAATTAAAGACCTTCCTCGAGATTCGTTCTCTCCTCTTGGTGACAAATAGTTCACAAAGATCCTATTTTGACAATTCCTAGCTATATGACCACCAACACCACAATTAAAACAAATCTGTTTATTATTTGAACTTGTACTACATTTCTCAGATTTATTTTCTTGACAGACACTCTTACTCTTCTCAGAAGAACATGCATGAGAAATAGGTTGTGAGATAAGTGAGGGTGCCTCAGATGGTGTGACTTGTGGAATTGATGGGTTTTCATGAGAATCACAAGCATCAGAATTACCAAACAATTCATCAAACATATCAAAGAAATTGAGTTCAACAGTAGCAGATGTGGAAACATCACATGAAACATTATCAGTCTTAACATCAGAACCACAAACATTTTCATTTGAAACAGAAATATCAGAATTAGAAACTGAAACAGAAACAAATTCTCCAGCTGCAAGCTTTGCCTGATCTAATGGTTGATCTGCAGGGGAAGTAGAAATGTCAGTACTTTCAACATTAATAAATCCTCCTGAAACGAAACCAGATGGCTTGCCATAAACCATAAACGGTTCATTGGCAATCTCATCCTTGGATAAGGGTTGATATTGATATGTATGATTATAAGGAGGAGGTACACTATCAAATCCTAAACCCTTTGACTGATTTCGTTTGAACTGCATGCAGTGATCGATCATGTTGGCAACTACCTCGCTTGATCCATCAAATTTTCTAAAATCAAAATTTGCAGTTTCAAATTGTCCTTTTAATGTATCAAGCTCGGTAATTAGCGCATCATTTTGTCTTGTAACATAATCATAAAGCTCACACTTTTCACTGTATTCTGTTTGAATTCTCTTAAAGTCCTTTATTTTTGTCTCTAACTGGGCCTTAAGGGGTTTCTGTCCTTTCCTAAGCTGATAACCCTCATATCTAAGGTCCTCTACTTCTCTACGTAATAATTGAATTTCATCATGAAGA
This sequence comes from Lactuca virosa, assembly GCF_052849685.1. Classification (NCBI taxonomy): domain Eukaryota; kingdom Viridiplantae; phylum Streptophyta; class Magnoliopsida; order Asterales; family Asteraceae; genus Lactuca; species Lactuca virosa. The sequence continues at coordinate 19,102,150 of NC_136433.1, read as the reverse complement.
AGTTTAACATATTCATTACAAGCCTAAGAACAAGACGATAGATTTACCTCACTTTTCCTGGGCTCGGAAGTAGAAGACACCATTAGAGCAAACTGCAACTCCATCATTTCTGCTTCGGGATCAACTGCATCATTCTTCAAGGAAGCATCATCAATCTGAGCTAGGTGAGCATTTTCTGGCCCTGAGATATTCAAAGCCTAAATCTGGTCCTCCTAGTCAAAAGACTGAGCGACCATAGCAGTTTCACCATTAACTGCACCACCTGCACGGTTGTTTCCCACTACAACCATCGTCCTGTTGTTGTTCGTCCTACGATCTGGTTTTGGACACTCACGAGCAAAATGACCCGGCTCGTGGCAGTTGAAACATCGCAGCATGTCCTTGTTGAATCCCACCTTCTTGTCAGCATTCATGCCCCAGTTGCTCTTCCCTGTCTTCTTAGCAAACTGCTTGCCCCTGAAAACAGCCATAGCAATCTGCCATGTAATGTCCATCTCTTCCACATCTTCAGGATGAATCTGATCCAGGTCGGCAAATGACAGTTGGGGTGGAAGCTCTCCAGCTACAAAGGCATTGTAGCAGTTAACAAGCCCAGTGGCTAGAGCCAGATTTTCATCAGTGTCTTTAGTGTTTGAGGAAGAGGCTACAACAGGCACATTTGGAGAGGGAACAACTTGTGGAGTGATAAATGGCTGACTTTGTGGAATGGATGATGCAGCAGCAAAGGTTTGAATCTGAGGTTGTTGAGCAGCGAACACTTGGCCTGAGGAAGTCATGATTGATGAGAGAGCATTGTTGGATAGATTCTAAGATTCGCAGTAGAGTACGAGTTCACATGGTTAATTTCTCTCTGTTTTTCATCAATATCACAAGCTTTGATGATCGCCATGATTTCAGCAAGAGTAAGGCGGTTTAGATCCTTGGTCTTCTTAATCACAGCAACATTCATATCCCATGATCTAGGAAGAGCATTTAGAAGCTTCTTGTTAATCTCTGACTTGTTCAAGAAAATCCCAGATATGTTCATGTCAGTGGTGAAAGTTGTGAACCGCTGCAGCTGAGCCTCAAGAGTCTCTCTTGGAATGTAGTTGAACATATTGAACTTTTGTCTCAACATGTCTTGGCCACTCTCCTTCATATCTTCATTGCCCTCATATACCTCAATTAGGGCTTCCCACAAATCTTTAGCTGAAGTGTACTCTCGGAACCCTTGAGCAATATCAGGAGATAATGCCATGGTTAGAGTGGCTAAAGCCCTTTCCTGCTCTTCAACTTTCTCAAACTCCTCATCAATGTAGTTTTCAACAGCCTTGTCAATCACTTGGCCTCCGACTGTCATAGTGATTCTAACAGGGCCTCTGAGAATGCTTCTCCAGACTTTGAAATCCTTCATTTTAATGTATTTTTCAATTTTGTACTTCCACTCAGGAACACCATCTACAGACATTAATCTTGGAATACGCGTAGTAGTGCCCATGACAGTATCAAGTTCGTGAAAATGATTTTGACTTTGAGATTCCATTTAAAATTAAAGCAGATTGAAGTCACAAAAGAGTTTAAGGTTGATGATGATTACGACCGTAAACTGGGTTTACGGTTGAAGAGTTTACGACCGTGAACTTGGTTTACGGTTTGAGTGATTACGACCGTAAACTGGGTTTACGGTTGAGCTGTTTACGACCGTAAACTGGGTTTACGGTTGATGAGTTTACGGTTTGTACGTTTACGGTTTAAGCGTTTACAGTTAATGAAGCTTGGTTTACGGTTTTCGAAGATTCACAGTTTACGGTTGTTGAAGATATTGAGTTTACAACCGTAAAAAGGGTTTACGGTTGGCAGTAAACTCCCAGAAAGCCTTCAAAAACACGTTTTTGCAGTAGATTCAGTTCCTTTAACCACTAAAACACTAAAACCAATCTTCGAACAATAATAATATCAGTTTAAGCACCCCAAATCTCGATTGAATGAAGCTTTGACACCGGTTTTTGCTCTGATACCAATTGTAAGGTCCTGAAAAGGATCTTTACCAATGATCAAGCAACAAACAATCACAGATAGAAGAATAAGAAGAAAAGAAATCGAGCTTGCACACGTTTATATTCAGAAAAACGTCAGGTACAACTCGATGGAACACTCTGTAAACGCAATGGCATCAACAACTGCACAATGACCTATACCTCTGCTATTTATACTAGACAGGACCGCAAACAGGGTTTACGACCGTAAACTGGGTTTACGGCCGTAAACTCTGTTTACGGTCGTAAACACACTTTCCAACAGTAAACACCTAAACAACTCACAAAATGTATTACAGACTCATACTGAACTATTACATTGAAAGCCTAGACCAAACCACATTAACTGGACCTTTCAAATCGTGTTATCTTTGTAATTAAAAACCATCCGGAAAGGTGAATATAATTGATGTGGGGCATATAGAAGACTTGACAGAAGAACCTTTATGGATGAATGGAAGAAAGATAAATTGGGCCAAAAGAAACCTATTGGTCAAATTCGAAGAACATATCTCATTTCGATGAATGCCCGGAAAAATTGAAATAATGAATAATATTATTCAGATTTTAAGACGAAAGAACTCATTCTCCATCATTATATAAAAATCTCTAATATTTCGAAAAAATTGAACTTACTATAAGTAGTCAGGGATAGAATAATTGAGGGAAATTTCTGAAGAATATTGTGAAAAATGAGTGTCAAAAAACGACATAAATTTGCTAATTATCCATCACTTTTGATTCCCTGTTTCATTGTTTAGACCTTTGGTTTTTAGTTTCCCCCCCCCCCCCCCCCTTTTTTTTTTGCTTATTTTCTGGTTCATTTTTTTCGGCTTCGATTGTCAAATCCAACAACCTTATTACCTTGATTTCCATAAGTCACGTCATTGATAAGCATTTTTTTTAATAATCCAACAACCTTTGTATGGGCTGTTTTAATTTTTTCTGTTTAGCAAAATCCAAGTTTTAAATCAGAAATATTCAAATGTTCAAATATAAATTTGGCCCCAAAACTTAAGTTTTAACAAACTTTGTTAAGTTGCAAGGGTGATACAATCAATACAAAAGTAAAATTATAAATGAAGTTCTTCTATAAAGTTAAAAGTCTTCTAAAATATACAAACATCACTAGTCATCTAATCTGCATACATATCAAAATAAATAGTTAGGTGTTGTTTGTTTTTTCTGAGGCAATATGTCTGCAGTCTGCGGACCATATCTGTAGACCTCTGCAGTAGAAGAGGTGGACCAAACGTCTGCAGTCTGAAAAAATAAGACTGTTTGTTTTTTTAACATCTGCGGGCTACTAAAATAAACTGATTTTATTAAACTTCAAAGTGATTTTTTAATATTTTTATGACTTTGTTATAAATAATTAACAAATGTAGATCAACTTTTATATATTATTGTATAAAAAATAAAAATAAAAATGGTATGAATTGACGTATATATTTGATAAAAAACCAACAACTTTGGTTGCAAAGTTATAACTAAACATTATAATTAGGGATCAAAGAATTTGATACATAAATGGATGGATATAAACTTCGATTTTTTCAATTAAATCCATTAAAAACGTACCCTAAATATTTTCTCGAGAAATTGACGATATTGTATTAAATAATGTTTTACAAAATTTGGCAAAAAAATATAAGAATATATATTATGATTTTTTTTCATATTTATATAAACAACTTCAACGACTATTATTGTAATAAATATTTATTTATAAATTTGTCAAAAATATCATGTTTGTATCGTCGAACGTTTTTTTTAAGTTTTGTAATTTTTTTTAAATTGTTTATCATTAATAAAGTTGGAAAAAATATAAATTAAAAAAAAAACTTAAAAAATTAAAGATATATGCGTTTTTTTAGGCTAGAAGATGTCTGAAGATGTTAGAAGACTCTGGTCCACATCTGCGCCAAGAAGAGGGCGCGCAGACATTTTTAGGTCTGCAATCTTCAAAAAAACAAACAGTCTGCGAAGGCTAATGTCTGCGCGTGGTCTGCACGGCACAAACAGAAGAGGCCACGCAGACAAAAAACAAACTCCACCTTAGTGTTGGAAACCCTAGTGAGTATAGCGGCGGAACCAATCTATTGTCATGGGTAGCACAACCTTCAAAATATTAATAACTTGCTTATTTTTTTAAAGATATGTCACTAAGCACAACGATTCGGCACAATCCACTTGTTTTCTAGAAATATTATATATTAGTTAAATTAAATTAGTAATGGACTTTAGATATTATTTAAGTTAGATCGGTAATACTTAAGCGACGGTTTAGCAAGAAGGAGATAAAACATCAATTATCCGTCACTAATTACGTAAATCCATGTGATACTCGGTTTTTTTTGTTTTAGTGAATTTTCATTTGCAAGGTAATATGGTTATAACTGGCGACGGTTGTAGTCTTTCGCTGATTCTAATTTTTCTAGTCAATATAAAATATCTTTTTTGCCAAACATTTTTCAGCTAAGGACTTTTTGGATAGCGTTAGCCGTGTATCTTTCCCTTATATTTTACCAAAATGTAAATAAATTTCCTTCTATACTTCTTGGCTAAATTTTAGGATAACCTCCAATATAATCAGACTTTGGTTTCGAAGTTTTAGGGATAAAGAATATAATCAGACTTTGGTTCCGACGTTTTAGGGATAAACTGTAGTCAACTCAGTGTATGACCTACGAAATTAAACGTGTAAAAGTCACGTTTTCAAAGCTGACGGCTTCAAGTCGATAGTTTATTTAAGTTTTAATATTCAAAATTCAATTCAGGCTTGCGTACGTCTACCACCCACCATTTCCAAGAACACATCATTCTTTAATGGAGCTTTATCGCATTATCCTTCTGTTGATCTTCTGTATCATATTCTTTATCTTGTCATGTTCTGCTGCAGTTGATAGAGTATACATAAATCAACCAATCAAAGATGGCAACACCATTGTTTCAGATGGTGAGACGTATGAACTGGGGTTTTTTAGCCCAGGAAAGTCGAAGAATCGATATTTGGGGATATGGTACAAAAACATATCACCTTGTACAGTTGTCTGGGTTGCTAACAGGCAGACACCAATAAAGGATGCATCTGGGATGTTTCAAGTCACTACAGAAGGAGTCCTGCTGATTCACAGTGGTGGCGATAGTAATACTGTCATCTGGTCATCCAATTTCACCGTATCTGCAATGAATGTTAATCCAGTGGCAAAGCTTCTGGACAGTGGAAATCTTGTGGTGTGGGATAACTATAGAAACAAAGAAAAACTGATCTGGCAAAGTTTTGACTATCCTGGTGACACAATCCTACCAGGAATGAAATTTGGGAAGGATTTGATAACAGGAAGAGAGAGGTACTTCACATCTTGGAAGAGCCCTGATGATCCTTCTATAGGTTTGTATAAATTTTGGGTAGACACAAATGGATATCCACAGATTTTTTTGGGAGAAGGTCAACGTGAAACCTTGAGGCTTGGACGATGGAATGGTGTTGGCTTTCAAGGCATATCTGTGGAAAATATGAATCCTATTTTCTCTACAGAATTTGTTGTCAATAAGAAAGAAATATATTATAGATATAAACTTAAGAGTACAACTGTTCAGAGGGTTATTTTGATGTGGGATGGCATGGTACGAAGGTTGCAGTCGAACAAGCGAACCCAAGAATGGGTCGAGTATGCAAATGTTGTAGTTGATGCTTGTAGTCGTTATGGACCATGTGGTCCTTTTGGAAGCTGCAGCATTAAAAGTTCTGTCCCTTGCAGTTGTTTGGAAGGTTTTGAACCAAAAGTCCCAGAAGAATGGAAAGCAGGGGATTGGTCGAGTGGGTGTCAACGTAGAAAGCCATTGGATTGTAGGACTCCGGATTTCTTCCATAAAATTTCAGGATTGGTTTTCCCAGACACACGTCGTTCATCGTACAACGAGAGCATGTCCCTTGAAGAATGTGAGATGATCTGCAGAAGGGATTGTAATTGTACTGCTTATGCTAATTTAGATATCAGAAATGGGGGAAGTGGATGTTTGCTATGGTTTGACGACCTGCTGGATGCAAGAGAATCTGATGATCATCAAGAACTGTACATAAGAATGGCAATCTCTGATTTAGCAGGTATACAAGTTTTAATCTATATATAACAGTGAAAAGTCTTGAGCCTATTGAGAATGTTGTGGGGTGTGATGGTTGGGTCTCTAGCAGCAGTATCCTCTAAATATCGAAATCTATATACATCAAAATTAGTTATTGTGTTTATAGTCGCCATAGTTTATTTAGTCCATGTGTTGCTTGTTTTTCGTTTCCCTTAGAGTCAGTACTAACATTAGCCTGGATTAGACTATCTTGTGTATTCTAGCTAATCCTCTTAGCCGGTAAAACTTATTAGACGTACATGGATGAAGATCTAATTCAACCTAAGAGCATCTACAATGCAATGTTCAATGGAAGAGTTGAATAATGTAGCATGCCTAATTGGCATTTAATAAATTAAACCATTGTGAGATGCTTGTTGGCGTTCAATGGATGTGAAGTTAAATGACCATTGAACTCTTCAATGGGAAACAAGAAATCTTTAATTATTAATTATGTCATAAATTAGATTTTATAAATATATTCCATTAAATTTTATAAACTTCATTGTAGAAGAATTTTGGTAAAGTTGAATGATTAGTAGAATTATGACATGGAAACCCTTTTATACTCTAATGAACTCAATGCATTGTGGATGTCCAAATAAGAATTACCTTATACAATAATTTATAAGGAATCTTAACAAAAACAATTGTCAGTATTATCCTACTGGTTGAAGGTACTTGGTTTTGAATTGCAACCTTACTAATTGTTTTACTCATTAGCAAAAGGCCAATTCAGCTTCAACAAGAAGAAGGGAGTACTCACGGTGGTGCTGTCAGTTTCGATATCTGCACTACTTCTCTCTGTAGTAGCATATGCCTGTAGAAAGAAAATGAAAAGGCTTCATAAAAAGGGACTAGGTAAAACAAGTCATTGATTATTCTTCAAGAAATGAAATATTAAATGTTTTCAAGAGTATGATTTTTGGCAGATCCGTGTAAACATGAGAAATTGAAAATGTACTTTTGTAGGAAGCAGGGCACATACCCTTGACAAAGATCATACGACTGTTCAGATGGAAAACCTTGAAGAGCTACCTTTTTTTAGCCTGCATAAAATAGCAGAGGCTACCGATAACTTTAACATTAATAATAAGATTGGAGAAGGTGGTTTTGGTCCGGTTTACAAGGTAACTTGCTGATTCTTTTGAAATAAAACGCAATTCATGTATGTATTAACAAAGGAATATTAAAATAATAAGCTCCAATATTCTATAGGGTGTGTTGGAAAATGGGCGAGTAATCGCTGTAAAGCGTCTCTCAGAAACATCTCAACAAGGACTTGATGAGTTCCAAAACGAAGTCATTTGTATTGCCAAGCTTCAGCATCGGAATCTTGTCAAGCTCCTTGGATACTGCGTTCATGGAAATGAAAGGATTCTAATTTATGAATACATGGATAACAAAAGCTTGGACTCATTTCTATTTGGTTTGACACCCTCTAATTCCTTATTTTCACAGTTGTTGTAGCAACATTCATGGATTAAGTAGTTAATATTTGGCAGATGAAACGAGAGGTTCATTGCTTGACTGGCCTCAACGGTTTCGCATTATCCATGGTATTGCTAGGGGTGTTCTTTATCTACATCAAGATTCCCTCCTTCAAATAATCCATAGAGATCTCAAGGCGGGTAATATCTTGCTGGACAGTGAAATGAATCCAAAAATATCAGACTTTGGCCTCGCTCGAAAGTTTGTAGGACAAGATGTCATGACTAAGACAAAGAAGGTTGTAGGAACACAGTAAGAATCCGTAAAACATTGCCCAAGACAAGGGAATACAAATGCGAAATCCCACTACTCTTTTTCTAATTAAGTGAACTTGGATGCAGTGGTTACATTTCTCCTGAGTATGCGGTACATGGGCGTATCTCTATAAAGTCAGATGTATTTAGTTTTGGTGTCGTTGTGCTGGAGATTGTGAGTGGGAAGAAAAACAGAGGATTCTCTCATGAGGCTCACAGTGATAACCTTCTTGGACATGTAAGTTAATCTTGTAGACTAAAAAGCAGCAGAAACTATTTTTTCTTTAACCTCATCCTTTTGTTTATTTTTCTGAAATTTGGTTTAAATCAGGCTTGGAGACTACATAAAGAAGACAGATCCATTGAACTTATTAGTGAATCTTTACGCAACTCTTGTGTCGTGTCTGAAGTACTACGATCAATTCATGTTGGATTATTGTGTGTGCAACATCATGCGGAAGATAGACCAACTATGTTGTCGGTAGTTCTTATGCTGATTAGTGAGGGGGCACTGCCTCCACCCAAACAACCAGCTTTTTTCACCGAAGAAAGTTACCATGAAGTTAATATTGTTTCATCCCTAGAGGAATACACGATTACACTTTTGCATGCTAGATAGAAAGCATGTGCCCATGCTGATGTATAAATTGTTGGAATAATCCGAATTTGTTTTGGAAACATTCCTTATTTTATTTTTGATCTTTGTTGTTACTCTATTCTAGTATTAGACCCAATTTCAATTTCCTTTTTGTATAAATAATTTCCTTTTATTATAAGTAGGGTTAACCTTTGATGTTGATTCATTCGGAACTTCTTTTGCTTTTTTATAAAACTTTGCTATCAAGCTTTTAGTTTCTTCTATGTTTTGTCTTTTTTTTTTGTTCCTCTTTTTCTCGGTTTTCCATGTGGCTAGAGGAAGAAACCTGTTGGGTGACAACAAAACAAGTTAAGCACTCCAGACAAATTAAAAAAAAAACAAACTTCGGTGAACTCACAATACTTGTGAAAAACGTAAATTAAAAGAACACGATATTTAACGTGGTTCGGTCAAGGTGACCTACGTCCACGAGCGAACGAGAGAGAGAGAGAGAGAAAGAGAGAGAGAGAGAGAGAGAGAGAGATGATTTTATTAACTTTCTGGAACTATTATGAAACATCCCAAAAATACAAACCGAAAATTTCTTTTTAAAATCATTTATATCAAAACCATAAGTCATCCATCATCATATAGAAAACCATAAATCGTGTATCTCAAAACATCGTGTCAAAATACTGTATCAAAATAATATGAAAATATCAGAGTCTAAACATCCCAGGCTGAAGCTGTGGTGTGTGCCATGCGATCATCCCGAGCCCTTCCCCTTGCTAGTGGAAGTACCTGAAACCAAAACTGAAAACTATAAGCACGAAGCTTAGTGAGTTCCCCAAACTACCACATACCATACAAATATCATGCAACTAGGAGATACAGGCCCCACCCACTCTCATGCAGATTCGAGCCCCGCCCACACTCCGCTGTCTAGGAGATTCGGGTGCCGCCCACACTCTGCTTTCTAGGAGATTCGGGCCCCGCCCACACTCCGTTGTCTAGGAGATTCGGGCCCCGCCCACACTCCTCTACTAACATGTATACAAATATCACACAGACAACAAGTATATCTACCAAACAATCACATATCTATACTCAAATATTACTATAAGCATCGGGCCCCGCCCACTCTAAGCTACTATGAGATTCGGGCCCCGCCCACACTCAGCCACTAACATATCACATATACGGGCCGACCTTGGTGCCGTAGACCCGTTCGTACTGAAGGAAACTCACCTCGCAAGAATGACTGCTGAAAACTCGAGTGAGGAATCCCTGTCTGCTGCTTCGGCGACTCTCCATCTATCAATTCCATAATAACACTTAATCAGAATCTGCTAATCCTCTCTTAGGGTAAATGACCATTTTACCCCTGGTCAAAGTCAAAGTCAATGTCAACTCCCAGTCAACCCAACACGGCGAGTCCTTGAATGCTTAAACTCATGGTCAACTGATTCAACTCGTTGAGTCCCTTAACAGACTCGTCGAGTTCTTGCTGTCATAATAATCGGGACAACCCACTTCAACTTGTCGAGCCCTTCCCTGGACTCGGCGAGTTCCCCTGTCTGATTGAGCCATCTCAATGGATTAAGCACCTACCATTCAGATCTATGTTCCAAACTTCATCTACATACTGGAAGTGCACTCTTAAGGGTAAAGTTTCCAACTTTACCCGTCCTTAGTCCTTCCTAATGGGTTTAACCCAAACCCTAACTTCTTTAAGACATAAAACTTGGTCCACAAGCCATAATACCATAAACCAAAGCACAATATACTAGATCTAGGCTCTTATCATCTGTGGGACACATAAAGTCCCGAGCTTTCCCCCCATGCATGGTCTTTTAGGGCTAAAAAGGCCATGTTCTTGCATATAAACTTGCATGGAGTCTCCAAGGTCATAAAGTTTGCACCTTTATGCCATGGAACCCTTCCTAGACCCCAGATCTGAGATACACATCACTTGGGATGTCCCAATTCCAAGGGCTAAGTTTCTTGAACCGATTCCTTCATAAAATGCAAACAAATAGATCTAAGAGAAGAAGGATCAAGTTAGGGACTTGATTATCAGAAAATACAGTAAATGAAGTGTAGCTCCTGGATCTACTTCTTCCCCTTTGAGCCTTCTATCTTCTTCTTCTTCCACAAGCTTCAAAAGGCACAATAACACTCAAATTGGCAAGAACTAGCTCAAAATCACTCAAGGTGGATTAGGGTTTCGAGATTAGGGTTTGAAGGTGATAGAGTCTGGGGTGGAGGCCATATATGATGTAAATAGGGTGTTAAACCTAAAGATTAGGGTTTCCTCCTGATGGACCTACTCGTCGAGTCCAGGCTTCGACTCGTCGAGTAGACCACTTAAACCCTGCATCCAAACTGGCATCTACTTGACGAGTTAGGGCTACTAAATCGTCGAGTAGCACTTACAAAATGAATATTTTTATAGATTAAATGTGTACCAGGAACAGGGCGTTACAATTCTCCCTCACTTGTTTTAGACTTCGCCCTCGAAGTCTGCTGCATCTGAAAACAACTCTGGGTAGTGCTGCCTCATCTCCTCCTCGGGCTCCCATGTCCACTCTGAACCCTTACGGTGCTGCCACTACACCTTCACTAACTTAACCCGCTTGTTCCTTAGCTCCTTCGTCTTGCGATCTAGAATCACTACTGGTCTCTCAATGTAGTTCAGGCTGTCATCAACCTGAATATCCTCAAGGGGTACCACTGTTGAATCATCCACCAAGCACTTCCGTAACTGGGAAATATGGAAAATGTTGTGGATCTGACTGAGCTCGGCGGGAAGATCCAGTATGTATGCTACCTTGCCCACCCAGGCTATGACTCGGAAAGGGCCGATATATCTGGGGCCTAGATTGCCCCGCTTCCGGAATCGTATGACACCCTTCCAGGGCGACACCTTCAGGAGAACCATGTCGCCCTCCCGAAACTCCAAGTCTGAACGCCGCTTGTCGGCGTAAGTCTTCGGCCGACTCTGAGCGGTCTGGAGCCTGTTGGATCCGCTCAGTGGTCTTGAGTACTACCTCCGTACTCCCCATGACCCTCTGACCGACCTCATCCCAACAGATTGGGGTCCTACACTTCCTTCCGTAGAGCATCTGGAAGGGAGGCCGGTCTATACCGGCGTGGTAAAACGGACATCTCGGTCTGACACCACCGAGACAGGCACTCCATGATGTGCCACTACCTCTCGAACATAAATCTCGGCTAACTTCTCGGCCGAGATGCTCTCCTGGATCGGTATGAAGTGGAAGCTCTTGGTCAACCGATCCACGATGACCTAAATCGCATCAACCCTACGTGAGGCCTCTGGTGCTCTGCCTTGACCTTCCTGCAGGCCAGGGATCTCTCTACGTACCAGGCATCTCTCTACGTACCAAGCTAATCGGGTCGAAGATCTCTGTACATCTTCTTCGCCCCGGGACGGATGGAGAACCTCGACTTATGGGCCTCATCCATCAGAACCTGCCGTACTCTGCCCCAGTACGGAACCCAGACCCTCCCATGCAGGGTCAACAACCCTAGGCTGTCATAATCAAACGAGGCCACCTGGCCCATAATTCTCTCGCACTTCTGATGCTCCTCCTTCAGGCCCTCAACCTGCACCTCTCTAATCTGCTCCAATAGTACACCTTCAGGAGAACCATGTCGCCCTCCCGAAACTCCAAGTCTGAACGCCGCTTGTCGGCGTAAGTCTTCGGCCGACTCTGAGCGGTCTGGAGCCTGTTGGATCCGCTCAGTGGTCTTGAGTACTACCTCCGTACTCCCCATGACCCTCTGACCGACCTCATCCCAACAGATTGGGGTCCTACACTTCCTTCCGTAGAGCATCTGGAAGGGAGGTCGGTCTATACCGGCGTGGTAAAACGGACATCTCGGTCTGACACCACCGAGACAGGCACTCCATGATGTGCCACTACCTCTCGAACATAAATCTCGGCTAACTTCTCGGCCGAGATGCTCTCCTGGATCGGTATGAAGTGGAAGCTCTTGGTCAACCGATCCACGATGACCTAAATCGCATCAACCCTACGTGAGGCCTCTGGTGCTCTGCCTTGACCTTCCTGCAGGCCAGGGATCTCTCTACGTACCAGGCATCTCTCTACGTACCAAGCTAATCGGGTCGAAGATCTCTGTACATCTTCTTCGCCCCGGGACGGATGGAGAACCTCGACTTATGGGCCTCATCCATCAGAACCTGCCGTACTCTGCCCCAGTACGGAACCCAGACCCTCCCATGCAGGGTCAACAACCCTAGGCTGTCATAATCAAACGAGGCCACCTGGCCCATAATTCTCTCGCACTTCTGATGCTCCTCCTTCAGGCCCTCAACCTGCACCTCTCTAATCTGCTCCAATAGTAGAGTAATCACTGTCATCCTCAGACAGATTTCTCGGATCGGAGTCGCTACCGCCTTGCGTCTCAGGGCGTCGGCCACTACATTGGTGTTGCCCGGGTGGTAAAGGATCTCACAATCGTAATCCTTAACCACATCTAACCACCAACGCTGCCTCATGTTCAGATTCGACTGATCCATGAGGTATCTCAAACTCTTGTGATCCATGTAAATGGTACAACGGACCCTATAGAGGTAATTCCGCCAAATCTTGTGGGCGAACACCACAACCCCCAACTCTAAATCGCGAGTCGGATAGTTAGCCTCGTGAGGCTTCAGCTGTCTCGAGGCATAAGCTATCACATGACCCCGATGCATCAATACTACTCCCATGCCTATGATCGAAGCATCACAGTAAACTACGAAGTCGTCTACACCTTCTGGCAGAGTGAGAATCGGAGCCTCACACAATCATTGCCCGAGCGTCTCAAAGGCTGTCTGCTGCTCAGGTCCCCAGCGAAAAACTACCTTCTTCTTGGTCAGTCGGGTCAACGGAACTGCAATCTTGGAGAAATCCTGAATAAATCTCCTGTAATACCCTGCCAGACCCAGGAAACTCTGAATCTCAGTTGGAGACCTCGGAATCTCCCACTGCATCATGGCCTCTATCTTGGTTGGATCGACCAGAATACCCTTCTCGTTGACAAGATGCCCAAGGAACTGCACCTCGCGCAACTAGAACTCACACTTGGAGAACTTCGCATAAAGTCTCTCCCTCCTCAGTGTCTCCAGCACCTCCCTCAGGTGCTCCTCTTGCTGCCCCTGAGTCTTGGAGTAAACCAAGATGTCATCAATGAAGACTATTACACACCGATCCAGCATCGGTCTACACACACGGTTCATGAGGTCCAGGAACATGGCTGGAGCATTGGTGAGCTCAAACGACATCACCACAAACTCATAATGATCATAGCGAGTCCTAAATGTTGTCTTCTGCACATCATCATCCCTGGCTCGCATCTGGTGATATTCTGATCGTAGATCAATCTTGGAGAACCAAGATGCTCCCTGAAGCTTGTCAAACAAATCATCTATCCTCGGAAGTGGGTAACGGTTCTTCAACGTCACCTTGTTCAGCTCCCGGTAATCTATGCACATACGATGTGACCCATCCTTCTTCTTCACAAACAAGATCGGGGCTCCCCATGGTGAACTGCTCGGCCTGATGAAACACTTGTCTAGCAGCTCTTGCATCTGCGTAGACAACTCCTGTATCTCGGGAGGAGCCAACAGATATGGTGCCTTGGCTATTGGAGCCGCACCAGGGACTAGCTCAATCCTAAACTCAACCTGTCTCTCTGGAGGTACCCCGGGTAAATCCTCCGGGAATACATCAATGTACTCTCGCACTACCGGTACATCATCAACTGTCGCTTTACCCTTATCCCATGTATCCATGACATAGGCGACATATCCTGTGCAACCCTGCTAAAGGTGGCGCCTTGTCCTCGCTGTTGAACATAAAACCGGTCCGCGTTGTGGCCTCTTGCCATGGATCACTAGCTCTCCCCCACTTGGAGTACGAACCCTCACTAGTTGCTACTCACAGTCAATCACTGCCCCATTGGAGCTCAACCAATCCATACCCACTATAACCTTATTCCCACGCAGGGGAATAGGAACCAGATCCACTAAAAACTGCTCATCGAATAACTGTAGTGTACATCCTCTATGAACCCTCACAACCCTGACGGTCCTATCATTGACTACCTCTACATCAAGTGGGCAATCCAGCTCCCCCGAATCTCTACTAAATCGGTTGCTAAGTGCGAGCGACACAAAAGATCGGGTAGCCCCGAATCAAACAATACCAGAGCTGATATTCCGTTCACTAAGAACGATCCTATAGGCAAACACAAAAACATGAGTAATAATCAGAAATAATAAAGAGATAATGGAGAAGATACATACCCGTAACCACATCAGGGGCTGCACGTGCCTCCTCTGCTATCAACGAAAAGGCTCTGCTCTTCGCCGCTGGCGCCTCTGCCCGGCCCTGACGGCCGAATGTACTCCTCATAGTGGTAGGAGCGGGTGCCACCACCTGTCCTATTGATGCTAGACTCGGACACTGGGACTTATTGTGTCCCCTCTGATTACAATGAAAGCAAATCAGATCAGATGTTGTGATGGTGGTGGTAGTAGCAGTACAATCCCTGCCGACATGTCCAGTTCGGCCGCATTTGAAGCAGCCCGAAATATCCGCCCTACACGGCCCCTCATGACCCCTGCCGCACTTGCCACAGCGGCCTCGGCCCTGCTGGCCCTTCCCTCGGGAATCTACCTTGGGCTTTTTGCCCGAGCCCTCCGTGCTAGACACTGCCTCTTGTCGATTTTTCATATAATAACAGTTACCACACTTCAATCAAAATGCCGCTATATGAAGCATTATATGGGCGCAAATGTCATACTCCATTATGTTGGCGTGATGTTGGAAAGAAAATCCTTGGTGGTCCTGAAATGATTCAAGACACCACTGATAAGATTCAAATTGTATGAGAAAGAATGAAAGCGACCCAGGATCGACAAAAGTCCTATGCCGAAAAGAGAAGACGACCTATAGAGTTCCAGGTGGGTGATTTCGTAATGCTGAAGGTATTCCCCTGCAAAGGAATTATGCGATTTGGGAAGAAAGGAAAATTGAGTCCCAAATTTCTTGGCCTTTCAAAATCATTTAGAGAATCGGTAAGCAAGCATATCGTTTAGAATTCCCCGAAAATTTGGCAGGTATTCATGATGTGTTTCATGTGAGTTATCTGCGTAAATGTTTGATGCATATATAACGAAACGGCTCCGTTATCCGAGGTGAAACTGGATAATAAATTAAGATATGTAGAAGAGTCCGAAGAGATTATAAACGAGAGAACGGTTGATCTACGTAATAAAGAAGTAGAGTTACTGCTTATTAAGTGGAAACATCATCGAGGCCCAAATTATACTTGGGAAAATAAGAATGAGATAAGAGCGAAATATCCCCATTTGTTTAAATCGTTGTGATTTCGGGGACGAAATCATCAAAAGGAGGAGGTATTTGTAAGATACACGTTCAGTTATCGTGTTTTGTTAATTTAAAAATGAATATTATTAAATATTATATGGTTTTGAGCATTGAGTTCTAACAAGATAGTTTTATGAGATTTGAAGTAAAACTATGTTTAGAATCATTCGAGAAGTATTGGAAGTCTTATGAGATTCCAATCAAAATTCAATTATCAAAATTAACAAAAATATAACATTTAAGTTGGAAATAAGTAAAACTAATGTTATTGAAAGTTGTAAATTATCTCGACAGAAACGTTTAGGCGAAAACCTCACTGAAATCCGAGTTATAACGAAGAAGTTATGACTTATTGAAGTTTCGCGACAGAACCGGCACGACGCCATATGACGTAAAAAGTGAGTTTACGATATACTACTTTTTAGCCTTTGTGATCTAAATGAAAGTCATAGTATTCGTTAAACCAAGAACTTTCATAAAAAGAACGTCAAAATCTGACTTCGTATGAGGAAGTTATGATTTTTCTAAGAATCGGCATAGTAGTGTGCAGCTCGAAATTCAAATTATAGATCGAACAATTTTTAGCTGACACAACCTAACGAGAATCGAAGATCTTGTCAATAGTAGTTCAACGGTAAAAAGACAGACGAAATCGGACGTCAGATGAAGAAGTTATGAATTTTTAACGGACTTTTCCTGTCCCGGCCTGTTAAAAATATAATATTAAAAAGGAAGTCAAAATTAGCCGACGGAGTCTAAACGAAAGTTGTAGAGTATAATTTCACCTACGCGTGGAAATAAAGAACGTCAAAAATGGAGTTAGTATGCAAAAGATATGAATTTCTGAAGTTCGGAACACAAACTTCGAGGTCTGACCAAACTCACGACGTGAGCAAGTATGGCTCACGACGTTAGGTAATTGATCGACACCTCTCAAACCTAGAAGACACGCGGAAAACCAACGAGCTGATCGGGATCGAGCTCACAACGTGAGCTTATATGGCTCACGACGTGAGAGTCGGATTTTCAGCCTATAAATAGAGGGCCAGCCCTCTTGCTCCCGTTTACACAAAAACGCAACCCTCTCTCCCGTATTTATGATTTTGAGCAATTTTCCCGAGCCGACGATCGCTAGCTGCTGACAGTGTCTAGTCATATTCTACCGGCAAAAACGCACTTAGGGGGTAATTTCATCGCAACATTCAGTTTTTTCACGGTGAGTTCAATATAGGGACAATTGTATGTTATGTGTTATATGTGCAATGTGCTTTCCTGTGTTATTATAGTATTGGATTCGTATACCTTTGGCCATGTAGAGCATGTCTCATATCACTTTGGTATTGGCTTTGTGTCTCTGGCCATGTAGAGAATGACTCGTATCACTATGGTATTGGTATTAAGCCTTTGGCCATGTAGAGCATGTCTCGTATCAGTTTGGTAATGGCTTTGTGACTTTGGCCATGTAGAGAATGACTCATATCACTTTGATATTGGCATAGGGCTAGGTAGGGCTGAAAGCCTGTATATGCTAGCAAAATGATAAGCAGAAATGGTATTTTCCGTGTCTCTTGGGTTGGAGTTTTTATGATGTATATCATGTTGAAATCATTGTGTCTCATTGATCGTAAATCTTTGAATCAAAATCATTGGTTGATATGGAAATCCTGTCATATGATACACATTTACCTTTGTTGTTCTTTGTTCCTCTTTGCTTCTGTCATATTGATATATATATATATATATATATATATGGCATAACGTTATATTGTAACTGTTATTGAACTCACTAGGCGTCACCGCTTATCCTTCTCAGTGTTTAACTATTGCAGGTGATAAGCATCCAGTATAGACATGTACTGTTGGAAGATTTAGAATAGTTAATACTATTACTTTTGTACTTATTGCTTATGTATGTTTACGAATTGTAAATTCCTGGGTAGTTATGTAATTTATATATATATATATATATATATATATATATATATATATATATATATATATATATATAACTTTGTAAAAACCTCGTTAGTCGGTTTGTATCCAGTCTTTTGTAATAAGACCATTTATGTAAAATATGTTTATGAATATGCATGTAGCATGTTTGGAGTAATAATGTTAAGTATGAAAGGGGTCTTTCAATCATGGTATCAGAGGAGTAGTTTAAGTGAACTAAATACCACATATTTGTATTTAGACTTAAATCGTCGGAAGTTCAATATATGAACGGATTCATTGTGAGTATATGGATACAAAGCGTAGGAAAGACTTAAGTAGGGTATATGCCTTAATTAATATTATATGCTAATTGAATTGTTATATCATGCCTTAGGTTGAATACCTCATTTGCTATAGTGTGCACTAGCATACTTTAAGGGAGATGCCTTATATGCTAATATGTGCTAAAAGATAAATAATATACCCGAAAGCAGCACGACTTGGAGATACGTGGTGCCACTCTTTCTCTTCCGAAGCATCCATGTGGCGATATAACTATTTCTGTTTCTTCTATTCCATCAGATCGATCTGATCCTAGCAGACAAGTACAATCTCATAATACCTTTCGTGGCTGCGGTAGGTCACAATCTTTTTCTCTTCAGTCACCATCGTGTCGAAAATGTGGAAAGAATCACCAGGGTCAATGTAGAACATAAAAGGACCGGTGATTTGCTATGGATGCGGAGAAAAGGGTCACACGAAGCCCGTTTGCCCGAGGAAGAATGTTACATGCTATGATTATGGTGTTACTGGCCATAAGAAACATTTCTGCCCTACTCTTATTAGCCAAATGATAGGAAGTCAAGCTTTTATTCAACAACTGGTGGGTACTTCAACTAAAAAGGAGGAGGTGCCAAAAGCTAAAGAGCGGGCATTCCGGATTACCACAAAGGAGGCACGCGAGGACCCGAATGTTGTGACTAGTACATTTCTCGTTAATTCTAGACCTGCTCACATCTTATTTGATTCTGATGCCTCAGATTCTTTTGTGTCTCATGAATTTGCACGTTCTTTTCAAATTGCTTACTATGCACTCGCCCAACCGTTTCATGTAAATACCGCGGGAAGTGTATCAATACTTGCTGATAAAATCTTTAGAGATTGTGTCATAGAAATAGAAGGATATAAATTTTCTTGTTAACCTGATTCCTATCTTCTTTCCCAACTTTGATATCATTCTCGGCATGAAACTTTTCAAGATGATAAGGAGACTTACGATAGTTGACATCGATAACTTCATATATATAAACGGTCGAGGGATATCGTAAAATAAAACCTAACAAGTGATACCGTAAATAGTGTACTAATACCTATAGAGTGGTGTTATACATTCAAACTATGTTTGATGAAATAATAACACCTTTGGAGGAATGTTGTGTGTTTGAAATACATTCGGATGAGATGAATGTTTTGGCATAATCGATGAAGATGTTCCACTGTTGACCAGATTGAAGCAGTGATTGTTTACTAAGTTAGAAGAGCTGAAAATGGTGATAAATACTTTCGATGATATCAAAATTGAGGTAGTGCAGGATTAAAAAGAATTCAATTAAGATTTAAGAAAAGGAAAACAGAGTTTTCAGACTCAATAAGCCAATACATTGTCTAACGTTGTAATGTAGTATGCAGTTCGAGTGGTGTGGTAAGAGCTGATTTGTACCTTATACAGGATGCTTGGAATTAGTATATAAATATACATAGTGACAATTGACTTCTATCACATCTTTATGAAATTTCTATAGTGTGTTAACCTGACTTTAACATACAAGATTAGAGTAGTAAAATAAGTCATTGGGTGGTAAAAGGCTGAGTAACTTACTTGTCTAAGTAAGGTAGAATGCTTAACTGAAAAAGAAATACACCCATAGAATTGCACCATAAGAGATGTTGTTGCCAGGAACGACGGTGAACCAAGTTGAAGCTAGTAGAACATGTTGAGATATAGCTAAAATGCAGATTGACTCTTATGAAGTAGACATGAAAGATATACAAATGAGAAGCAGACCTTCTAAGATCAATGACGATGTCATGGAAGGATGATATGCATGGAAACTTTCATGAATTAGAAAATGATACAAGTAGTTGGAGATCATTTGTCTCCACACTATTAGAGTAAGTTCTGGTATAGTGTGCCTTGCAGAGTGGACACTACTCGAGAAAGAGTTTATATGAAGAATTTGGAAGTGAAATTCCTATCGACCTAGGAAAAGTATTAGAATATATTAGATTGAGGATATACGTGAGAAGGATCTTAAAAATGGCGAGTCTAGGAAATCCAAGATGTGTTTGATAGAGACGTGAAATCCGTAGTTGAGTCTAGGAAAAATTGTTGTACGTACTTGTTTGAACACATTCATGTGTGATAAGTTGCTTTGTGAAAACTTTTGAATGGTGACTTGGAAAACTGTATGAGTAGGTGTGAATAGTAGTAGAGGCCTATACTACTAGAAGCACATGACTCACACTTGGATCAAGGAAAGTCACAAGGTTACCAAGAAGCTAGTAATCGATTCCGTTTTTGTTCAAGTATGTCATTACCTTCATTTCGGTGATGACTAAGAAAATGATTTTCGTTCAGACCTTAATGGTCATAAAGAATCGAGTCTGACTAATATAGATCTGAGAAGTGAATTGATTGGTTTAGAGAACCATGTTCTTTTTAGTGACGAAACTTCATTCGGAAGATTGAAGAAGGTGATGGTCGAGGTAGTCGATAGAAGTATAAAAACCTTCATTAAAGGATTAAGAAACCATTAACTAGAAATGCTACCTACTATGAAGATATCACATCACATTAAAATATGAAGGAAGATTTCTTCCATGATAGTATTAGACTAATAGAGACAAGAGTCTGCTTTGTTGTGTGTCTTTTGCGTTATGAAATCTATGGTCATTAGAATATGACCATTCGAGTTGTTGCTGTAACAAAAGTGAAGACCTTATCTCGGGTTGCTCTCAGCACAGCTTATCATCCCCAGACAGATGGTCAGACGGAGAGAACAATCCAAACAGTAGAAGATATGCTTCGTGCATGTGTCTTGGAGTTCGGTGGGTAATTAGAATAAGTACTTACCTCTTGTCAAATTTTCATATAATAATAGTTACCACACTTCAATCAAAATGCCGCCATATGAAGCATTATATGGGCGCAAATGTCATACTCCATTATGTTGGCGTGATGTAGGACAGAAAATCCTTGGTGGTTCTGAAATGATTCAAGACACCACTGATAAGATTCAAATTGTACGAGAAAGAATGAAAGCGGCCCAGGATCGACAAAAGTCCTATGCAGAAAAGAGAAGACGACTTATATAATTCCAGGTGGGTGATTTCTTAATGCTGAAGGTATCCCCCTGGAAAGGAATTATGCGATTTGGGAAGAAAGGAAAATTGAGTCCCAGATTTGTTGGCCTTTCAAAATCATCAAGAGAATTGGTAAGCAAGCATATCTTTTAGAATTGCCCGAAAATTTGGCAGGTATTCATGATGTGTTTCATGTGAGTTATCTGCGTAAATGTTTGATGCATATATGACGAAACGGCTCCGTTATCCGAGGTGAAACTGGATAATAAATTAAGATATGTAGAAGAGCTCGAAGAGATTATAAACGAGAGAACGGTTGATCTACGTAATAAAGAAGTAGAGTTAGTGCTTATTAAGTGGAAACATCATCGAGGCCCAAATTATACTTGGGAAAATAAGAATGAGATAAGAGCGGAATATCCCCATTTGTTTAAATCGTTGTGATTTCGGGGACGAAATCCTCAAAAGGAGGAGGTTTGTAACATACACGTTCAGTTATCGTGTTTTGTTAGTTTAAAAATGAATATTATTAAATACTATATGGTTTTGAGCATTGAGTTCTAACAAAATAGTTTTATGAGATTTGAAGTAAAACTATGTTTAGAATCATTCGGGAAGTATTGGAAGTCTTATGAGATTCCGATCAAAAGTCAATTATCAAAATTAATGAAAATATAACATTTAAGTTGGAAATAAGTAAAACTAATGTTATTGAAAGTTGTAAATTATCTCGATAGAAACATTTAGGCGAAAACCTCACTGAAATCCGAGTTATAACGAAGAAGTTATGACTTATTGAAGTTTCGCGACAGAACCGGCACGACGCCATATGACGTAAAACGTGAGTTTACAATAAACTACTTTTTAGCCTTTGTAATCTAAATGAAAGTCGTAGTATTCATTAAACCAAGAACTTTCATAAAAAGAATGTCCAAATCTGACTTCGTATGAGGAAGTTATGATTTTTCTAAGAATCGGCATAGCAGTGTGCAACTCGAAATTCGAATTATAGATCGAACAATTTTTAGCTGACACAACCTAAACGAGAATTGAAGATCTTGTCAATAGTAGTTCAACGATAAAAAGACAGACGAAATCGGACGTCAGATGAAGAAGTTATGAATTTTTAACGGACTTTTCCTGTCCCGGCCTTTTAAAAATATAATATTAAAAATGAAGTCAAAGTTAGCCGACGGAGTCAAAAAAAAAGTTGTAGAGTATAATTTCACCTACGCGTGGATATAAAGAACATTAAAAGTGGAGTTCGTATGCAAAAGATATGAATTTATGAAGTTTAGAACACAAACTTCAAGGTCTGACCAAACTCACGACGTGAGCAAGTATGGCTCATGACGTGAGGTAATTGATCGACACCTCTCAAGCCTAGAAGACACGCGGCAAACCTATTAGCTGACCGGGATCGAGCTCACGACGTGAGCTTATATGGCTCACGACGTGAGAGTCGGATTTTCAGCCTATAAATAGAGGGCCAACCATCTTGCTCCCGTTTACACAAAATCGCAACCCTCTCTACCATATTTATGATTTTGAGCTATTTTCCCGAGCCGACGATCGCTAGCTGCTGACAGTGTCTAGCCAGATTCTATCGGTAAAAACGCACTTAGGGGGTAATTTCATCGCAACATTCAGTTATTTCACGGTGAGTTCAATATAGGGACAATTGTATGTTACGTGTTATATGTGAAATGTGCTTTCCTGTGTTATTCTAGTATTGGATTCGTATACCTTTGGCCATGTAGAGCATGTGTCGTATCACTTTGGTATTGGCTTTGTGCCTCTGACCATGTAGAGAATGACTCGTATCACTTTGGTATTGGTATTAAGCCTTTGGCGATGTAGAGCATTTCTCGTATCAGTTTGGTAATGGCTTTGTGCCTTTGGCCATGTAGAGAATGACTCGTATCACTTTGGTATTGGCATAGGGCTAGGTAGGGCTGAAAGCTTGTATATGCTAGCAAAATGATAAGCAGAAATGGTATTTTCCGTGTCTCTTGGGTTGGAGTTTTTATGATGTATATCATGTTGAAATCATTGTGTCTCATTGATCGTAAATCTTTGAATCAAATCATTGGTTGATATGTAAAGCCTGTCATATGATACACATTTGCCTTTGTTGTTCTTTCTTCCTCTTTGCTTCTGTCATATTGATATATATATATATATATATATATATATATATATATATATATATATATATATATGGCATAACGTTATATTCTAACTGTTATTGAACTCACTAAGCATCACCGCTTATCCCTCTCAGTGTTTAACTATTGTAGGTGATAAGCATCCAGTATAGACATGTACTGTTGGAAGATTTAGAATAGTTAATACTATTACTTTTGTACTTATTGCTTATGTATTTTTACGAATTATAAATTCTTGGGTAGTTATATATATATATATATATATATATATATATATATATATATATATATATATATATATATATATATATATATAATGTGACAACCCGAAATTTCTATTCTGTACAACCATTCACTTCAATAGAAGTCAGAACTGTTCCTGCTAACTTTCAAGCTTTTTGGAGTCAGTTTGAGTGTTTTAAAGTCAGTACTTCAAGAGATAACTGGAGAGAGGATACTCTAGGGTTTATTGTGCATCAATAAAGTCTTAAAACTCCAAGAGTTTGGAGTTTACGGCCCAAACATGGTGTTTATGGCCGTAAACTCTAAGGAGTATAAATATGACACTTAGTCATTTTTATCACTTTTTCACATTTTCAAGACTAGAACTCGAAATCCTCTCAAGTATCATCCTAGTTTCCTTCTTGATCTTCAACTTTGTAAGTGTTTCTTGCCTTAATTAGTTTATCTCTTACTTAATCTAGTGATCTTACATGATTTTATCCATGAAAGCATTCCATTTGTGTAGATCTTCAAGTGTTCTTAGTTTCACCAAGAACACACACTAGTGTTCTTGGACTTTAAACACCCTTACAAGCTTCTATATTGTAAGTACTCTTACCTTAGCTTGTTATAGGCTTGTTACACTTGTTAAACAACTAGAAAACAACAAAGAAACCCAAGATCAAAGGTGTTTACGGTCAAGGCATGTTCTTGAACCGTAAACCCTAATGAAAGGGCCATTATGAGCCCTAGTCCCTTACTAAGCCTTGGATACTAGTCTAGATCACTACCTTGAAGTGTTTAGGACCTTAAACATCAAAAAGACCAGAACCCATAGAGTTTACGGCCGTAAACTCATGGAGAAATGGTCCATGGGCCGTAAACTCTATAAAGTGGTACAATGGTGCCACAATCACTTCCTAAGGCTTGGACTTGACTATAAGATGCTTAACATTGACTTATAAGACCTCAAAACACAAAATGGTAGAAGTTACCATGGGTTTACGGCCGTAAACCCATTGGGACCGTAAACCCAAAACCGTAAACTCCAAAAGAGTTTACCCTTGGACATTAAACTCAAAAGCAAGGCCCTACAACCCTTAGATGCAATCCTTGGTGCTTATAGCACTTGAATCAAAGTGTTTTCCATGATTTAGGGTGTTTTTACTTGATTAATTAGTTGTTAAATAACTAATTGGATACATATATGTGTTATTATATGTAAATTAGGATCCGTGTGCGTGTTCAAGTCTTCACCTGACACTTAGCATCCTATACCATCCGTTCATCCAAACTACTCACTACAGGTGAGTTCATACCCCTTAATCAACCTTTTAAATGATTTTAAATGCTTTAATGGGGGGGGGGGGATACAAGTTGAACTATTATAGTTATTATATCAATCACATGTGATTAATAACTACCACACAAGTGGATTTCTTACTTTTCAAATTGTGTTATAAAACAAACTACTTCAAACTCTTTTACATGTCAAATACTTTTATTAAACTCTTTTAAACTTATATTCTGTTAAATGTGTATCTATATAGATATAGTTATATAAGTAGGATTGAAAGGACTTAGGACTGATAGCTTACCTTACCTCCAGTTCCTTGTTTGGTTGTGGACTTAGGGTATCAGTTGTTTGTCCAAAGGTCGTTTGAATCCTAGTTATATATTATGTATATGTATATAGATATAAAAGTTCCTTCTTTCTATTCAATACCCTTGGGTAGCAAAGGTATACAAACATGTTCATACATACAAACAATGTTACTAGTAAACTATAATAGGTGTAGTTTAGGAAGTTACTAATACTATTACTAGAACAATGAAACATACAATGAGTCAGTTCATACATGAGTCAATACATGCTAGACAGAGAGAGAACATACAATACAGCTAGTACATACTATACATTATACAAGAGAACATACTATTATGAGAAACAGAGAGAACATACATACATACTAGACAGAGAGAGAACATACAATACAGTTAGTACATACTATACATTATACAAGAGAACATACTATTATGAGAAACAGAGAGAACATACATACATACAAGACAGAGAGAGAACATACAATACAGCTAGTACACACAATACATATACAAGAACACTACTACAGTTATGTGAGCCACGTAACGGGGCATGACATCACCTGTCATGGCTCGTTTTGTATCCAGAATCTCCTTAAGTGGAGAGCGTTGAGTTTGTGTATAGATCTATAGTGGATTGACTATCCTACACCTTGCTGCTCGCTACAGTGGGACTTGCAAGTCTACGGGTGCCAAACGTCATTCCTTCCGACATCTTACATCGTGGTGTTTCTAGTCGGTAGTATGGTACAGGCCGATCACATGGTACTTTAAATAACAATTGGTTTAAGGTAGTTAGTACAGCAGTAGTTACTTAATACAACACTACAATACTATTTTATTTCCCATTGCATTCACTTTGTGATCTTCACACAATGAACAGTAATGTAAAAACTATATTTTTGGTTAATGATAGTCAGATTTGGGAAAATACATACTCTTACAAAAGACACACATACAAACACTTGATGCCTTGGTAGAAGGCTACTGTTAGTAGAAAAACATAGGGTTTTCCAGGAGATTCAAACATTTTACAAACATTCACAAACTTTTACAAACTTACACATCGCATACTTACAAACACTTTCTTACAAACAATGACACTAAAATACTTATGATCTCACCAGCTTTAAAGCTGATCAACTCTTTCAAAATAACTTGTATTCTCAGGTCGCCAATAGACAGGTACCGGTGCCAGGTTTTGAGAAGATGGAGCTCGTTCAAGACTCATCTTTTATTTTGTTTCATATTTTTGGTGTCTATTAAACTAAACAGAACACACTTGTATTAAACTATATTATTAATGTAATGGATGATGTTGTTGCTTGTTTACTACTATGCATTGTTGTGATACTGAACATGACGTCCTCCACCCCCGAACGTTTCCGCCGTTCCGGTTTTGGGGTGTGACAGATTGGTATCAGAGCCTTGTTTATAGTGAATCGAGTATATCAACCTATAAAAGATATACAAACTATAAACAATGCGGGATTAAAAATACTCTGATAAAGAGTTTATACTTTTAAATAATAAAATATTTAACCAAGTATACATACCTGCATTCATACTAAAATCAGTGTCACTAGGACAGAACAAAAGTATTATGATTGTTGGGCAGCACAAGTAGAGTTAGAGACATATAGTCAAATCTGGGAAGATATAGCCTGATCAACTATATTATCCGAGGAGTGACTAGCATGTGCCTAAGTGTGGTTGTGAGGTTGCAGCAAGTCTAAAAACTTACCAACAATACCACAATGAAAACCTTAGAACAAAACATAAACCTAAAATACTATAGGAGTATTTTGTGTTTCTATAAATTACTTATGTGCTTAATTCTTATATACCTTTTCTCGCATAGATATCATGGTTGGATTCCATATCCCCGGAGACCCGTACTATCCCAACCACGGCAATGCAGGATGGCTTGGAGAAGAGCCAGGAGATGATCACCCAATCCCTTTGGATGATCACCAAGCCGAAGGCTTTTCTGATGGTTCTGACTTAGAGCCAAAAGTCAACAACCTACCCCCAGTAGCTCCAAACCCAAACCCTCGTCCCGCATTTCAAGGACTCACACCTCTGTGGGCCACAAACTTGAACAGATGGAGTCACGAGCAAGGTCAGCCGTTACCTTACAACGGAGACCGAAGCTTCTATGACTTAAGCGAGGGAGGTTCAACTGATCGAGTCCTGCCCATCATGGTCCGTAGGATTGCTCGGAACACCGAGCAAGGTCGAGCAACTATCGACCAAGTGTTGGAGATTGACGCCAACTCTGGCGTTAACACGGTCCGTATTCGCCAACTCGAGGTAGCTATGGAAAGGGTTAGGATAACCAATGGGACTCTGCAGCAACAGCTAGCTGCATCCCAAGCTGAAGTCAGGGAACTTCGAGCTCAGCAAGTAAGATCCGACAGGCGCATGAGGGACATAGAACGCCTTCTCTCAGAACCAAGAACTCACTCTAGTAGTTCTCGTCGCAGATAGAGTCTCCTCGACTTCTCTTTTGGATATAACTTAGTTTTTGTAAAAACTCTAGTCTAATTTCCTATCTTTGTTAAAACTTGGACTTGTTAGGTCTTGATTAGGCCGTAGTTCTGTCAAAATTTTCCCATCTTGGTTGATGTAAGACCTACTTCTAGGTCATTTTTCCCAAACTTGTTACATCTGTAATTCCAGTGTTATTGACAGATATCTAATCTCATGGAAATTATTATCCAAATGCTTTCATCTGTTAGTACTAAATCTACATTCAATCGTACTATTCAATTGTGTTGTTGGGCTATGGAGAGTTAGTCCATGAGTCGTTCTTATTAAAGTCTCCCTATTAAATTCTTATCAATATCTTCATCTTTGTAAACTTATAGTTACAAGATGCCTCCGCGTCGATCAACGAGACGCGATCCTCCGATAACTGCAACACCACCTGCTCCCCAAATCGATACGGCAGCTCTGAATGCTGCTGTAGCTGCGGCTATGGCTACAGCCATGGCTTAATATCATTCCACCAACGCTAGTGGTGTAGAAACGCCTGTTCATTCGACCCATGGTGAAGCTCCTGTGCGCTTGAGAGAGTGCTCCTATAAGGACTTCACCAACTGCAAGCCACTGTCCTTTAAAGGGACTGGCGGAGTCATTGCCCTCTCGCAATGGTTCGAAAAGACGGAGTCGATCTTCGAGATCTGCTCATGCCCGGAAGGAAGCAAAGTCAAAATTTCTGCTTGCACCTTCGAGGCAAAAGCCCTGACATGGTGGAATATCCATGTCAAGTCACTATCTCTCATAGTGGCTAATGCTATGGGCTGGGAAGCTCTGAAAGAGCTAATGATTGAAGTGTACTGCCCGAGGGGCGAAATCCAGAAATTGGAGGAGGAATTGTGGAGCCTAACCATGAAAGGCTCTGATATTGTGACATATACCGCCAGATTCTGCGAGCTGGTGGCCCTCTGTCCCAACATGGTTCATACAGAGGGAAAGAAGATAGAGAGATTCATATGGGGGCTGGTGCCTCCATTCCAGGGGAATGTTTTGGCTTCAAACCCCACTACATTCGATAGTGCCAAGCGATTGGCACAACGGCTTATTGACCATGGGGTCCGTACCCCGTCAACAACAACAACCCTGGCCATCTCAGAACCTGCCAAAACCGCTGATTCCAAGCGGAAATTCTGGGATGACAAAAAGAAGAAGAAGCCTGCCAAAAAGCAGCAGGTCGTGGCAGTTCATGCTGCGATAGCACCTGCCACTGCTGCTCCGGTAAATCAGTATGCTGGAAGTATGCCCAAGTGCAACAAATGCAACTTCCACCACATCGGAGCCTGCCGAAAAATACAGTGCTCTAACTGCAGCAGGAAGGGGCACACTGGCCGTTTCTGCAAGGCTCCAGCAAAACCAATCACCCAAGTCCTCGGCGCTGGTGTGTGCCAAGCTTGCTACGGTTGTGGCGAGGTGGGCCACTACAAAAGGAACTGCCCAAAGGCAGGGAACGCCGGTGGAGTGGGAAGAGTTCTGGCCATAGGCCACCATGAGGTGGTTGCCGACCCCACCGTGGTCGCTGGTATGTTTCTCCTCGATAACTCTTATGCATGTTTACTGTTTGATAGTGGAGCGGAGAGGAGTTTCGTGAACCAAAAATTTGCTCATTTACTTAAGCAAAAATCACGAGCACTTAAAGAACCGTTCACTGTAGAAATGGCTAATGGAAAGACGGAGAGCACTAACAGTATATACATAGGGTGTACCCTGACTCTAGATAGCCATTCATTTTCGATCGACCTCATGCCGGTCTCAATTAAAAGTTTCGACGTCATTATCGGCATGGATTGGTTGAGTCTACATCGTGCCAACATCATGTGTTATGAAAAGGCTGTTCGCCTTAATCTGCCGTCTGGCGAAACTCTAGTAGTTTATGGCGACAAACCAGACACTAATCTTCGCCTCACCTCGAGCATTCAAGCCCAGAAATTCTTGCGAAAGGAATGTCGCGTATTCCTTGCTCATGTTGTAGATGTGAGCCAAGAAACGAAAGACATTAAGAACATTCCAGTAGTACGCGATTTTCCCGATATCTTTCCAGAAGAACTCCCAGGATTACCTCCACAACGTCAAGTCGAGTTCCGAATCGACTTAGTTCCAGGGGCTACCCCTGTAGCCAAATTGCCCTATCGTCTAGCACCTGCAGAGATGCAAGAACTGTCCGGTCAACTTAACGAACTGCTCATCAAGGGCTTTATAAGACCAAGCTTCTTACCCTGGGGAGCTGTCTTATTCGTCAAGAAGAAAGACGGATCGTTTCGTATGTGCATCGACTACAGGGAGCTCAACAAACTGACCGTCAAGAATCGTTATCTCTGCCGCGTATAGACGATTTATTTGATCAACTGCAAGGGGCGAACTTCTTTTCAAAAATCGATCTAAGATCCGGATATCACCAACTACGAGTGCTAGGGGAGGATGTCCCGAAGACAGCCTTCCGAACTCGTTATGGGCACTACGAATTCGTAGTGATGCCGTTCGGATTAACAAACGCGCCCACAGTATTCATGGATTTAATGAATAGGGTGTATCGTCCTTACTTGGATCAGTTTGTCATCGTCTTCATCGATGATATACTTATCTATTCTCGTAGTAAGGAGGAGCATAGTCGACATCTGCGACTAGTCTTAGAAACGCTGCGTTCGGAGAAGCTCTATGCTAAGTTCTCGAAATGCGAATTTTGGATCCGAAGAGTCGAATTCTTAGGACACGTGGTTAGCGAAGAGGGAATACATGTGGACCCTTGCAAAATCAAAGCCATTGAGAGATGGTCAGCACCGAAGACGCCTACATAAATTCGTCAATTTCTAGGCCTCGCTGGCTACTATCGCAGGTTCATTCAGAACTTCTCCCGAATTGTGAAACCTCTTACAACACTGACCTAGAAGGGCGTAGCCTTTGACTGGGAAGAGAAGCAAGAGAGAGCGTTCCAAACACTCAAGCGAGCCTTGTGCACCGCACCAATACTATCCCTCCCCAAAGGGATAGAAGACTTCGTTGTCTATTGCGATGCGTCAAATCAAGGGCTCGGCTGTGTTCTGATGCAACGAGGTAAGGTCATCGCCTATGCCTCGAGACAGCTAAAGACACACGAGGTCAACTACACCACTCACGATCTCGAGCTAGGAGCAGTTGTGTTTGCTCTGAAGATCTGGAGACACTACATGTATGGTACAAAAAGCACTATCTTTACAGACCACAAGAGTCTACAACATATATTCGACCAGAAGGAGCTCAACATGAGACAACGACGGTGGGTCGAGCTACTTAGTGACTACGAATGCGAAATTCGTTATCATCCGGGTAAAGCCAACGTGGTAGCTGACGCCCTAAGTCGGAAAGAATACTCTGGTCGTAGAGTCAAATCATTGACTATGACTATCCATTCACACTTGCCCACGCAAATTAAGGAGGCTCAGCTCGACGCTTTGAAACCTGAAAATGTGGCGAGTGAATCCCTGAGAGGGATGGATAAGAACTTGGAATTCAAGGGTGGCGGAGCTTTTTATTTCATGGATCGGATCTGGACACCGAGACACGGTGGTTTCAGAGATTTGGTCATGACCGAGGCGCACAACACTCGTTATTCCGTCCACCCAGATTCAGATAAGATGTATCTGGATCTTAAAAAGCTATACTGGTGGCCTAACATGAAAGCATAGATTGCTACCTTCGTGAGTAAATGCCTTACTTGCGCCAAGGCCAAGGTCAAGATATACTATGGACTTCATAACCAAGTTGCCCAAGACAACGGGTGGACTTGATACCATATGGGTCATCGTCGACAGATTGACCAAGTCCGCACACTTCCTGCCTATCAAAGAAACAGACAAGATGGAAAAGCTTACGAGAACCTACATTCAGGAGATTGTACGACTGCACGGTGTTCCCATATCCATTATCTCAGACAGAGATAGTAGATTCACTTTGAGGTTCTGGCAGTTGCTACAAAGTTCCCTAGGAACTAGGCAGGACATGAGTACAACCTACCATCCACAGACCGACGGACAAAGTGAGAGGACTATACAAACCTTGGAAGATATGTTGCGAGCCTGTGTGATCGACTTTGGGAAAGCATGGGATACTCATTTACCCCTTGTCGAATTTTCCTACAACAACAGTTATCACATGAGCATAAAGGCTGCTCCATTCGAGGCCCTCTATGGCCGAAAGTGCAGATCCCCTCTGTGTTGGGCCGAGGTGGGTGATACCCAGTTAGCTAAAGGACGAGTTCCTGAAAGCACTCTCACGGGTCCGGAGATCATTCGGGAAACGACAGAGAAGATCGTTAAGATTCGTGAACGATTGAAAGCCTCTAGAGACCGACATAAAAGCTACGTAGATAAACGAAGGAAACCGTTGGAATTCCAGGTGGGAGACCGTGTTCTATTGAAGGTCTCACCCTGGAAGGGCTTAATACGCTTTAGAAAGCGTGGAAAGCTAAATCCAAGATACATAGGGCCTTTCGAGATTCTCGCTAGAATCGGCCCTGTAGCTTACAAACTTAACTTACCCCACGAACTCAGTAACATACATTCTACTTTCCACGTCTCGAACTTGAAAAAGTGTCTGTCCGACGAGACTCTTGTAATCCCACTCGACGAGATCGAGATCAACGAGAGCCTCAACTTCGTCGAAGAACCTGTGGAAATCATGGATCGGGAGGTCAAGCAAACGAAACAAAGCCGTATCCCGATAGTGAAGGTTCGCTGGAACGCCAAGCGAGGACCTGAATTCACTTGGGAGCGAGAGGATCAGATGAAACTGAAATATCCTCGTCTTTTTACTTAGTTATTTGTAACTACTTATTTGCTTAAACTCTAATTTTGGGACGAAATTCCTTCTAACGGGGGGATGATGTGACAACCCGAAATTTCTATTATGTACAACCATTCACTTCAATAGAAGTCAGAACTGTTCCTGCTAACTTTCAAGCTTTTTGGAGTCAGTTTGAGTGTTTTAAAGTTAGTACTTCAAGAGATAACTGGAGAGAGGATACTCTAGGGTTTATTGTGCATCAATAAAGTCTCAAAACTCCAAGAGTTTGGAGTTTACGGCCCAAACATGGTGTTTACGGCCGTAAACTCTAAGGAGTATAAATATGACACTTAGTCATTTTTATCACTTTTTCACATTTTCAAGACTAGAACTCGAAATCCTCTCAAGTATCATCCTATTTTCCTTATTGATCTTCAACTTTATAAGTGTTTCTTGCCTTAATTAGTTGATCTCTTACTTAATCTAGTGATCTTACATGATTTCATCAATGAAATCATTCCATTTGTGTAGATTTTCAAGTGTTCTTAGTTTCACCAAGAACACACACTAGTGTTCTTGGACTTTAAACACCCTTACAAGCTTCTATATTGTAAGTACTCTTACCTTATCTTGTTATAGGCTTGTTATACTTGTTAAACAGCTAGAAAACAACAAAGAAACCCAAGATCAAAGGTGTTTACGGTCAAGGCATGTTCTTGAACCATAAACCCTAATGAAAGGGCCATTGTGAGCCCTAGTCCCTTACTAAGCCTTGTATACTAGTCTAGATCACTACCTTGAAGTGTTTAGGACCTTAAACATCAAAAAGACTAGAACCCATAGAGTTTACGGCCGTAAACTCATGGAGAAATGGTCCATGGGCCGTAAACTCTATAAAGTGGTACAATGGTGCCACAATCACTTCCTAAGGCTTGGACTTGACTATAAGATGCTTAACATTGACTTATAAGACCTCAAAACACAAAATGGTAGAAGTT
Organism: Lactuca virosa; assembly: GCF_052849685.1. NCBI lineage: Eukaryota > Viridiplantae > Streptophyta > Magnoliopsida > Asterales > Asteraceae > Lactuca > Lactuca virosa. The sequence continues at coordinate 19,068,680 of NC_136433.1, read as the reverse complement.
ACCATGGGTTACCCATTGGGACCGTAAACCCAAAACCGTAAACTCCAAAAGAGTTTACCCTTGGACCTTAAACTCAAAAGCAAGGCCCTACAACCCTTAGATGCAATCCTTGGTGCTTATAGCACTTGAATCAAAGTGTTTTCCATGATTTAGGGTGTTTTTACTTGATTAATTAGTTGTTAAATAACTAGTTAGATACATATATGTGTTATTATATGTAAATTAGGATCCGTGTGTGTGTTCAAGTCTTCACTTGACACTTAGCATCCTATACCATCCGTTCATCCAAACTACTCACTACAGGTGAGTTCATACCCCTTAAATGCTTTAATGGGGGGGATACAAGTTGAACTATTATAGTTATTATATCAATCACATGTGATTAATAACTACCACACAAGTGGATTTCTTACTTTTCAAACTGTGTTATCAAACAAACTACTTCAAACTCTTTTACATGTCAAATACTTTTATTAAACTCTTTTAAACTTATATTCTGTTAAATGTGTATCTATATAGATATAGTTATATAAGTAGGATTGAAAGGACTTAGGACTGATAGCTCACCTTACCTCCAGTTCCTTGTTTGGTTGTGGACTTAGGGTATCGGTTGTTTGTCCAAAGGTCGTTTGAATCCTAGTTATATATTATGTATATGTATATAGATATAAAAGTTCCTTCTTTCTATTCAATACCCTTGGGTAGCAAAGGTATACAAACATGTTCATACATACAAACAATGTTACTAGTAAACTATAATAGGTGTAGTTTAGGAAGTTACTAATACTATTACTAGAACAATGAAACATACAATGAGTCAGTTCATACATGAGTCAATACATGCTAGACAGAGAGAGAACATACAATACAGCTAGTACATACTATACATTATACAAGAGAACATACTATTATGAGAAACAGAGAGAACATACATACATACTAGACAGAGAGAGAACATACAATACAGCTAGTACATACTACACATTATACAAGAGAACATACTATTATGAGAAACAGAGAGAACATACATACATACTAGAGAGAGAGAACATACAATACAGCTAGTACACACAATACATATACATGAACACTACTACAGTTATGTGAGCCACGTAACGGGGAATGACATCACCTGTCATGGCTCGTTTTATATCCAGAATCTCCTTAAGTGGAAAGCGTTGAGTTTGTGTATAGATCTATACTGGATTGACTATCCTACACCTTGCTGCTCGCTACAGTGGGACTTGCAAGTCTACGGGTGCCAAACGTCATTCCTTCCGACATCTTACATCGTCGTGTTTCTAGTCGGTAGTATGGTACAGGCCGATCACATGGTACTTTAAATAACAATTGGTTTAAGGTAGTTAGTACAGCAGTAGTTACTTAATACAACACTACAGTACTATTTTATTTCCCATTGCATTCACTTTGTGATCCTCACACAATGAACAGTAATGTAAAAACTATATTTTTGGTTAATGATAGTCAGATTTGGGAAAATACATACTCTTACAAAAGACACACATACAAACACTTGATGCCTTGGTAGAAGGCTACTGTTAGTAGAAAAACATAGGGTTTTCCAGGAGATTCAAACATTTTACAAACATTCACAAACTTTTACAAACTTACACATCGCATACTTACAAACACTTTCTTACAAACAATGACACTAAAATACTTATGATCTCACCAGCTTTAAAGCTGATCAACTCTTTCAAAATAACTTGTATTCTTAGGTCGCCAATAGACAGGTACCGGTGCCAGGTTTTGAGAAGATGGAGCTCGTTCAAGACTCATCTTTTATTTTGTTTCATATTTTTGGTGTCTATTAAACTAAACAGAACACACTTGTATTAAATTATATTATTAATGCAATGGATGATGTTGTTGTTGGATATAGTGTCTAAGTTCATAACTTTATTTGGTATGTACTTGACCCGACCCGGCATGGTCCATTTGGGTTGCATGGCATTGCAATACTTGGATAGACTAGATGAGAGAATAAGGCACTTATGATTATTAATATATTAGAAGTTCTAATATATTAATAATAGTATTATTTAATTAGTATTGATCAAGTATTAATCTAGTATTAATTTGGTGATCAAAGTGAGACTAATTAAATATATAGGGTTGATTATGACAATCATCAATTCTTTTATAGTGGATTAATGATCCATGGTTTATGGGTTTGGTTATAACCATATGGAGCTCCATGGATAGTCCATGGGAGTTACAAACCCATGGGTCATGAGAAATCAAGAGTCATGACAATTAAGGGCATTCATGTGTAAACCCTAACTGTGACAACACTATAAAAGGAACCCTATGGCTAGCAAAATCGTGACCTAGTGTTACTAGAGAGGGCATAACCGATTTTGAGTGCTAGAAGTATTATCTCAAGTTATTCCAAGTCTTGTGGTGTTGTGTGAAGCATTTGAGGCACAACATTTGGGGTGCTAGGCTCACAAAGTCTTGAAGGAATCCAAGCAACAACAAGGTATGTATTTCTACTAGTTTTTATGTTTTATGTAATCCCCATGCCATGCTAGTTAGGAAATAACCTTGAAAAAGAAATTTGCATGTATATAGAGACAACATAGATTCAAGGTTATTAGGGTTGCATGTACACTTAGGAAGTGTTAGAATGCTTAAAAACCCATCAGTGGTATCAGAGCCTAGGATTGTTTTCTGTATACTTGATGCAAAACTGCTTAAAAATCGAAAATTCTGCACTCTGACGACTGAACTCGCCGAGTCCATGGGGAGGACTCGCCGAGTCCATGAACAAATTCATTCTACTCGCCGAGTAGAATAATGCACTCGGTGAGTAGGAGCGTGCTGGGCAGTTTTTTCGAGTTTTGTTGCTGGAAATGGATTAAGATCATTATCCCAATCTGTTTTGGACTTGTAAAATCTGTTTTTCAAAATGATAATGATTATGTTAACCCATTTTACATGACTTTTATCAATTGTCAAGTATTGTATATGTTTATATGATTTTCTTGAAATTGCTTGACATGAATTTGTGTTCATAAGAGTTTAGAAGATCATAGGAATTATGTGTAACCACCATGTGTGTTTAATTCATGATCTTAATGGCTATGATGGTGTCCATAACTTGTCCTCAAGTTATGGATAACCAAAAGTCACTTCTTTTAATTATGATTAAAGAACTAAAGAGGTTTCATAAAATGAAGAGTCTTCATTTTTATGAACCATTAAAACTCATAAGTTACAAATTGAAGAGACTCGGAATAGTTTCAAATCTTGCCCTCAAGTTTTGGAATTTGAAAAGTCTTACACTTTAATACTTTAATTCCAAATTAAACCTTAGATTTTTAAAAAGTTTAAAAATCAACAATTATACTATTATTATAATTTTATTATATAGATATGTATAAGAATATGTCATTCTTACCGTTAGTAGGCCTCATTCACGAAGCCGGTCTATAAGGGGGGTATAAGGTTGTTGCCTATAAAATGGTGACTTAATGGGTGTCCACTCTCACCCACCGCTTCCTTGATCGGTGGAGGGTCGTTAGCCGAACGGGTAGGATACGACTTTAAATACTCGTTAAAAGTATAATGAATTATAAAGTAACTATACATTATAAATTCCCAATCTTAGTTACTTTAGGAAAATGTGAAATTGGTGCTAGCCCATAAAATTACACTTTGTACCTTACCAAGTCGTTAGTGGAGCGTGTATGGTTAACCGGCACACTAACATGGACTAGTAAGAGTGGCAAAGGGTAACTTAACTTTATTATAGATCGGTGGAGCGTGTGTGGTTAACCGGCACATCGATTAGGTAATATTGTTGAGGGTACCAAGTCAATTTGTATGGTTATTCACACCTTGTTTGTGATCCTCGGCATCCCAGTCACAAACTTGAGAGGGCACAATCGAGATTCAAACATGCCATTGAAAAGTTCAATGTATCTCAAAAGATCTAGGAGTTTCAAAACCAATAAAACCTAATAATAAATTATTTCGTTCTTATGGTGGAAATTGGTAAATCGTCATTTACCTACCTTCAAATATTTTATAGTATGGATTACGACATCCCTCTTCCAACTATAAATAGTTTGTTGGATCCTAGCCTTAATATTTCATTTGGGTGAATTATTAAGGATTCCTAATCTAATGAAACTTGTCTTTCTTTCCTTTCAGATGTCTTCCAACAATGCTTCTGGCTCAAACCCAACATGCTCCTTTTCCCTTATGAACTTGTGTGGTAAGGTCATCTTTGATGGATCCAATTTCAATGAGTGGATCAGAAACATCAGAATGATTACCCGCTATGAGGACAAAGAATATGTCCTCGATAGGGAGCTTAAGGTTGTGAGTGAAGCCACTGCTACTCCTGAAGAGTTTGCGGAGTTTGTTGCACATGAAAAGGATGCTACTAAAGTAGCATGCATCATGATGGCCACCATGACTCCTGAACTTCAAAAATCCTATGAAGATTTCTACCCCTATGAGATGCACCTGGATCTGATGGAAAGGTACCATCAGAGCGCGCGCCAGGAGAGGTATGAAATCATCTCCTCCATGATAACCGCAAGGATGAAGGATGGTGAACCCATCACCGGTCACTTGCAGAAGATGCAAAGGTTCGTTGACCGGTTGCTGAAGCTAAATGTTGACTTTCCTGAGGAAATGGCGATTGACATCATTCTCCATTCCTTACCTCCAAGTTATGATCAGTTTCGTATGACTTATCATATGAACAAGGAGGAAGTCACACTTAGCAAACTTCAAGGACTCTTAAGGACAGCTGAAAATGGCCTTAAGGGTAAAGCGGTTGCTACTTCTGCTCCTTCAACAGCCCCTGTTCTGGCTATTGGGCAGGGAAAGGGTAAGAAGAGGAAAAACCCTTCGAAGGGTACCAAGGGTAAGACTCTTGATGGTTCCTCTTCAAGTGGGACAAAGAAAGGTCCCATTACTCCTTCTTCAAACCCAAAGGAAGCACAGTGCTTCTATTGCCAGGATAAGGGACACTTCAAGCGAAGCTGCCCTAAATATCTGCAAGATGTAAAGGATGGGAAGGTTAAACCCACCCATGCAGGTATTTACACAATATTGTCTAATAACTCATCTAATGCTAATTCTTGGGTGCTTGATACAGGTTGTGGTATTCACATCTGTACTGATTTGCAGGCACTAAGAAGAAGTGAGCAAGTGGAGCACGGGAAGATAAACTTAGTTATGGGCAACAAGAAAGCATCACCTGTTACCAAGATAGGAATTTATTCTTTATTGCTTAATAATGGGTTAATGTTAGATTTGAATAAGTGTTGTTACTCGCCCGAAATGGAGAGAAATATTATTTCTTTTCATGGCTTGTACAAACAAGGTTTTTCATTTTCATTTGATAATAAAAATGGTGCTATTAATGTTTATTACAATGATGTATTTTACTTTAAAGCATTACCTTGTGATGGTGTATATGAAGCCATGAATGTTGTAGACAATCTAGGAAATAATGTGTTGTATATTGATTCTTCAGATAGCTTGGATAAAGCATCCTTGTGGCATTGTCGTCTTGGACATGTTAACAAGAAGCGCATAGGCCAACTCCAAAAGGCTGGAGTCTTGGAATCATTTGACCTCAAGTCAGATGATAGTTGCGAGTCTTGTTTACTTGGAAAAATGACAAAGTCACCCTTCACAGGTACTTGTGATAGGGGTGAAGGTTTGTTGGACCTTGTACACACGGATGTGTGTGGGCCCTTCAGAGTTGCTACAAGGGATGCTAATCGCTATTATGTGACTTTTACTGATGATTACAGTAGATATGGATGTATTTACTTAATCAAGCATAAGTCAGAAACCTTTGAAAAGTTCAAAGAGTTTAAGCAGGAAGTGGAGAATCAATTGGGCAGGAACATCAAGATGCTCCGATCCGATCGGGGAGGAGAGTATCTTAGCATTGAGTTCCTTGACTATCTTAAGGAATGTGGGATTGTCTCACAATTGACACCTCCCAGAACACCACAGTTGAATGATGTAGCTGAGAGGCGCAATCGAACCTTACTGGATATGGTTCGTTCCATGATGAGTCGAGCTTCGTTACCAATCTCTTTCTGGGGGTATGCCTTAGAGACTGCCGCCCATATCCTTAATCTAGTCCCTACTAAAAAGGTTGCCAAAACACCTCACGAGATGTGGACTGGGAAAGTTCCCAATTTGGACCACATCAAGATTTGGGGTTGTGAAGCTTTCGTGAGGCGTGAGACTCATGATAAGCTTGAACCTCAAAGTGAGAGGTGTATTTTCATCGGCTACCCACAGAGATCCTTTGGTTACCTCTTCTACAGACCCAGTGATAATGTGGTCTTTGTAGCAAGAAGAGGAGTCTTTCGTGAGAGAGAATTCATAAGCCAAGGGGACAGTGGGAGGCAAATTGACCTTGAAGAGCTTCAAGAGTCAAGTGGTGAAGGAACCTCAAATGCTATCGACCAACCTGAGGAGGAAACTCCTGTTGATCCGATAGATGAGTCTGTACCTCCAAGACGTTCCACTAGGGTGAGGAACACACCTGATTTTTATTATGGTTATCACATCACCACTGAAGGTGATACATTTATTAGTGATAGTACACTAATAGATTTGGATGAACCTAATAATTACAGGGAAGCCATGGCAGGCCCTGAGTCTGCTAAATGGAAGGAGGCTATGGACAGCGAGATTCAGTCCATGTATGACAATCAAGTTTGGAACCTGGTTGACAATGTACCAGGTCGTAAGACAGTTGGGTGCAAATGGATCTTCAAGAAGAAGACCGACATGGATGGGAAGGTACATACTTACAAAGCGCGACTGGTTGCAAAGGGCTTTACTCAAACTCCGGGAGTTGACTATGATGAGACCTTCTCACCGGTAGCTAAGATTAAGTCTATTAGAGTATTGTTGGCCATAGCTGCATTTCATGATTATGAAATATGGCAAATGGATGTCAAAACCGCTTTCCTTAATGGAAAGTTGGCTGAGGATGTTTACATGGCTCAACCAGAGGGTTTTGTTGATACAAGATACCCTAATAGAGTGTGTAAGCTTGATAAATCCATTTATGGATTGAAACAAGCATCTCGCAGATGGAATCTTTGCTTTGATGAGAAAGTCAAAGAGTTTGGCTTTTCTAGGAGTGAGGATGAGTCTTGTGTGTATGTCAGGGCTAGTGGGAGCATAGTTAGCTTCTTGGTGTTGTATGTGGATGACATACTTCTCATAGGAAACGACGTCCCAACCTTGCAGGAGGTTAAGTCCTGGCTTGGGAAGTGTTTCGCTATGAAGGACCTTGGGGAAGCTGCCTATATCCTAGGGATAAGGATATTGAGAGATAGGAGTAAGAGACTAATTGGACTTAGTCAAAGTACTTACTTGGATAAGGTGCTGAAGAGGTTCAGTATGCAAGATTCCAAGAAAGGAGAATTACCAATCCAGAGTAATGCCAAGCTGAGTAAAACTCAGAGTCCGAGTACAGAGGCTGAGATAGCTGAAATGAGTCATATACTGTATGCTTCCGCTGTGGGCTCGATCATGTATGCTATGACTTGTACTCGCCCTGATGTGGCCTTTGCTTTGAGCATGGTCAGTAGATATCAAGGGAACCCTGGCAAGGCACACTGGACAGCGGTAAAGAACATTCTCAAGTATTTGCGGAGGACTAAGGATTGGGTCCTTACCCTCGGAGGCAGTGATGACTTGAGAGTGGAAGGATATAGCGATGCTAGCTTCCAGACTGATAGGGATAATTTCTGCTCTCAGTCAGGCTGGGTCTTTATCCTAAATGGAGGGGCAATTACTAGGAAAAGTTCCAAGCAGGAGACAATAGCTGATTCTACTTGTGAATCAGAGTACATAGCAGCAAGTGAAGCAGCTAAGGAGGCGATATGGCTAAAGAACTTCATCGGAGACCTTGGAGTTGTACCAGCTATAAAGGAGCCAATGGAAATTTTCTGTGACAACGAAAGTGCGGTTGCTTTGGCTAAGGAACCAAGAGATCACGGGAGATCTAGGCACATTGACAGAAAATACCATTTCATCAGACATCGAATAGAAGAAGGACTCCTCGTGGCTAAGAGGGTATCATCAGATGAGAACCCGACAGATCCCCTCACGAAGGGACTAAGCAGGGTTAAGCATTTACAGCATGCGAAGCGCATTGGGCTGAAGGATGATATTAGTTTCAATAATTAGATTCCTGAAACTTGTAAAATGTAATTGACATTTGATGATAAATAAAAGTTGTTATTTATTTATGAGTAAGGTGTTACTATCTTGTGTTGATTGTTTACTATGTTTCAATTTTGCATGTTTTTACTTCCAGAATAATTATGTTATTATTCAAACCATCCACAGTCAGTCAAACTTTGGAAGTAAGTATTGATTTAAGACTGTCATGAATTTGGCTTGTATGATTTGTCTGAAAGTGCTTTGGACAATGCAATGGTTGCTACAACATTCATGAGTACTCATAAGGGCTGAGTATTGGATCCAACCCACGCTCACTTGCATCGCTTCATGGAATTTATCTCGAGTGATCGTGAGACGGTAATATCATATAAATCTTCAAACATAGAGATATGAGTTGTTGACTATGAGTTGGTTATTCATTGATTGCACGAAAACGCATTGGTAACTCGATGTCATAAAACGTGCCTTTGTGAATAATTCAACAAGTAGTTAGTACAAGCATATCAGTCGAAGTTTATCTGTTCATTCTAGAAATAGAAGCGATATCTGGGCCCCTCGATGATTTGGTTTTGACTTATGTACTGGGCCCGGTCAGAACCTAATTGATGTGTTCAATTTAGTTCTATGTCAAAACAAATCAGAGATCGAGAAACAAATGCTGGACAATAAGTAAGACCATGTTCCATGTGTTTGTCCGGCTGATATCATGAGAACAGAGGATTATATGATCACTTATCTTAAATGGCGTATCATCATCATCTCAGTTCCGAGAGACTTTGAAAGAGCTATGATTGCTAGTCGGATTTTGAACTCATATTTGCAAATATAGTTATTAGACTTATCCAAGTGGGAGACTGTTGGATATAGTGTCTAAGTCCATAACTTTATTTGGTATGTACTTGACCCGACCCGGCATGGTCCATTTGGGTTGCATGGCATTGCAATACTTGGATAGACTAGATGAGAGAATAAGGCACTTATGATTATTAATATATTAGAAGTTCTAATATATTAATAATAGTATTATTTAATTAGTATTGATCAAGTATTAATCTAGTATTAATTTGGTGATCAAAGTGAGACTAATTAAATATATAGGGTTGATTATGACAATCATCAATTCTTTTATAGTGGATTAATGATCCATGGTTTATGGGTTTGGTTATAACCATATGGAGCTCCATGGATAGTCCATGGGAGTTACAAACCCATGGATCATGAGAAATCAAGAGTCATGACAATTAAGGGCATTCATGTGTAAACCCTAATTGTGACAACACTATAAAAGGAACCCTATGGCTAGCAAAATCATGACCTAGTGTTACTAGAGAGGGCATAACCGATTTTGAGTGTTGGAAGTATTATCTCAAGTTATTCCAAGTCTTGTGGTGTTGTGTGAAGCATTTGAGGCACAACATTTGGGGTGCTAGGCTCACAAAGTCTTGAAGGAATCCAAGCAACAACAAGGTATGTATTTCTACTAGTTTTTATGTTTTATGTAATCCCCATGCCATGCTAGTTAGGAAATAACCTTGAAAAAGAAATTTTCATGTATATAGAGAAAACATAGATTCAAGGTTATTAGGGTTGCATGTACACTTAGGAAGTGTTAGAATGCTCAAAAACCCATCAGTTGTTGCTTGTTTACTACTATGCATTGTTGTGATACTGAACATGACGTCCTCCACCCCCGAACGTTTCCGCCGTTCCGGTTTTGGGGTGTGACATATAACTTTGTAAAAACCTCGTTAGTCGGTTTGTATCCAGTATTTTGTAATAAGACCATTTATGTAAAATATGTTTATGAATATGCATGTAGCATGTTTGGAGTAATAATGTTAAGTATGCAAGGGGTCTTTCACAAGGTCATCGCATCCAACACTGTATCGTCACCAATAGCTCTCTCAACCTCCACCCACCAGTCACGTGCCATGTCCTTCAGAAGACAGGACGCAAGCCTAAGCTTGTCCCCCTTGAGACATCTGCTGGTGCGGAACGCGTTGGTGACATCAGCCAACCACCTGCTGCTAGCAATCGGGTCTCGAGCCCCATGATAGTCGGGAGCTCCACATGCTCTGAACTCCCGGAAGGTAAGTGTGCGCGACCGTATCATGGCCGCTATCTCAGTGCGAAAAGCACTCATCTTCTCATCCAGAAGCTCTAAAATACCCTCCTTGACCGATCCAAAGATCACAAGAGTCTGCTCTAGAATGATGTATGTAACTTCAGACGAAATAAACTCCCTCGTATGCTCATCCATCTACTCGGATCCAGAGCCCGAGCCTGATCCCTCACCTGAAGTACCAGTCGGCCTAGGGTGTAGAACCACCATACTGAAAATACATTAGAACAAACATCAATATACTCATCAAATCTTGAGGGATCTAACATACTACAAGTTTCATGGATTCATCTCAGCCTTCCTTGATTCGAGTACGGGTCCTCTGCTTTCAGTAGTACTGGCCCATACTACCTTCCACATCTATCCGTACTTTCCTCAAGAACCGCCTTGAATCCACCAAGTCCCTTCTACTACTACTGCTGATCTCGTACTAAACTCTTCCTAGGCTTGACCTAGGGTAATCACCAACCCACTCTTCGCCATCAGTTGCATAAGAAGTCCCTACTATCTCCCCCTAACTAGATCGCAAATACTATTACATATCACTAATACTAGATAATTCTTCGAATGAGAGGTTCTACCCTACAACGGTTAGACTCAAACGAGAGCTGTGAAATAAGGCTAAAACTAACCTTCTAAAATTATTTAGTCCTCGCAATATGTAACTTAACATATTTGTTTACTAGTTAGTAAAAGATAACTAGAACTCCTAAAAGCACAAAGCAAGCAGCATTCGAGCATCAAGTAAACATAATCAAGCATATCTCTTTCAGACTATCCCTGACTAATCTGTACAAGCGTGCAGTTCATAAAGCTAAGATACATATAACAGACACATAAGGCATCCTTCCTAGATCCTTAGTCCTAAACTAGCATGCAATCTCATAAAGTTGATACACATATAATAGGCACATAAGGCATCCTTCCTAGATCCTTAGTCCTAATCTAGCATGTTGTTCTCATAAAGATGATAATCATATCATAACATAAACTTGTATGGGTAATTTGGGAGTACTTACTTGAGCTCGGCTGATTGCATGCACCACACCCTTTTATCTTTTTCAAGGTTCTTTTCTCTTTTCAAAATTCTTTTCTTTTTCTCAAAGTTCTTTTTATAAAAATGATTTTCTTTTGAAAATTTTCATACCAATTCCTTAGTTTGAGTCCAGACATACCCGAGAGCGTGCCTGAATCCCTCTAACCAAGGCTCTGATACCAACTTGAAACATCCCAAAAATACAGACCGAAAATTTCTTTTTAAAATCATTTATATCAAAACTATAAGTCATCCATCATCATACAGAAAACCATAAATCGTGTATCTCAAAACAACGTTTCAAAATATTGTATCAAAATCATACTCCCTCCGTCCCAAAATTATTGTCCACAGACAAAAACACATAGATTAAGGAAACATTAATTACCACTAACTTTATATAATAAAATGACAATTTTGTCCTTACTTTGCATTTAATGTTCCATTAAATACTTAGTTGGTTAAGTAATAATGAGGGGTATTTTGGTAAAAATGTTATTTATTTTTAGAAGTGGACTATTATTTTGAGACAAACTAAAAAGGAAAGATGGACTATAATTTTGGGACGGAGGGAGTATGAAAATATCAGAGTCTAAATATCCCAGGCTGAAGCTGTAGTGTTTGCCATGCGATCATCCCGAGCCCTTCCTCTTGCTAGTGGAAGTACCTGAAACCAAAACTGAAAACTGTAAGCACGAAGCTTAGTGAGTTCCTCAAACTACCACATACCATACAAATATTATGCAACTAGGAGATACGGGCCCCGCCCACTCTCATGGAGATTCGGGCCCCGCCCACACTCCACTATCTAGGAGATTCGGGCCCCGCCCACACTCCGCTGTCGAGGAGATTCGGGCCCTGCCCACACTCCGCTGTTTAGGATATTCGGGCCCCGCCTACACTCCACTACTAACATGCATACAAGTATCACACAGACAACAAGTATATCTACCAAACAATCACATATCTATACTCAAATAATACTATAAGCATCGGGCCCCGCCCACTCTAAGCTACTATGAGATTTGGGCCCCGCCCACACTCAGCTACTAACATATCACATATACAGGCCGACCTTGGTGTCGTAGACCCGTTCGTACTGAAGGAAACTCACCTTGTAAGAATGACTGCTGAAAACTCGAGTGAGGAATCCCTGTCTGCTGCTCCGGCGACTCTCCGGCTATCAATTCCATAATAATACTTAATCAGAATCTGGTAATCCTATCTTAAGGTAAAATAACCATTTTACCCCTGGTTAAAGTCAAATTCAAAGTCAAGGTCAACTCCCAGTCAACCCAACTCGTCGAGTTATCTCCCAGCTCGACGAGTCCTTGAATGCTTAAACTCGTGGTCAACTGAGTCAACTCGTCGAGTCCCTTCACAGACTCGTAGAGTTCTTGCTGTCATAATAATCAGGACAACCCGCTTCAACTCGTCGAGCCCTTCCCTAGACTCGGCGAGTTCCCCTGGCTGATTGAGCCATCTCAATGGATTAAGCACCTACTATTCAAATCTATGTTACAAACTTCATCTACATACTGGAAGTGCACTCTTAAGGGTAAAGTTTCCAACTTTACCCGTCCTTAGTCCTTCCTAATGGGTTTAACCCAAACCCTAACTTCTTTAAGACATAAAACTTGGTCCATAAGCCATAATACGATAAACCAAAGCACAATATACTAGATCTGGGCTCTTATCATCCGTGGGACACGTAAAGTCCCAAGCTTTCCCCCATGCATAGTCTTTTAGGGCTAAAAAGGCCATGTTCTTGCATATAAACTTGCATGGAGTCTCCAAGGTCATAAAGTTTGCACCTTTATGCCATGGAACCTTTCCTAGACCCCAGATCTGAGATACACATCACTTGGGACGTCCCAATTCCAAGGGCTAAGGTTCTTGAACCGATTCCTTCATAAAATGCAAAAAAAATAGATTTAAGAGAAGAAGGATCAAGTTAGGGACTTGATTACCAGAAAATGCAGTAAATGAAGTGTTGCTCTTGGATCTACTTCTTTCCCTTTGAGCCTTCTATCTTCTTCTTCCACAAGCTTCAAAAGACACAATAACACTCAAAATGGCAAGAACTAGCTCAAAATCACTCAAGATGGATTAGGGTTTCGAGATTAGGGTTTGGAGTTGATAGAGCCTGGGGTGGAGGCCATATATGATGGACCTACTCGTCGAGTCCAGGCTTCGACTCGTCGAGTAGACCACTTAAACCCCGCGTCCAAACTGTCATCTACTCGACGAGTTAGGGCTAGCAACTTGTCGAGTAGCTCTTACAAAATGAATATTTTAATAGATTAAATGCATACCAGGAACGGGGCATTACATATTACAAGCACTCAAAATTGTATCTCACTTTGAGCTCTCACAGAAATCTAGCAATTTACAATGATGGGGGTATGAGCCTATTTATACTTGAGGGTTCAAACTTAAAACGCTAATGGGCGAAGCCCATTGGCCCATGAATGGTGATAATCAATCATATTCTACCATGTAACATCTTCTGGAACATTCTTCCATGTCATACAACCCATGAGCATTAGCAGCACACATGATGGAGCACCTTGTGCCATAGTGGAGCATCATGATGTACAAGTTGTGCATCATGAACACTGATGGCCCAACATGCATAGTGGTGGCACAAATTGGTGATATCCTTGAGCAATACCAACTTCTGAGCATCCTTGAATAATCTTGAGCATCATAGAGGACTTCATAACATACTTGGCTCATCAGGGATACCATGGGTCATCATTGAACCAAAATGACCCATCTTGCACCATGATGGCACAAAATGTGCAAGGATGGCGCAACAGGCTTCAAGTGTGGCGCAAGAACTTTTAGGTTGGAGCAACATCACCACCTTGGCACAAAAAGAACATGCTTGGCGCAACAGTATACTCCATGGCTCAAAAGGAAACCCCATGGCGCAAAAGGGAGCAACATGGCGCAAGAAGGAATGCTTATGGCGCAACAACATCCTTCTTGGCCCATCCCTTTATCAGATGGCGCAACAAGGTCCCCTTGTTGCTCCATATCACTACCAAGTGCTCCAAACCTCTTCCAGGTGGTCCAAACCCCTCTTTATATGATCCGTTCCTTTGGCACTTGATCCATTCATTTTTCAGATGATCCATTCCCTTCTCAGATGATCCATTCCTTTGTCACATGCTCCATGAACCCCAAGTGCTCCATTGTGATCTAAGTGCTCCATGTTGGACAAGACTTCATACCCCAACAATCTCTCACTTGAAGGATTGAACAACTTCATCTGCCATTCAAATTTCACCATTCCTCAAAGTACCCCGTCTTTCTCTCTCTCCCCCCCTCTCTCTCTCTCTCTCTCTGCCAAACCCTTCTCTTCAAACTTCTGAAAGGCTAGTTGAAGCAAAGCAAAGCTTCAAATTCTCAGTGGTAACCACCTTGGTGAACATATCAGTTGGATTCTTCGTTCCAAGGATTTTCTTTAAGTTTAAAGTTCCTTCATTGATTAACTCTTGAATGAAATGGTACCTCATCTGAATGTGTTTCGTTCTGCAGTGAAACACTGGGTTCTTTGCTAAGTGAATTGCACTTTGGTTGTCACAATGCAATACATAATTCTCCTGCTGCATTCCAAGTTTTGACAAGAAACTCTTCAACCATATGAGCTCTTTGACAGCTTCTGCAAGTGCTATGTATTTTTCTTCTGTCGTTGAAAGAGCAACACTCTTTTGTAACCTTGACATCCAGCTGATTGCTATATCTCCAATTGTGAACACATAACCTGTTGTGTTCTAGCCTGAATCTCCACATCCACCTAAGTCTGCATCAGCGAACCCTTCTAAAACTACCCCTTTTCTTCTGAAACATAAGGAACACTAAGCTGTTCCTTTTAAGTAGCGTAGCAACCATTTCACTCCTTCCCAATGTTGTCTTCCTGGATTTGATATGAGCCTGCTTACAACTCCTACTACATGAGCAATGTCTGGTTTGGTGCAAACCATTGCATACATTAAACTACCAACTGCAGATACGTAGGGAACTTTAGCCATGTATTCTCTGTCTTCTTCCATTTTTGGGGATTGCTTCTTGGTACGTCTCAACTGACTCCCTAATGATGTACTTATAGCTTTCGCATCTTCCATGCTGAGCTTTCCTAAAACTTTCTTGATGTACTTAGCTTGTGAAAGTTGTAGTGTACAGGTAACTCTATCCACGGCTATGTTAATGTCCAATATTTGTTTAGCAGCCCCTAAGTCCTTCATCTCGAACTCACTGGCCAGCTGCTTCTTTAGCTTGTTGATCTCCTGCATGTCGGATCCAACAATCAACATGTCATCAACATATAATAATAGGATGATATAATAGGACTTGAATTTCTTTAAATAATAGCAGTGATCCATTTCACATCTGTTGTACCCATTCCTCTGCATGAAGCTATCAAACTTCAAGTACTATTGCCTTGGAGCCTGCTTCAAACCATATAGAAGTTTCTTTAGTTTGCACACCAGGTTTTCCTTGCCCACTGTGGGAAAACCTTCTGGTTGTGCTATGTACATGTCTTCTTCATGTTCGCCATGGAGAAAAGTTGTTTTCACATATTGTTGCTCTAGATGGAGATCTTCAGAGGCCACAATTTCCAAAACCATTCTAATTGTAGTCATCTTCACAACTGGGGAAAAGATTTCATTTTAATCAACCCCCCTCTTCTGTTGGAAACCCTTGACTACCAACATTTCCTTGTATCTTTTGGTGTCATCAATCTCATCATTAACCCGAAACACCCACTTGTTTTGCAGTGCTTTCTTCCCTGTTGTGACTTTGACCAAGGACTAAGTGTGATTCTTGTCAAGTGAGCTCAATTCTTCTTCCAGAGCCTTCTTCCATTATATGGATTCTTTCATCCTCAAGGCTTCTGGATAAGACTCAGGTTCGCCATTCTATGTCAGCAACAAGAAGTTTATTGAAGGAGAATACCTGACTGGAGGCCTTCGTAGTCTAGTAGATCTACAGACAGTACGAGTTTTAGTTTATGTAGGGTTTCAAAGTACTCCATGGATTATGGCAATGGGCCCCTTGATGAAGTGTAGGTTAAAAGCCCAAGACTTGTCTTTTCCCAATAAATAGTCATGTATTATTCATAATGTGACAACCCGAAACTTTTCCCGTTATCCTTACCCAATTTCCGTTAATAAAATTTGGGTTTTTATTTAATTCCCAAATTTCTTAAGTTGGGAAGGACCTTAAGTTTTAAATAAATAATATGCATTTTATACGATTCGGAATAAACCGGGAATCACACGAAAAACTTGAAACTTCCTCGAAAATCACCGAGTTCACGGTCAGGGCGAGTTTACGACCGTAAACTTGTGTAGACCGTAAACACGTTTACGGTCAGGTGGACCCCCCTCCCTTTGACCGAGAACTCTACCCTATATATAGGGTATTTGGCCTTCATTTCACACTTTAAACACTTCAAAGGCTTTCTCTCTCTACTCCCTCTCTACCTTCGTCGAGAATCCTCAAGAACACGGTTGTGTTTTGGACCGAAAACACCTTCTTTGACTTCAAAAACCGTAAGTATCATCTTCCCCTTCATGAATCGAGTTAAAATCCTTCATTTTGGACTTAAGATCATCACTCTTTGCTTGAACAAAAGAGTTGACAGTCCTATGAATCTTCATAGACCGTAAACCCTTAAAAAAGGGTGTTCTTATAGCCTTTACCCTTCCCAAGGCTAAGCATGGTCCCAAGAATCTGATGCCTTTGAATGAAGCCCTTGAAAACCATCATTTGTGCAAGATTGATGAGTTTACGGTCTAGTGTATCTCCTTAGACCGTACACCCTTCAATAACCGTATATTCATGGGTCGTAAACCCATGAACCGTAAACCCATGAACTGTAAACCCATGGACCGTAAACCTTATGACCGTAAGGTCAATGGACCGTAAACACATAGGACCGTGAACCACTTTGACCGTAAACTCTTATGGTCATGCCACTTGGACCGTAAACTCCTATGTGTGGCCATACGTCCCTTATATGCAACCCTATGTGGTGTAACACTTCATTACAAGTGTTTCCTAGTCCCTAAGGTGGTTTCCTTCCATAACAAATAGTGTTATGCCTTTACCTAATACATGTATGTGCAACCATATGTTAAATAGGATCCAATTGTGTCCGAGGCTTCAATTGACACTCAGCATTACTATCGACCTACATCCAAATCCCACGTCAAACTGTGAGTTCATACCCCTACGCTTTTTCCGAGTTTTTCATGTTTTCAGGGAGGGAATACAAGCAAAAGTACAAGGAAACTTGTGCTCAAAATATATTATTTTGTTTATGATAATTATATTTCTAGTATACCTTTAACATGGAAAACAGTTTTTACCAAACGATTAAGAAATCAAGTCGTAGAAACAGTTTTCAAAACTAGGGTAACGAACTTGTGAATCACGTCGTACAATGTATCGTTTTATAAAGGATTCCTGCAAATCATCAAAAGGATTTTCCATATTATTACTTGTAAATTTGTTAGTCTAGTTGGAGACACGTCCTTGGTAACACTCCCACATAATCAGAGTGTAGGACTAGCACTTGTGACCAGAGTCTCTTGTAGGGAGAGCGTGACTGTTGTGTATAGATCTATACGGGACTGACAATCCCGCACCTGGCTGCTAGCTACAGTCGGACCGGCAGGTCTACGGGTGACAAAGTCATTAAGGATATCGGCCGTTGCGGGCCATATCCAGTCTGTTATGGTCATGAAACTCACAATGTAGATAACAGAGATTTACTTTTGTAATAATGAATCAAGTGAACTAACCTCAAAGTAATAACCGATTTAATTACTGGAGGGTATTAATAATAATATCTTCAGGGCTTAGTTCATCACGGTTTTCTTTTATTTAGTTTTTAAAGCTAATGTACCTCTGGGTGTAACCAGGGTTTTTAAAAGAAAACTGCTTTTATTAATACGAGTATGGTAGATACTTGCATACCTCAGCTTAAAACGAATAACCAACCATCAACCTTTAGGGAAAATATCGGATTTTCCCGGGATAAACCGGCTATTCAAAACGGAGTTGTTTATCATGTAATCAACGAATATTCATATTCATTCCACGACACCTTGGATTGTACGTATCTTGGTACAAATCTGGACGTCATGGAAGGAATGGGTTTTCAAGCATGCTTTTATTAAGAAAATATAGGATTTTCTTGAGGAACACTTTTCAAAAGGATCAAAGAACATTTTCCACCAAAAACTAAACACTTATGAACTCACCAGCTTTATGGTGATATTCTTTCAAACTGCTTGTATTCTCAGGGAATTAGTAGACAGGTACTTCCAGGAATTTGGAGAAGTCGGAGCGTTAGAGTCACGTCTTTCCATTTTACTTTTGATATTAACAAAACTATGTATTAAATAATGTAAACTCTTTTCATATATGTATTCAGTGTCTGGTTGTGTTTACTATGATTGCTATGATACAATTGTTGTGATACTACGCATGACGTCAACCACCCCCGAACGTTTCCGCCATTCCGGTTTGGGGGTGTGACAGATTGGTATCAGAGCCCTTGTTTATAGCGAACTAAGTATACTGAACCTTACATGGTATACAACTATAAACGTTAAGGGGCCTAAGTGCTCTAAACTAAAAGTATACTTTCAAAAATATAAGTATTTTTATAAAAAGTATACAAGTATACCTAAGTACCTGAATCAGAGTCATAAATAGAACAAAACAAAAGTATTTGGATGTTGGATATCACGGTTAAACCTGGGCAGTTATGTAATCATGTCTAGGATCAATATAGCCTGATCAACTATATTCATTCGAGACATGACCAACATGTGCTTGGGAGTGATTGTGGTGTTACAGCAGGCCTAAAACTTACCAAAAACATTCATCATAAAATACTATAGGAGTATTTTAGCTAGAGCCAAATTCCGTATGTAGATTCATTCCAAGTGTTACTACCTCTTCTCCCTTAAGCGATAATTTACTTGCGTTAGTAATCTTTTCTTTGTTTATCACTTGGTAGAACACTTTTATTATCAGGATGAGATATATCTTGTTTCATATATCTCGAGGACTTACCATCCTCTTCTTCCTGGTTGTTTCTAGGACAAGATGCCTCCCCGCCGAAGATCCGACAGGAGAAACGACGACGCACCGCCACCACCACCACCCCCTCAGTTTGACCCCGTCATGTTCCAGGCAGCAGTTACCGCCGCCGTGACTGCAGCAATGGCACAAGTGAACGCTGGAGGGGCTGGAGGTGGAACTGATCCTCAAAGACAAGACGGAAGTCAGGGACAACAAAAGGAGTGTTCCTACAAGGACTTTATGACTGCAAAGCCCAAGTCCTTCAACGGAAACGGAGGAGTTATCGCCCTGACTCGATGGTTCGAGAAGATCGAATCCATCTTCGAAATTTGCACCTGTTCCAAAGCCAACAAGGTGAAGTTCGCCGCCTGCACCTTCACTGACAGAGCTTTGACCTGGTGGAATGGTCGAGTCAAAACCCTAACCCTGACAGTGGCTAATGCCATGGGTTGGGAAAGACTGAAGGAACTCATGCTTGCGGAATACTGCCCGAGGGGCGAGGTGCAAAAGTTGGAGCACGAACTTTGGAATCTGAAGATGAAGGGATCTGACATCGCTTCCTACACCGCTAGATTATGTGATTTGGCTCTCTTCTGTCCGGGAATGGTCACCCCGGAAAGCAAGAAAATTGAGAGATAAATCTGGGGACTGACTCAACCCACCAAAGGAAATGTCTTGGCTGCTAGGCCGACAACCTTTGAAAGAGCCAAGGATCTGGCGCAGACTCTAATCGATCATAGAGCTGATATTGATGAGGTGGCAGCTGTCCCCGAGCCACAAAAGGAGAATGGTGGGAAGAAGAAGAAGTCCAGTAACAAACGGAAGGGTCAGTCTTCGCAGGAGCCCTCCAAGAAACAACAAACGGTGGCAGTCCACACTGCTACTACTCCTACTGCAGTCCCCGTTACTTCAACAACCCCCAGCCGCTATGTTGGAAAACTACCTCTGTGCAACAAGTGCAACTACCATCACCAGGGGCAGTGCCGGGAGATGGCGTGCACCAGCTGTGGCAAAAAGGGACACACAACTCGTTTCTGCAAGGGACCAGTCCAACCAACCAATCAAGCTCCTGGAGTGGGTGCCGGTCAAGCTTGTTATGGCTGTGGAGAGGTTGGACACTTTAAGAGAGATTGTCCCTAGGCAACTACAGGTGCAAATGCAGGGAGGGTGCTGGCAATGGGCCAGGAGGAAGCGGTCGCTGATCCTACCGTTGTTTCGGGTACGTTCCTCCTTGACAACTCTTATGCATGCATTATTTTCGATTCTGGTGCGGAGAGAAGTTTTGTTAGTCATGCATTCAAGCACCTAATCAAATGTAAATCTCAACCTTTAACCGAAACATTCACCGTCGAGATGGCTAACGGAAAGAAAGAGAGCACGAACGACATATTCATAGACTGTACTCTCACCACAGGCAATCATTCCTTTCCCATCGATCTTATGCCTGTATCCATTAAAAGTTTCGATGTCATTATCGGCATGGATTGGTTAAGCCCCAATCGCGTTGATATCCTTTGCTTCGAGAAAGCCATCCGTCTCAATCTTCCCTCTGGTGAAGCTCTCATGATTTACGGTGATAAGCCTAGTCTGAACCTTCGTATCATTTCATGCATCAAAGCCCAGAAATATCTGCGGAAGGAATGCCATGCGTTTCTAGCTCATGCTGTTAATGAAACGCAAAAAGTTTAGGACCTCGAGAGCATCCCCGAAGTCTGCAATTTTCCTGATGTCTTCCCCGAAGATCTTCCAGGGATTCCTCCCGAGCGCCAAGTCGAGTTTCGTATCGATTTAATCCCCGGAGCTACTCCTGTAGCTAAATCCCTATACCGTCTAGCGCCGGTAGAGATGCAAGAGTTATCCAACCAGCTCAATGAGCTGATCAACAAAGGATTCATAAGACCGAGTTCCTCACCCCGGGGAGCCTCAATCTTATTCGTGAAAAAGAAAGATGGATCCTTTCAGATGTGCATTGACTACCGAGAACTGAATAAGCTGACCATCAAGAACTGATATCCCTTACCCAGAATCGACGACCTCTTCGACCAACTTCAGGGAGCCAGCTATTTTTCAAAGATAGATCTAAGATCAGGGTACCATCAGTTGCGAGTTCACGAGAAAGATGTGCCCAAAACAGCATTCCGAACTCGCTACGGACACTACGAGTTTGTAATAATGCCCTTTGGTCTGACCAACGCATCGGCAGTATTCATGGACCTGATGAATCAGGTGTGCCGCCCTTTCCTGGACAAGTTCGTGATCGTGTTCATCGATGATATACTTGTCTATTCTCGGAGTGAGAACGATCATAAACAGTACTTGAGGCAGGTGCTGGAAACACTAAGGGCGGAGAAGCTTTATGCAAAATTTTCCAAGTGTGAGTTCTGGATTAGGAAGGTAACTTTCCTCGGTCACGTGGTTAGCGAGGAAGGCATACATGTGGACCCATCCAAAATCAAAGCGATTGAGAATTGGTCTGCACCAAAAACACCCACAGAAATCTGGCAATTCTTGGGTCTCGCGGGCTACTATCGCAGGTTTATCCAGAACTTCTCCAAAATCGCCAAGCCTTTAACTACCCTGACACAGAAAGGTGTAACCTTTAGTTGGGGAGTCAAGCAAGACACTGCGTTTCAAACATTGAAGCAGGCCCTATGCAGCGCACCTATCTTGTCCCTGCCCGAAGGAACGGAGGACTTCGTGGTCTATGGTGATGCATCCAATCAGGGTCTAGGCTGTGTGCTTATGCAACGAGGAAAGGTTACCGCCTATGCCTCGAGGTAGTTGAAAACACACGAAGTCAACTATACAACTCACGATCTGGAATTGGGAGCAGTGGTCCTCGCTTTGAAGATATGGAGACATTATCTCTACAGAACCAAGTGCACTATCTTCACTAACCATAAAAGCATGCATCATATTTTTGACCAGAAGGAGTTGAACATGAGACAACGGCGATGGGTTGAGCTACTCAACGATTATGAGTGTGAAATACGCTACCATCCCGGTAAGGCTAATGTGGTGGCAGATGCCCTCAGCCGGAATGAGTGCTCAGGTCGTAGAGTGAAGGCACTGACCATGACTATCCATTCCCATTTATCCGCGCAAATCAAGGAGGCTCAGCTGGAAGCCATAAAACCAGAAAACATGTCGGGTGAAGCCTTGAGAGGAATGGAAAAGAACCTAGAGATCAAGGGAGACGGAGTCTATTATTTCATGGACTGGATCTGGACCCCAAAGTTCGGTGGTTACAGAGAGGTTGTCATGAAAGAAGCTCACAAGACCAGATACTCCATTCACCCAGGATCGGACAAGATGTACCTGGATCTCAAGAAACTGTATTGGTGGCCAAACATGAAAGCAAAACACGCTACCTTCGTGGGCAAGTGCCTGACTTGCGCCAAGGTGAAGGTCGAATATCAGAAGCCCTCAGGTTTGCTCCAGCAGCCAGAGATACCTGAGTGGAAGTGGGAGAGGAATACTATGGATTTCATCACTAAATTACCCAGATCTTCGAGTGGGTACGATACCATCTGGGTAATAGTCGACCGATTGACAAAATCCGCTCACTTCCTGCCAATCAAGGAAACCTTCAAAATGGAAAGACTCACACGAATCTACATCCAATAGATAGTTAGACTGCACGGCGTGCCTGTGTCCATTATCTCCGATCGAGATAGCAGGTTCACTTCGAGGTTTTGGCAGTCACTACAGAAAGCTCTTGGAACTAAGCTGGACATGAGTACAGCTTACCATCCTCAGACAGATGGGCAGAGTGAGAGAACCATCCAGACCTTGGAAGACATGTTGAGAGCATGTGTCATTGACTTCGGTAAATCATGGGACACCCATTTACCCTTGGTCGAGTTCTCCAACAACAACAGCTACCACACCAGTATCAAGGATGCACCTTTCGAAGCCCTCTATGGCCGCAAGTGCAGATCCCCTCTGTGCTGGGCTGAGGTGGGCGACACACAGCTAGCCAAGGAGCAAGTCCCCGACAGCACTCTCACTGGTCCAGAAATCATCCGTGAAACCACCGAAAAGATCGTACAAATCCGGGAACGACTGAAAGCCTCACGAGATAGAAAAAAGAGCTATGCCGATAAACGACGAAAACCCTTGGAGTTCCAGGTTGGAGACCGTGTCCTGCTAAAGGTCTCACCCTGGAAAGGCATGATACGCTTTGGAAAGCGTGGAAAGCTAAATCCAAGATACCTAGGACCCTTCGAGATCCTCGCTAGGATCGGTCCCGTAGCCTACAAACTTCGTTTACCTCAAGAACTTAGCAACATTTATCCCGTCTTCCACGTCTCGAACCTTAAAAAGTGTTTATCCGACGAGACCCTTGTGGTCCCTCTTGATGAGATTGAAATCAACGAGAACCTAAACTTTGTGGAAGAACCGGTCGAAATCATGGATAGAGAGATCAAACGAATGAAACAAAGTCGCATCCCGATAGTGAAGGTTCACTGGAATGCCAAACGGGGACCCGAATTCACTTGGGAGCGCGAAGATCAGATGAAACAGAAGTATCCGCATCTCTTTCCTAATTCATGATTTGTATTCAATGTTCGAATTTCGGGACAAAATTCCCTCTAAGGGGGGGATGATGTGACAACCCGAAACTTTACCCGTTATCCTTACCCAGTTTCCGTTAATAAAATTTGGGTTTTTATTTAATTCCGTCAAATTTCTTAAGTTGGGAAGGACCTTAAGTTTAAACTAAATAATATGCATTTTATACGATTCGGAATAAACCGGGAATCACATAAAAAACTTGAAACTTCCTCGAAAATCACCGAGTTCACGGTCAGGGCGAGTTTCGGACCGTAAACTCGTGTAGACCGTAAACACGTTTACGGTCAGGTGGACCCCCTCCCTTTGACCGAGAACTCTACCTTATATATAGGGTATTTGGCCTTCATTTCACACTTTAAACACTTCAAAGGGTTTCTCTCTCTACTCCCTCTCTACCTTCATCGAGAATCATCAAGAACACGGTTGTGTTTTGGACCGAAAACACCTTCTTTGCATTCAAAAACCGTAAGTATCATCTTCCCCTTTATGAATCGAGTTAAAATCCTTCATTTTGGACTTAAGATCATCACTCTTTGCTTGAACAAAAGAGTTTACGGTCCTATGAATCTTCATAGACCGTAAACCCTTAAAAAGGGGTGTTCTTATAGCCTTTACCCTTCCTAAGGCTAAGCATGGTCCCTAGAATCCGATGCCTTTGAATGAAGCCCTTGAAAACCATCATTTGTGCAAGATTGATGAGTTTATAGTCTAGTGTATCTCCTTAGACCGTACACCCTTCAATTACCGTATATTCATGGGTCGTAAACCCATGAACCGTAAACCCATGAACCGTAGACCCATGAACCGAAAACCTTATGACCGTAAGGTCAATGGACCATAAACCCATTGAACCGTAAACACATAGGACCGTGAACCACTTTGACCGTAAACTCTTATGGTCATGCCACTTGGACCGTAAACTCCTATGTGAGGCCATACTTCCCTTATATGCAACCTTATGTGGTGTAACACTTCATTACAAGTGTTTCCTAGTCCCTAAGGTGGTTTCCTTCCATAACAAATAGTGTTATGCCTTTACCTAATACATGTATGTGCAACCATATGTTAAATAGGATCCAATTGTGTCCGAGGCTTCAATTGACACTCATCATTACTATCGACCTACATCCAATTCCCACGTCAAACTGTGAGTTCATACCCCTACGCTTTTTCCGAGTTTTTCATGTTTTCAGGGGGGGAATACAAGCAAAAGTACAAGGAAACTTGTGCTCAAAATATATTATTTTGTTTAAGATAATTATATTTCTAGTATACCTTTAACATGGAAAACAGTTTTTACCAAACGATTAAGAAATCAACTCGTAGAAACAGTTTTCAAAACTAGGGTAACGAACTTGTGAATCACGTCGTAAAATGTATCGTTTTATAAAGGATTCCTGCAAATCATGAAAAGGATTTTCCATATTATTACTTGTAAATTTGTTAGTCTAGTTGGAGACACGTCCTTGGTAACAGTCCCACAGAATCAGAGTGTAGGACTAGCACTTGTGACCAGAGTCTCTTGTAGGGAGAGCGTGACTGTTGTGTATAGATCTATACGGGACTGATAATCCCGCACCTGGCTGCTAGCTACAGTCGGACCGGCAGGTCTACGGATGACAAAGTCATTAAGGATATCGACCGTTGCGGGCCATATCTAGTCTGTTATGGTCATGAAACTCACAATGTAGATAACAGAGATTTACTTTTGTAATAATGAATCAAGTGAACTAACCTCAAAGTAATAACCGATTTAATTATTGGAGGGTATTTATAATAATATCTTCAGGGCTTAGTTCATCATGGTTTTCTTTTATTTATTTTTTAAAGCTAATGTACCTCTGGGTGTAACCAGGGTTTTTAAAAGAAAACTGCTTTTATTCATTTTAGTATGGTAGATACTTGCATACCTCAGCTTAAAACGAATAACCAACCATCAACCTTTAGGGAAAATATAGGATTTTCCCGGTATAAACGGGATATTCAAAACGGATTTGTTTATCATGTAATCAACGGATATTCATATTCATTCCACGACACCTTGGATTGTACGTATCTTGGTACAAATCTGGACGTCATGGAAGGAATGAGTTTTCAAGCATGCTTTTATTAAGAAAATATAGGATTTTCTTGAGGAACACTTTTCAAAAGGATCAAAGAACATTTTCCACCAAAAACTAAACGCTTATGAACTCACCAGCTTTATGTTGATATTCTTTCAAACTGCTTGTATTCTCAGGGAATTAGTAGACAGGTACTTCCAGGAATTTGGAGAAGTCGGAGCGTTAGAGTCACGTCTTTCCATTTTACTTTTGATATGAACAAAACTATGTATTAAATAATGTAAACTTTTTTCATATATGTATTCAATGTCTGGTTGTGTTTACTATGCTTTCTATGATACAATTGTTGTGATACTACGCATGACGTCAACCACCCCCGAACGTTTACGCCGTTCCGGTTTGGGGGTGTGACTCATAATTAGGGTTAAGAGTGAGGCAAAATGTAGCCATTACGTTGTGAGGTTTCTTATGTAGTGTTAGATTCTTTAGTCTATGCTGAAAGTGTAATTTATTCCTCATGTTTTGAATAAATCGAGTGATCATTCGACATATCTTCATTATTTGTGTTTGTTCTTATTTTCCGCATCTTGTTCATCAAATCACAATTAGGGTTTTAATCTCAACAAGTGGTATCAGAGCGGGTCCTTGAAGATCTATTGATTTTTGAAGTAGCGGTTCTTGATTTGATGATTTTTTGCCCAAGTTATTGAAGATTTTTGGTGTTTTGGCGGTTTGGAATCAAACTTTCTGTTCAAGCAACTGTTCATGGAGACTTATGTTTTCTGTTACTGTTCATCTGGTATTATTTCAATCTGATTCGTTTTTCTGTTCGTATTTTCTGATTAGATCTGTTTGTTAATTTGGTCCAAAAATCAATTGATTTTATTTCGTCCCAAGGAATTGGCTCATTACTGTTTGAGATCTACTATCGACAACCTTTCTTTTCTTTAAAACTCATTAGTGTCACTTCTTCTGTGTTTCATTCATCCAGTTCGATTTTTCTTGTTTGTCAAAACCCAACAAATACATCATATACTCACTCTCTCAAGTGTGGCTAATCATTCCTTATGCAGGCCTTCTACAAATCCTACTCACCCATGAAACTTCCACTATCCCTACAACCACTCGTGCATGCTAATCATATATAACATTGGATTGATAGACACTCGAATACTTGATTCTACCCTAAGCCCACAACCAGACAAGGAACAAGTAATAAGGCTAAATCAAACATTCTTATGCTATAAAATCTTAGTTACGTACAACTATGGTGCACACACTAAGCAACCACAATAATAATTTCAGTTCCATATAGAATATTAAAAAGTTCTCCTAGGCTACTAGACATCATAAATCATGCAATTCAATCATGCATTTCCTGAAGATCCTTAACCTACAACTAGCATGCAATTCGGTCATATCATCAATTCACAAAGCAAGTGTGGGTATCTTAGGGAATATTTTCCTTGGCTCTAGATGATTGTACACATCGCATACTTTATGTTGGTCCTTTTAAGGTTAGTTTTGAAAAAATTTTCAGATCCTTAGTTTAAGTCTGGAAACCCACAAGTGTTCATCAAATTCTCTCAAACCAAGGCTCTAATACCAACTTATAACATCCCAAAAATCATTATAAAATTTTTTGTTTTTCAGAAACCATTTTCATAAACCATACGTCATATACAACATTGTTTCCAAAACATAGTCATAAAATCAGAGTAACAAGACATCTCTCAAATCATAAAAATCCATAGGATGATGTGTACGATCAAGCCTTTTCCTTTCCCCCGATGATCTGAAGTACCTGAAACATGAAATCCTCAACTGTAAGCCAAAGTTTAGTGATTTTCCCAAAAATACTCCACATAATAATACAATAACAATTACATTACATGCATATAGGGTTTGTTGGCCCGAGGCCTCAAGCCATCCATCCATGGTTTGTTGGCATATTGCCTCAACCCAACCATCTAGGGTTTGTTGTCTTATAACCTTAACCCAACCATCATGGGGTTGTTAGTCTACCACACAAAGCAGTACCACCTCAACCCATGGTGTGTTGGCCTCCCGCCTTAACCCAACCACCAATATGCCAACATATGAAAGAAATAAACAATATTTAGCAAGTATAGGAACTCGTACAGATCTACCAATCTAACAGATCACTACAACATAACAAAATCCTACATATATATCGGGATACATAAGACAACTTAGTGGGCTGGCATGGTGCCTTTGACCCACGAGTATAGTGAAGAAAACTCACCTCAAAGTCTAGAAGATAGCTGAACTGATCACTGCTCCAAATATCGGCTCTACAGGTCACCTCAACATCAAACATGGACCAAGCCTCAATCTACTACTCAAATTACCCCATTTGAGCTAAAGTCCAACTTGGTCAATGACAACGGTCAACGGTAAAAAAGTTAAAAGTCAACATTCAGCCCGAGTACGCCCAACGTACTAGCTCTATGCCTAACATAAAGCCTATAATGGAAATTACGGGGAAATATGGATATAAGCCCCGCATAAGGGAAGCTACGCCCTATGTATTACCAAAAACTTCAACTTAATCATTAAGCCATTAATTCAAACCAATGTCCGTTCCAACTTCCAAATCTCTTTTCTCCCAAACGTCCTAATGGATAAACTCTAAGACTTATTGAGGGTCCAGTTAGTGGTTTGGTCTAGGCTTTCATTTGTAATAGTTCTTTTGAGTCTTTATGATGTAATAGTGTGTAGCACCTGGTTCTTGGTATGTATTTTTATTTAAGTATTTTTGCATTTTTGGCCTTGGACTCGGCGAGTTGAAGGACCAACTCGCCGAGTAAAAGCGGGATGAGGCGCGGGATTTAAGTGATGGACTCATCGAGTCGGGTCCCGGACTCGACGAGTAGACTCTGACTGGACAAAAACCCTAATCTGAGGGTTTGCACCCTATTTAAACAATGTTCTGTCGGCCACAACGTCCCTTATGCTCCCAGAACACCTCTTATTGAAACCCTAGCCGTTATTGAAGCAATCTAAGCCTTGTTGGTGGATTTTGGTGCTTGTGGTCTTAAGAAGGAAGGAGAAAGGCTTGAGGAAGCAAGTAAAGACCAAGGGAACCCGAGTTTGTGCACCTTCTACAGTTCATTGAAGGTAAAAAGCTGTAACCTTGCTCTTTCATTTATTAGATCCCTTTTTGGGGAGATTTAGGGCTTTTATAAGCCACTTTTGATGGCCAACCATGTTTGCAAACATGGTTGGGGGTTAGAGCTTCGGAATCACGTCATTAAAGGAGTCACAAGGCAGTTGGGGACTGCTTTTGCACCCATGAAAGGCCCCATGCATCTTAAGAGCTTGTTTTATGTCTTTTTGAGCTCAAAGTCCCATGCAAGCACGTAAAGTTTGTAACTTTACGTGCTAGATCGATTATAGAAGCTTGGATCTATCTTTTGATCAAAGGTTGTACATCAGAAATCAAGGATTTAGAGTGTGGACATGACTGACTCGGCGAGTCCGTTCTTGGGACTCGACGAGTCCGAGGCTTTGAGCCCCATATCTGTTGAGAGTCAAAGGAACCCAGTTGAGTGTTAGAAGGGTCAGCAGCGTCAGCAGCGTCAGAGGGGCCATAAAAAGGCCAACTGCCCGAGATTGTCAGCAGCGTCAACAGCGGCGCCAGAAGTGGCGCCGGTCTCAGCGACAGCACGGGTTGCAGATGGCCGGAAGGCCAAGACAGAGGCTCCAGTGGTGCGGAGCCGAGCATTTCAGTTGACAGCCGAGGAGGCACGCGCTGCACCTGATGTAGTGACGGGTATGGTTCCTTTCTTATGCTTTTATGATATGGCACTCTGATCTTGATATGTTATGTATGCGCTCTGGTTAGGATCGTTCCATGTGAACGGTATTCCAGTTCAGGTATTGTTTGATTCGGGTGCCACTCGATCATTTGTCTCTCTTGCGCTTAGCAAGAAGTTTCCTGAGTCTTCGGGCATGCTGGATTGCCCTCTAGAGGTCGAGATTGCGGACGACTGGTCGGTACGAGTGTCGGAGGTTTACCGAGATTGCGTTCTACGACTATTTGAGGAGCGTTATCTGGTAGATCTGGTTCCCATACCTTTGCGGGGGAACAAGGTTATTATCGGTATGGATTGGCTGAGCCCCAATGGGGCAGTGATTGACTGTGCGTAGCAGTTGGTGCGGATCAGGACCCCACGTGGGGGAGAGCTGGTAATTCAGGGCGAGAGGCCACTGCGAGGACCAGCTTTATGTTCAGCAGCGAGAGCTAGGCGTTACCTCCAGCAGGGTTGTGCAGGTTATTTCGCCTATGTTATGGATACCCGGGAGGCGGGTAGGGCGACGGTGGGCGATGTGTCCGTGGTGCGAGAGTTCGCGGACGTATTCCCCGAGGAGCTGCCTGGGATACCTCCGGAGCGACAGGTGGAGTTCAGGATCGACCTAGTCCCTGGTGCGACTCCGATAGCCAAGGCACCGTATCGGTTGGCTCCTCCTGAGATGCAGGAGTTGTCTACACAGCTGCAGGAGCTGTTAGACAATGGATTCATTAGACCGAGTAGTTCTCCCTGGGGAGCCCCGATTCTGTTTGTGAAGAAGAAGGACGGGTCGCATCAGATGTGTATAGACTATAGGGAGCTGAATAAGGTAATGGTGAAGAACCGTTACCCACTCCCGAGGATTGATGACCTATTTGACCAGCTACAGGGAGCATCTTGGTTCTCCAAGATTGATTTGCGTTCAGGGTATCATCAGATGAGGGTCAGAGAGGAGGATGTGCAGAAGACGGCGTTTCGGACGCGTTATGGCCACTATGAGTTCGTGGTGATGCCTTTCGGGCTCACCAATGCTCCTGCCGCGTTCATGGATCTCATGAACCGCGTGTGTAGACCGATGTTAGACCGGTCTGTGATAGTGTTTATCGATGATATCTTGGTTTACTCCAAGACGCGAGAGCAGCATGAGGAGCATCTGCGAGAGGTTCTGGAGACTTTGAAGAGGGAGAGCTTGTATGCCAAGTTCTCCAAGTGCGAGTTCTGGTTGCGCGAGGTGCAGTTTCTTGGGCACCTTGTCAACCAGAACGGGATTTCGGTAGATCCGGCCAAAGTGGAGGCCGTGATGAGATGGGAGGTTCCGAGGTCTCCATCTGAGATTTGGAGTTTTCTAGGATTAGCCGGCTATTATCGGAGATTTATCCAGGATTGCTCCAAGATAGTCGTACCCCTGACAAGGCTAATGAGGAAGGCCGTGGTTTTTCGTTGGGGGCCTGAGCAGTAGGCTGCATTCGAGACATTGAAGCAGAGATTGTGCGAGGCGCCAATCTTAGCCCTGCCAGAGGGCATGGAGGATCTCGTCGTGTACTGTGATGCGTCCATCTCGGGCTTGGGCGCAGTATTGATGCAGAGAGGGCATGTTATTGCTTACGCTTCGAGGCAGCTGAAGCCTCACGAGGCAAACTACCCGACGCACGATTTGGAGCTGGGGGCTGTTGTGTTCGCCCTCAAGATTTGGCGTCATTACCTCTATGGGGTTCGTTGTACGATTTACACGGACCACAAGAGCCTGAGGTATCTCATGGACCAGCCAAATCTGAACATGAGGCAGCGTCGGTGGCTTGATGTGGTAAAGGATTGTGATTGTGAGATCCTCTACCACCCGGGGAAGGCCAATGTGGTGGCCGACGCGCTTAGCTGCAAGGCAATGCCGATCAGGGATATCTGTCTGAGGATGACAGTGGTGACTCCGCTGTTGGAGCGGATTCGGGAGGCCCAACAGGAGGCCATGAAGGAGGAACATCGGAAGAGCGGGCGGATTGTGGGTCAGGTTTCCTCCTTCGACTATGATAGCCGAGGGTTATTGACTCTTCACCATAGGGTGTGGGTCTCTTATCATGGAGGCGTGCGCCAGATCCTGATGGAGGAGGCACACAAATCCAGATTTTCTATCCATCCCGGAGCGACGAAGATGTATAGAGATCTTCGTCCCGATTATTGGTGGCCCTGCATGAAGCGGGACGTAGCATGGTACGTGGAGCGGTGCTTGACCTGCAGGAAGGTCAAGGCCGAGCACCAGAGGTCACACGGCAAGATGCAGTCGTTAGATATCCCGCTGTGGAAATAGGAGGATATTACGATGGATTTTATCACAAAGCTTCCCAGGACCGCGCGAGGGGTGGATTCGATTTGGGTCATCATCGATCGATTGACCAAGAGCGCTCATTTTATTCCGATTCCGGAGAGTATCTCGGCCGAGAAGTTGGACGACATCTATATCAGGGAGGTGGTGTCGCGGCACGGGGTGCCAGTTTCAGTGATTTCCGACAGGGATGTACGTTTCACTTCCAGGTTTTGGAAGAATTTTCATGGGGAGCTGGGTACTCGTCTGCATTTCAGCACCGCTTTTCACCCGCAGACGGATGGTCAGAGCGAGCGGACCATCCAGACGCTAGAGGATATGCTGCGGGCATGTGTTTTAGACTTCGGAGGTAGCTGGGATACCTACCTTCCGTTGGCGGAGTTCTCGTATAATAATATCTATCATGCGAGTATCGATCGACCTCCCTTCGAGATGTTGTATGGGAGGAAGTGCAGGACCCCGATATGCTGGGGCGAGGTTGGCCAGAGGGTCATGGGGAGCACCGATGTAGTGCTCAAGACGACCGAACGGATCCAGCAGGTCAGGAGCAGGCTTCAGACCGCTCAGAGTCGGCAGAAAAGTTATGCCGACAAGCGCCGATCGGACCTGGAGTTTCAGGTCGGGGATATGGTTCTCCTGAAGGTGTCGCCATGGAAGGGCGTCATCCGATTCAGGAAGCGGGGCAAGTTGGGTCCCAGGTATATTGGACCCTTCAGGGTTATAGCCCGGGTAGGCAAGGTGGCTTATAGGTTGGATCTGCCAGCCGAACTCAGTCAGATCCACAACACTTTCCACGTCTCTTAGCTGCGGAAGTGCCTGGTGGACGACTCAGCAGTAGTACCCTTAGAGGATATTCAGGTCGATGACAGCCTAAATTACATTGAGCGACCTGTAGCAATCCATGACCGGAAGTCGAAGGATCTGAGGAACAAGAGGGTTGAGCTGGTAAAGGTGCAATGGCAGCACCGGAAGGGCTCGGAATGGACTTGGGAGCCGGTGGATGAGATGATGGAGCATTACCCAGAGCTGTTCCAGGATCGAGCAGCAGACTTCGAGGATGAAGTCTAAAATAAGTAGGGGAGATTTGTAGCACCTGGTTCTTGGTATGTATTTTTATTTAAGTATTTTTGCATTTTTGGCCTTGGACTCGGCGAGTTGAAGGACTAACTCGCCGAGTAAAAGCGGGATGAGGCGCGGGATTTAAGTGATGGACTCGTCGAGTCAGGTCCCGGACTCGACGAGTAGACTCTGACTGGACAAAAACCCTAATCCGAGGGTTTGCACCCTATTTAAACAATGTTATGTCGGCCACAACGTCCCTTATGCTCCCAGAACACCTCTCATTGAAACCCTAGCCGTTATTGAAGCAATCTAAGCCTTGTTGGTGGATTTTGGTGCTTGTGGTCTTAAGAAGGAAGGAGAAAGGGTTGAGGAAGCAAGTAAAGACCAAGGGAACCCGAGTTTGTGCACCTTCTACAGTTTATTGAAGGTAAAAAGCTGTAACCTTGCTCTTTCATTTGTTAGATCCCTTTTTGGGGAGATTTAGGGCTTTTATAAGCCACTTTTGATGGCCAACCATGTTTGCAAACATGGTTGGGGGTTAGAGCTTCGGAATCACGTCATTAAAGGAGTCACAAGGCAGTTGGGGACTGCTTTTGCACCCATGAAAGGCCCCATGCATCTTAAGAGCTTGTTTTATGTCTTTTTGAGCTCAAAGTCCCATGCAAGCACGTAAAGTTTGTAACTTTACGTGCTAGATCGATTATAGAAGCTTGGATCTATCTTTTGATCAAAGGTTGTACATCAGAAATCAAGGATTTAGAGTGTGGACATGACTGACTCGGCGAGTCCGTTCTTGGGACTCGACGAGTCCGAGGCTTTGAGCCCCATATCTGTTGAGAGTCAAAGGAACCCAGTTGAGTGTTAGAAGGGTTGTAATCGGACAGGAAGAGTTACCCAATGTATTGGACGTGATTTTAGACCTGGAGTTCATGGGACTCGACGAGTGCTAGAACAGACTCGGCGAGTCCAAGGCAATCTTCTTAAGGATGAAGATGAACTCGACGAGTTGTTCATCAACTTGGCGAGTCGAGGACAGAACTTGTTCATCAGATGAAGGTGAACTCGACGAGTTGTTCATCAACTCGGCGAGTCGGATGAGTTTCATGCGATGTTCATGTGAGGGAGGAAATCGTCGAGTTGACGGCCCTACTCGACGAGTCGGGTCATGGATAAGGACGAGTAAAGGGTGAGGGACTCGGCGAGTTGACGGCCCAACTCGGCGAGTCGGGTCAACTTGAAGTTGACTTTGACTAGAATTGGACTGGCCCTGTTTAGGGTTGTACTGGCTGTGTGTTGACTTGAAGGTCGTCGTGTAGGGATCAAGGAGTCGAAGGGAGTCGACTTGTACGCCGAGGATAATTCAAACACTGCACGACATTGAGGTGAGTTACCTTCCAGTAGGGGTGGGTCTAAGGCCACAATGCCGGCCCACCAAAGAGGAGTATTTGTAAGATGATTGTCTTTGTGATAATTATCTTGGTTTGGTTATGTGCTTTGGTCACGAGTATTATCTGCATGATATGTTACGTGTATAGTAGGGATTAGGATCCCTGACAGTGGCCCTTAGGGCCGTGGGGTAGGTCAGTACCCGGATATGCCTGACTGTATGATTGTACCTTGCTGTTGTATGCTAGTGGTAGGGGGTGGAATAGTCCCTAGTTACCGGTTGAAAGATACCGATGACAGTTACCGGTTGAAAGATACCGACGACAGTTACCGGTTGAAAGATACCAATGATGGTTACCGGTTGAAAGATACCGATGATGGTTACCGGTTGAAAGATACCGATGACGATTACCGGTTGAAAGATATCGATGTTGGTTACCAGTTGAAAGATGCCGATGATGATTACTGGTTGAGAGATACCGATGATTTTGTATGGTATGTGGTATGATGGGGGAACTCACTAAGCTTTGTGCTTACGGTTTCGGTTTTGGTTTCAGGTACCTCTTCGTCAAAGGGGAAGGAGCCGGCGGCGTAGCATCGCATCACACACACATATGATTTCCGCATGGAGTTTTCTGGGATTGTACTCTGATATGTTATTATTCTATGGCTTGGGTTTTCAGACATGACACAATGTTTTATGAGATGATGTGTTTTCACAGTATTTTCTTATGAATGTTTTTATGTGTTGGTTAATTAAAAAGAAATTTTTTGGACCTGAAAATTGGGATGTTACATAGTGGGTTGTTTTGGTGTTTACGGTTGTGTAGTGTGTTTATGGCCGTAAACCCCTTTACGGCCGTAAACCCTGTTTCCGGCCCATGTCCCCTATAAATAGAGGTTGTGTAGGTCATTATTTGTTGTTGATGCTAGAGAGTTCACGGTCACTGTAAACAAGTTGTACACGACGTTTTTCAGTTATAAAGTGTGTGCAAGCTTGTTTCTATTCTACTTCTACTCCAATTCTTGTTCTCTTTGATTGTTTGATTGTTTGATCACTGGTAAGATCCGTTTTAGGACCTTACAATTGGTATCAGAGCGAAACCGGTGTCAAAGCATCATTCAATCGAGTTTTCAGACTGTTTAAAGTAATATTCATCATTGTTTGAGATTGGATTTGGTACTTTCACTGCTAAAAGGGATCGAATCTGATAAAATTCGTGTTTACGTAAATTTCTGGGAGTTTACTGCCAAGTGATTACGGTCGTAAACTCAGTTTACAGCCGTAAACTCAAGAATATTCAAAGACCGTAAAATTTGTTCTTGGACCGTAAACAGAGCATCTTCAGTAACCGTAAACTACTAGACCGTAAATCCGACCGTAAACTCAGTTTACGGCCGTAAACTCATTGACCGAAAACTCAGTTTTGACATTCTTCTTGTTTTAATTTAAAATTTTAATAATCAATGGATTCTCAAAGTCAAACACATCATCATGAACTGGATACTGTCATGGGCACAACCACACGTATTCCAAGACTGATGTCTGCAGATGGTTTTCCTGAATGGAAATACCGGATTGAGAAGTATATTAAAATGAAAGACTTCAAACTTTGGAAAAGCATCATCAATGGTCCTGTCCGAATTACCATCACTGTTGCAGGACAAGTGATTGATAAAGAAATTGAGCACTACACAGATGAATATTTTGAGAAAGTTGAAGAACAGGAAAGGGCTTTGGCCACTCTGACCATGGCTTTATCTCCTGATATAGCTCAAGGTTTCAGAGAGTATACTTCAGCTAAAGCTTTGTGGGAAGCTTTGATTGAGGTGTATGAAGGAAATGAAGACATGAAGGAAAGCCGCCAGGATATGTTGCGACAGAAATTCAACATGTTTAACTACATTCCCGAAGAAACCCTGGAGGCACAGCTGCAGCGATTCACATCTGTCACTACAGAAATGAACATATCTGGGATCTTCTTGACCAAGTCCGAGATAAATAAAAAGCTACTGAATGCTCTTCCAAAGTCATGGGACATGAATGTAGCTGTTATTAAGAAGACCAAGGATCTGAATCGCCTCACTCTTGCTGAAACAATGGCGATCATCAAAGCTTGTGATATTGATAATAAACAACGAGAGATTAACCATGTGAACTCGTATTCGACTGCAAATCTTGGAATTTCTTCTAACAATGCCCTTTCATCAATCACTTCTTCCTCAGGTCAAGCATTTACTATTCAACAACCTCAGATTCAAACCTTTACTACTGCGTCATCCATGCCTCATTCTCAAAGCCAGTCGTTTGTCACTCCACAAGCTGTTCCCTCCTCCAATGTGCCAGTTGTAGCCTCTTCCTCAAACACAAAGGAAAGTGATGAAAATCTTGCTCTCGTCACAGGACTTGTTAACTGCTATAATGCTTTTGTAGCTGGAGAGCTTCCACCTCAGTTATCATTTGCTGATCTGGATCAGATTCATCCAGAAGATGTGGAAGAGATGGATATTACGTGACAAATTGCTATGGCAGTATTCAGGGCGAAGCAGTTTGCTAAAAAGACAGGGAAGAATAACTGGGGGATGAATGCTGATAAAAAGGTAGGGTTCAACAAGGGAAAGTTGCGATGTTTCAACTGTCACAAGCCAGGTCACTTTGCTCGTGAGTGCCCGAAACTGGATCGAAGATTGAACAATGACAGGACGATGGTTGCGGTGGGAAACAATCGTGGAGGTATTGTGGTCAACGGTGAGACTGCTATGGTTGCTCAGTTATTTGTCTGGGAGGACCAGATTCAGGCTCTGAATATATCAAGACCTGAAAATGCTCACCTATTCCAAATCAATGATGATGCTCCCATGAAGAATGTTGCAGCTGATCCTGAAGAAAAGATGATGGAGCTGCAGTTTGCACTGATGGTATCTTCTACTTCCGAGCCCAAGAAAAGTGAGGTAAGTTTACCTTCTTGTTCTCAGGCATGTATTGATTATGTTAAAATTCTTCATGACGAAATAGCATCATTACGTAGAGAAGTAGAGGATCTTAGATATGAGGGCAATCAACTTAGAAAAGGACAAAAACCCCTAAAGGCCCAGTTAGAAACAAAAATAAAGGACTTTAGGAGACTTTAGGAAGACTACAATATCAAATGTGTACATTATGATTATATCAAGAGACAGAATGCTGAGTTAATTACTGAGCTTGATACATTAAAAGGGCAATTTGAAACTGCAAATTTTGATTTTAAAAGGTTTGATGTATCAAGCGAGGTAGTTGCCAACATGATTGACCATTGCCTGCAGTTCAAACGAAACCAGCAAAAGGGTTCAAACGAAACCAGCAAAAGGGTTTAGGATACGATATCACCCTTTCTCTAAAGAGGAGATTGCCAACGAACCTTTCATGGTGTATGGAAAGCCATCTGGTTTTGTTTCAGGAGGATTTATTAATGTTGAAAGTACTAACCTTTCTACTTCCCCTGCAGATCAATCCTTAGATCAGTCAAAGCACGAAGTTGAAGGATCTGTTTCTGATAACAAAACTGAGTCTGAACCTGATGTTTTTCTTTCCAATGAAAAACTTTTTGTTTCTGATGTTAAAAATGACAATGCTTTTTGTGATACTTCCGCATATGCTCCTACTGAATTAATTTTTTTTTGAAGTGTTTGATGAATTATTTGAAAATCCTGATGTTTGTGATGCTTCTAATGAAAACACACCAATTCCACAAGTCACACCATCTTATGCACCCTCACTTATCTCACAACCTGTTTCTAACACATGTTCTTGTGGAAAAAGTAAGGGTGTCAGTAAAGAAAATAAATCTGAGACAGGCAGTACCAGTTTTAATAATAATAAACAGATTTGTTTTAATTGTGGTATTGGTGGTCATATAGCTAGGAATTGTCAAAATAGGATTTTTGTGCATTATATGTCACCAAGAGGGGAGAACGAATCTAGAGGAAGGTCTTTAACTAGAAAGTCCTCAAGAACTCGTTCTCGGGATGATGATTGGAAGGATGATCGAAGTAGAAAAAGGGCGGTTTTTCAAAAGAATAGAAGGGTTTTTCATAACAAAGTTCCAAACAATTTTCCAAAACCGAACAAGGCTCCGCCAAGATCGGTTTCGTCAAAGAGCAATTCTGGATCTTCAACCACTTCTGGTAGAACGTCCAGATGCTCAATGCAAACTAATAAGAAACATATTTCAAAACCACTTGTGACTGTTAGGAAACCTAAATATCATTGGATGCCCAAATTAACTTCCAATCAATCATC
The DNA here is from genome assembly GCF_052849685.1 of Lactuca virosa. Taxonomy (NCBI): domain Eukaryota; kingdom Viridiplantae; phylum Streptophyta; class Magnoliopsida; order Asterales; family Asteraceae; genus Lactuca; species Lactuca virosa. Next base: position 19,029,705 of record NC_136433.1, on the reverse strand, counting down.
AACATCCTCTGAAAAGATTAGAAATGATGATTCAGAATCGAAGGCTTTGAAAGATCAATCAGAGAAAGTGAAGAGGCAACCCAGGACAGTGATGACCTGGGTTCCTAAATCTAAATGATCCCGCTCATTTTGCAGGGACAGTTGCGGAGGAATGTCGTCAGACCTTGGTACGTCGACAGCGGCTGTTCCCGGCATATGACAGGAGACATCTCCCAACTGAGCGACATTCAATCTTTTAATGGGGGATATGTTTCCTTTGTGGGCGGAGAAGGTGGCAAGATCACTCAGAGAGGAACCGTAACAAATGGAGTGCTGAGTTTTGAGAACGTCAACTTTGCTCCCGAGTTAAAACACAGTTTGTTAAGTGTGTCTCAGATTTGTGACAAAGCCTATTCTACACATTTCACCGACAAAGAGTGCATGATTCTCAAGCCAGACATTATCATCCCAGAAGAGTGGATTCTTGTCAAATCAAAGCGGGATGGAAATGCGTATATTATTGATATGAACAGCAACATTCCTGAACAAGTCACTTGCCTCTTTTCGAAGGTCTCAGAACAGAACGCAATGCTGTGGCACCGAAGACTCGGTCATGCTAACGCTAAGAACCTAAATCGTCTTGCAAAGAATGAGATGGTCCCAGGCTTACCTGACAGAGACTTTATCACTTTTGAGAAGTGTGTGTCATGTGCCCAGGGAAAACATCATAGAAAATCACACCTGCCAAAACAAGTTAACTAAATCATTCAGGTGCTCCAGTTATTGCATATGGAATTATTTGGTCCGGTCAACGTCCTGAGCATCAACAGAAGTTTGTACTGTCTGGTTGTGATCGATGATTTCTCTCATTTTACGTGGGTCTTCTTCTTATCCAACAAAGCTGGGGTTGCTGATCTGATAAAGAAGTTCATCGTGATGATTGAGAACCAAACCAACAACCGGGTGAAGGCGCTTCGTACTGATAATGGAACAGAATTCAAGAATGCAATTCTTGATCACTTTTGCGCAGAAAAGGGAATTGTGCGTCAATACAGCTCTGCTCACACACCTCAACAAGATGGTGTTGCTGAGAGGAGAAATAGAACATTAAAAGACGCTGCAAGGACAATGCTGTGTGACTCCAAGTTACCTGTTTTCTTTTGGGCTGAAGCGATTAACACTGCTTGCTACGTTCAGAATCGTGTTTTAATCAACAAAGCTCAGATGAAGACACCGTACGAGATTCTATATAGTCATAAGCCTTCAGTCAGTCATTTGCATGTATTTGGCTGCCCTTGCACCCTTCTTCACCTGGAGTCCAACCCGAAGTTCAATGCCAAAGCCGATGATTGTTATTTCGTAGGATATGATGCACGCATCGCGTATAGGGTTTACAATAAGAAGACGAAGCAGATTGTAGAATCCTTCGACGTGTGTTGGTTGGAGGAGAATGAGACGGATGCTCGAGTGGGCCCTGATTGGTTATTTGATTACACATCGCTCTTCAAGTCCATTAATGTGTCTTCAGATGGTTCATCTGGGTCTTCCTCTGGTTCGAAGATTGTTTCTGAAGACGAAGACGAAGAAGTTGTCTACATACCTCCAATGGTATCCTCTTCACCACCTGAGGGGGAGTCATCTGCTCCACTTGGTAGTCCAGAGTCTCCAGTTCAAAATGATACTCCAGATGCTGATGCTACACCTCTTACTCCTGTTGAAAGACAGTTCATGTCTAGAGATGCTTCCGCTGTCGCTCCAACTTTTATGGAACTACTCTTTCCTGAAGAAATTGCTAATGAGTTTGTAGCAGATTCATCTAATGTGGATCAATCAACAAATGATGGAGGTTTCAACATTCACACTCTTCCCGTTTTCACTCAATGATATCAGCCAAGAGATACCTTCAAGAATTCAACGCGATCATCCGATCGAAAACATCATTGGTCAGCTGGGTGATGGAGTTAGAACCATAAGTTAGAGTGGAGATGTCAATACATGTCTCTATTCTTGCTTTATCTCTCAAATAGAGCCCAAGAATGTTGAAATGGCTTTGAATGAGCCCAGCTGGGTAGATGCTATGCATGAAGAGCTAAATCAATTTGAAAAGCTCGGGGTTTGGAAATTGGTTGAGTTACCAAAGGGAAAAAAGGCTCTTGACACATGTTGGGTCTATCGAAACAAGTAGGATGATTTTGGTGTTATAGTGCGCAATAAAGCAAGATTGCTGGTTCGCGGGTTTCGTCAAGTCGAGGGTCTTGATTATACTGAGGTTTATGCTCCTGTGGCTTGCTTGGAGGCTATTCGTATCTTCCTTGCATATGCTTCCTACATGAACTTCACGTTTTACCAAATGGATGTCAAGATAGCCTTCTTGTATGGCAAGGTGAAGGAAGATATCTACGTTGATCAGCCCCATGGGTTCGTTAACTTGAAGTTTCCTAATCATGTCTACAAGTTGGACAAGGCGTTGTATGGGTTACATCAAGCTCCTCGAGCGTGGTATGCAATTCTCACAAAGCACTTGCTCGATCATAGATACTCTCGTGGCAATATCGATCAAACTTTATTCATCAAGCATGTTGGTAATGATCAGATTTTAGTGCAGATCTATGTTGACGACATTATCTTTGGGTCTACCAGTCCACAGCTATGCAAAGAGTTTGAAGGCGTGATGAAAAAGAGGTTTGAGATGAGTTCGTTAGGGGAAATGACTATGTTTCTGGGGCTTCAGGTCAAACAAAATTCAACCGGAATCCTGCTCCATCAAGCTAAGTATGTGGAGAATATTCTTGAGAAGTTCGGGTTTCAAGACGCGAGACCTGCATCGACACCAATGGCCGAAAGACCCCTGCTGAATCCAGATACTGATGGCAAATCCCTAGATCAGACACACTACAGATCGATGATCGGATCGTTGATGTATCTTACTGCAAGCCGTCCAGACATCATGTTTGCAGTTTGTCAATGCGCACGTTATCAGGCAAATCCTAAACTTTCACATCTTATTGCTGTTAAAAGAATTTTTCGGTATATCAAAGGCAGCCCAAAATTGGGTCTTTGGTATCCGAAAAATTCTGAATTTGATTTATATGCTTTTGCTTACAGTAATTATGGAGGTTGTGAGCTTGACAGGAAATCAACATCAGGAGGGTGTCAATTCCTTGGAGACAGGCTGGTGTCATGGCAGTGCAAGAAACAACATACCGTCTCAACATCAACAGCAGAAGCGGAATACGTTGCTGCATCTGCTTGTTGCTCTCAAGTTATCTGGATTCAACATCAGCTGTTGGATTACGGTTTGAATTATTTAGAAACCCCCATCTACTGTGATAATGAGGCTGCGATTCAAATTACTAAAAATCCTGTCCAACATTCCAAAACCAAGCACATTGATATCAAAATTCATTTTATCAGAGATTGTTATGAGCGCTCGCTCATCCGGCTGGAACAGGTTCCTTCTGCTAATAATGTGGCGGATCTGTTCACCAAGCCTTTTAACAAAGCTCGATTCGATGTGCTTGTGGGATTTTTAAAAATGATTCGTTTTGAGGATTAAATTTTTGTTTTAGGTTAAGTTAGTTTAAATTTGCGAATTTTAGTGATTTCATTCTCACCCATGCACAAATTTAGGGGGAGAAATAAACAAAAACCAAACAAAAAATTGAAAATCTCAAAAATCCAAAAAGATTAAAAAATCAGAAAATAAAAAAAATAAAATATGTTGCTAATAGTTTTGCTTGTACGTGATGTGACGGGAAGTGATATTATCAAGTGATAACAAGCAATCTGAATCTGCGTAACGTACCAAAATTAAATCTTCTACGCTCTGTGATTCGATGCGCTGGTAGGCACGAAAGATTCTAAATGGACTTGACTAGGCAGAGTTGAACTTAAGGAATTCAAAGACTTGACAAATCTTGACCTAGTTAAATCCGTTTAGCCTGAAAATATGACGCTCGGATAGGTTAAGCAGGGAGATATACATGGGAATCTACTGGTCACATTAGAAGAACTCGTATCTAGAACTGTGGATTAACTTTTCCTCGATGTGCGGGTTCTGTCCTTAATTCCAGTATTGATGGGGTGACTGGGGAATTCCGATAAATTAGGTCTGTAGAAGATTATTTTCTTTTTGTCTGTCTGTTAGTCATATGTTGCCTCTTCTGCGTGATCGAGAGATCCGACCTGGACTGTAACATATGCAACTCTACCTCTCTGCATCTTCTATCTATGCAATTCTTTCTATCTGTTAGCCATATATTGTCTCCTTTGCGTGACTTTCAATCCGACCTGGTACACAGTATATGCATCATTCTTCTTCTTAATCCCTCTAAAACTTCAGTTAGTCATATATTTCACCCTTTGCGTGATTGGAAGAGATCCGACCTGGGTGTATAACATATGCATTCTAAATCTATCTTCTCTCTTAATAATTGTTTGCTCACCTGATGTAAGGAGTATTCTGGAAGTCCTTGATTACTGGAGCATATCAGGAAGCAGGAAACATGTTCTAGTACAATTAAAATTGAACACTTACAGATTGTCTGTAGATCTCGCTGCTCAATTTAGGTGGACAACAATATCCCTGGTCGTCGTCAGCTAAATGGTCCCTAGGAAATTTATCTAAGAATAAAGGATCAAAAATGTCTTGTCTTTCTTAGCTTGTCCAAATTTATCACAAATTTTTCGTGTTTAAGTGGATCACAATACCGGCGATCGACCAGACGAAGACATGAAGGTAGAGGTACCGATAAGTGGATTAAGGCTGTCTAACAACTTTGATCCCAGTGTCACAAAATTATATTCAGTGTTTGTTGAGATAAATCTAGTCTTCTTTTATTTTTATTTTTTCATTTTTATTTTATTTTTATAATTGTCAAAATTTAAAATTTTTAAATTTTAGAAATGATTTTTTATTTTTATTTTTATTTTATTTTTAGTTTATGTTAATTTATTTTTTGAAATTTTTTGGGATTTGGACTGTGCCTTACACTGTGTGGATAACTGCTAAAATCGAACAAGGTATATAAGGAGGGTTTACAGCCAAAATCAAGTTCCACTCCTCATTTTTTCAATTTCCGGCCGTAAACTCTCTCCCTCTCTCTCTCTCATCTCGAAAAAAATTTCCTCGTTTTTGTGAAATTGTTCGGTGGATCTCAAAGGTATGTGAAAACCGACCGTGAATATGTACTTTATTCATCAAATCGACGGATTTTGAGGTTTCAATCGAAGAAAAACCATTGTCGGCGTTTACGGTTGGAGCTTACGGCCGTAAACTCCGTTTCCGACCATGAGCTTACGGCCATGAGTTTACGGCCGTAAACCCAATTTGACCGTAAACTCTATTTGGTCAAAGTTATTTTTGGGGCCAAAAAATTAAATTGATTAAATAAGAAAAACTTAAATCTAAATTGTTCAAATATCTTTGTTTTCTTATGTGCTCAGTTTTAGTGCAGATCAAATGGCAAACTTGAAGTTCGCTGACATGCACAATTTGGCTATCGTATTGGCGGATCCTCCTGTTGCACATGGAGAGTTCAAGTCGATGATCCACAGGCTGAGGGAATGCTGTTTGGCTTCTGCTATCACGGTGAATCCTGTCGTTTATCAGAACATCATCAAGGAATTCTGGAAGACTGCCAAGATAAAAAGGAATAATGATGGAGCAGTTACTGTTGAAGCGGTCGTGAAGGGATGCAAGATTGAGATAACTGAACAATTCATCAGAGAAGCCTTGCTAATTGATGATCAATCTGGTTTTCCTACTGAGATTGGGATTGAAGACATCCAAAAGATTCTTAAAAAGATGGGTTATGAAGGCATCTTTCCTCCTACTGTGAAGAAGCTTCTGCCACCGTACTAGAGATTTTTGGCTCATGTCTTTGTGAGCTGCATTTCTGGCAGAAGGTCTGGTGCTGACGAGATCTCACTGAGGAATATGGGAGCCATTGCTTCACTTGCTGCAAGGATAGACTTCAATTTCTCGAAGTTTATCTTAGACGAGTTCGTGGTGAAGATCAATGCAATAACCCGGGATACTTTCTTGATGTATCCTAGATTCATCCAAGTGTTCATTGACATTCAATTCCCCGAGATGGTCAAGGAGGGAGATACCTTAGACATGAAGTCTCTAGGTCTGCATACTGTTGGGCTAATCAAGCAGAATCGCAAGGGAAAGGTTGTATTCCAAGGAAAGTATCTGCTTGTGAATTTTGGAAAATTTACTGAGTTGAACGAAGCATCCGAGTCTCATGGATCTTCTAACAAGTTATCTTCTAAGCCTACGTCTTCAGAGAGGGTGATTTCAGAAGATGACGTTATCACGGTGTCAGATCACAATGAAGAAGAAGATACACCAGTTCCTAATGCATCTGTGGTTGAGGAGCATGATCTGACATCAGTGCCTGTTCAAGGTGACTACAATGAAGGAACTAAGGAAACTGCATCTACAAACACTGAAGAGGCTCGTGATTCATTCGAGGATCTCGATCTTACTGGCTATGACAAGGATGATATTTCCTTAAATTTTGGAAGCAATGAAAACTTTTTGTCCAATGAAAACCTCGACGTGCTTTTTGACAGTATCCATGATGTTGCTTATCCAGCAACGGAGATACGGGAAATGGAAGATGTTCTCGAATCAACGCCTCCTACTAACAAACAAGTGGTTGACACAGCATTTCCTATAGAGACAGTGTCAGGGATTCCTCCCCTTGATATTGTTTCTCCTACCACAGAACCACTTCAGAGTGATCATACAACAACACAGACCTCTCAACCTCTTCTAAAAAGACGAAGACGTGATCCCAGACAGGGAATTCTTGTTTCTGACATACTTCAAGGCCTCCCAACACAGCCATCAACCGCTACTCCTATTGTTTCATTAGGACCTATCAATGAAGGACCTAGCACCACCTATGAAGCTGGTGGTTCTTCAACTCCCGCTGGATTCTTTCCTCCCAGGCCTGATCATGACGTTGCCTCTGAGAGGCTTGCCATGCATTTGGCTCAAGAACAAAGCTCAATGCCTTCCTCCCGAGCCAAGGGAATTTCTATTGGAGAAGGTCACTCAGGAGGAGATAATCCCACACTTCTTGGTCTTCAATCGGAAATAAATGTGCTTAATCAGAAGAACATTGAGCTTGACATTCAGGTGGCTGATCTTTTGACTGAAAACTCCAAGCTCAAGATTCAAGTTGCTGATCTTGAAGAAGACAAGGTGTTAAAGACTAAGAAAATTACTGATCTTTAGACTCATTTCGGTCTTCTCACTGCAAGTTACTACGACTTGAAGAAGAAGTTGGAAGAAGAACTTGGAGATAAGTTCAAGTCGTCTGTCGATGAGCCTAGAATTTATATCCCTAATCAAGATGTCCCCGTTGTTCCAACATCTACTCAAACTCCTCGAGTTGTGGATCGATTTGATAAGGAACCAGCTCAAGCTCCAAATGTGGTAGCTTTGAAACGTGCAAAATTGGCCAAGGCAGCTGAGAAAGGTCAATTTTTGTTTAAAAGGAGTTCAGATCAAAATGCTCCTAGGGATCAACCTAACATCACTGTTACAAATCTTGGAGAGAAACGCTTTAGAGATGTTTATGGTGATAGGTCAGGGATCGTTTCATGGGGTTTTTACGACACTTTAAATATGTGGATCGTGAGACGGAAAAGTGGCAACACAGAACTATATAAAGATGCTCATGATTTCCACTCCTGGACCAGGGTTGATCTTACAGAACTATCAAAAGCTCCTTTTGCAAATCCTTCAAATGATCCCAAGGCAGCTCAATTCAAGCACTTTTTGGAAGATCAAGTGGCAAAGGGTTTTCCTTCAATGAAGACTGCAGAGTCTATCATTAAACTATACCCAAGCGTGCTTGATCCCCAAACCAATCGTCCTGTTCGATCTGTGATGTGGCCAGCTACCAAACAAGTAAAACAGATTCCTGTACTTCAGAATCATCCAGATGGATCTTTAAATTCCATGCTTTACTAGGTGATTGATGAAACTACAGCCTCTGCTATCATAAAGCTTGAAAATCGATGCATTCGTTTATATGACAAAAGAGATTTGCTTCAGTTTGGGAAATGGGATATTCATCAGCTGAACCTTCATCAGATCAAGGTTGCAGAAGATATTTTTAAGCCAGCTGCTAAGGAATATACATCTATGGTTGCCGATATCATTAACAAGAGGATGTGGAACGGGGCAACGGGGAAGTCAGACGTGATGGTGGTCGACTAAGATTGAGTCCAAGCTAGCACCAAACCAAGGGGGAGATTGAAGGGTCCAGTTAGTGGTTTGGTCTAGGCTTTCATTTGTAATAGTTCTTTTGAGTCTTTATGATGTAATAGTGGGTTGTTTTGGTGTTTACGGTTGTGTAGTGTCTTTACGGCCGTAAACCCCTTTACGGACGTAAACCCTGTTTCCGGCCCATGTCCCCTATAAATAGAGGTTGTGTAGGTCATTATTTGTTGTTGATGCTAGAGAGTTCACGGTCACTGTAAACAAGTTGTACCCGACATTTTTTAGTTATAAAGCGTGTGCAAGCTTGTTTCTATTCTACTTCTACTCCAATTCTTGTTCTCTTTGATTGTTTGATTGTTTGATCACTGGTAAGATCCGTTTTAGGACCTTACACTTATCCATTTGCATGCATACCAAAGGCACAACATCTTAATCTAAGTCCAAAAGTCATCCAAAACTCCATAACTCATGCATGGATGATTAAGAGTGACCAAGCTCTCATTTTTATAACTTATCAAGCCTAAAAACATCTAGAAATGACACTCCAATGGTTTGGAGTAGCTTATACTCATGTACACCATGATTATGGGGGCAAAAAGCATGAAAACCTAAACAAGCTAGATCTAACATAGAAACACATCAATATATGAACTTTATACCTCCTAGAGATGGAAGAGGGAATGTAACTTCTTGATCCAAGGTTGATTTGAGCTTCTAAGAAACTCCACCACCTTTTTCTTTCTTCAAAAGCACACAAACACACTCTTAAGCTCACAAATACACCAAAAGGGAACTATGGTTTCAAAGGGAACATTTGGGGGAATGGAGGCTGAGAATGGAAGGGCCTCATGAGAGTTAGAGCCCTTAAATAGGGCTCAAAACCATAAATTTAGGATTTGGGCTCTCGGTAAGTACGCACTACATACTAAGATTTATGCCCTGCGTAGATCATTTAAACCCCAATCCAAGTTTCACCCTCTACGCAACGCGTAGATGCTATCTACAGTCTGCGTAGATCAAAATTTAACATTTCATTCTAAGATATTAAGAAAGGAATTTACCTGCAAGGATCGGGTGTTAGAATATATACCTTGATAGCATAGAGTCTGGTCTATTGAGATGTAAATCTTCCCAAGCACATAACTTTCTTCAAGATGACCCACATCTCCTGTGAAATGTAACAACCACATTCCTCTTTCAAAGTTAGATTTGGAGAAGTACTCAACCTGTAATGAGATTAGCATCAACAAATAAGACAACATCAAATGAAAAACAAAATATGTTCCTATAAATTGATCACAGAAGAGGTATATCATTCCTAATCAGTATCTTGCTGTGGGGTTTCCTTCCTCTGAACATCGAGTTAATAATGATTCTTCTTTAATTTCCAACTCCATTTCACGAGTTGGAGTAAAATGATCAATTAGTGATGCTGATTTATACACAATCTCATATTGCCCATCTTGATTCATTGATTTACAATTAATGAAGTAGATATTAAATATTAATCCAAATAAATCAAGTCCTAGTATGAGAATTACCAAATTCTTGCAAAGGGTAAGTCTTTGGTCGACTGTTATTCTAATTTTGCAATAAATTCTACTAAAATGGGTTCAGGAAGAGCATCAAGGGGAATGGATGTGCGTCTACGACTCATTCTATTACCAAAACATATGTTGCATAAGCATTCAGTGATTATCACATTTTGTAAGAAGATAAATGTCTAGTACGTCGATTACTGGAAACAGGGAGTTGAAGAAAAACTTACTTTGATTATTTGATCGTCGATGAGATTATCAGATACACGGTGATGAACTTTTATGAAAAAAAGCCTTTTAATTTTCCGATCAAAATCATGTTTACGAGTTTTTTTTAAACTATTCGACGAGATGGTCTTGGAGAAGATGAATCATCATGGATATAGTAGGGGTAATGGTGTTTGTAGTATGATGTTTGTTTGGTCTGGTTTGATTTAATTTGATCTTTTTTTGTCATTTGTGTTTGTTTTGTGGTTTATACAAAAATAATGGTATTGTACTTCCTTTTTGTTATGAATGTATTTAGTTATGAACATAAATTTTTGTATTTATTGTTGAAAATGTGTTTCTGTGTATTTACATATTATAAAATTTTTTGTATTAATTTATAAAGCGAAATTTGAAAGACTAATTAAAAATTATAAAAATTGAATAAAAATTTAATACTAAGAAAGAGTTTATCATAATTATTGTTTAGATAGATTGGTTTCAAAGAATAAAATAAAATAGCAGTCCCTATTTTAATTTATGTGTTTTGAAAAAATACCTATACAAATAAAATATGAATCAATGTATTTAGAAGGGCAATTAGGTCATTTTCTCCTTAATTAGTGAGATTTTTAAAAAGGCCATGCTTTAATGGACCGCTTTTGTTTTTAAAGAGATTTGAGTTTTTGAATTATTAGATTTGACAATAATACCCTTATCATTCAAAAAGGAAGCATTGTATTTATAAGGGCAATTTGGTCATTTCACACTCTAAATGTTTAGGTGCCATAACTTGGTGTGAGTCGTCATCTTGTCGTTTCTGTTTTCGGCGATCGATCAATTGCAAGCATCCCCCTTACAGAACACCAAAATTCTGACACGATAAAAAAATCCTAAAATCTTTGTTCTTCCGTAATCTTTATTACACTCGAAGCAGATGAAGATAATGGCAGCGAGTGATTCATCAAGAATGCAAACAAGACAACAAGGAACATCTATTACTACTCTGCCATCGCAACTGATCGAACAAATAGTAATTCTAGCGGGGCAAAAAGCATTAATTGATGCTTTCAAGTGCCAGACAATGTAAGTTTCGTTTACATTACTTCTATTACATGTGTATATGTAGTTAATTTTGTGTTTAGTAGATGGATTTTATGTGAAAATTACGGTTTCAAATTCTTTAGAGAGTCTGCAACATCCGAAGTAATATATAAAACCATGGACATATATCGGTTAAAGTTTTTCCCATTTAGTCCTTCTCAATATAAAGTCCTCCTCAAATGCAGAAATTTGAAAAACCCAAATATACTCTTCAAATATGGAATGATACTCTTTTTATGCATTCTATTAATTAACCAATTTGTTTTCTGTTTTGTATTTGTTTATCTTAAAATTGTTTGATTGCTTAATGTATTTCAGGCGAAGTATTTTTTTTCTTCGGAGAAGATAAGGCTGGGAAACAATTGATTCAAGATGTAGCAGATAAGGGATATTTGGATGCAATATTCGTATTGGGAATGATGATGATAGCGGAAGGCAAAGAGAGGAACCAAGAAGGTCTGCACATGTTGAATAATGCGTACATTATTACAAGAAGAAGTTGGAATCTAATGGAACTTGTTACAGGGTTTAACATCACTTGGTTAGGGAAGGAGATCAAAGCAGATACAATTGCATAGCTTGGACAGAAGTTGTGCAATGCATCCTTTTATGACCAGGTATGGAAATGCTTTTATGTATCAATATAGATGGTTGTTGAAATGTGATATTTGTTTGTGGGATGCCTATTTGTTGGGATGTTTGACATTAAAGTCTCCACGGCCTTTTCACGCCCCTCTACCATGTTGATAGGAATCGACAAAGACCTTCTTGTACACGTCCTCGAGGTTATAGTATTTACTTGATGGTTGTTTGATTCAGACAATTTATGATGCATATTATATATGTATTTTGGTTTAATGTGAATATATATATATATATATATATATATATATATATATATATATATATATATATATATGTGTGTGTGTGTGTGTGTGTAATTCGGTTTAATGTGAATACATGTATGTAAGCTATTTTGGATTTGTAAATTAGACTGTGCACTTTATATGGTATATACATAAGTAGGAACTTGATGTTGTTAATTTGTTTAAGTTTGATCATTAATTAAGTTTGATCATTAGATTTGATCATTTATACCAATATGTAAAAACATTTTGTATGTTGTGTAGATGTCGTACATAATTAAAATTTTGATATATCCAAAGGTTGAAATACATATGTGTTGATCAATGGTTTAACATAATCAATGTAGGACCAAGTACAAAAGTTCTTAAATCTAATAAGTAAATGTATCAAAGGCTGGAGATAATCAAATTCATCAACATTAACAATTACAAGATGATGATAGAACTTATCATTTGTCATTTGTCAATAAATCTTGAGTTTCATTTGTTGCTTGAGTACTGGTTTACGACTCCACACATCAATAGTCTAGATGAAGATCAATTGCCATTTATGCTTATTACGTTGAATTTTTAATATATATATATATATATATATATATATATATATATATATATATATATATAAAAGAAAAGAACTAGATATGAAGTTCCAAGTTTATTATATTATATATTTGCAAATCAAGTTTGTTGATTATCCTTTCTACATTATATATAAGTTGTCGATGATCTTATTTTTACAGAGATTTATTTTGTTTATATTTGTTTTGATGATGGTAATGGTACTTTTAGTACTTTTATTAATAAATAAATTCATATATATCTTTTTTTATAATATTTAAATAGTTTATTTAAGTCTAGACTAATTATTTGGACATATATGAGAGTTTACATGCTTTTTTAAGGATATTGATATAATTTTAAATTTTATAAGGATATATACGTAATTTATAAGTTTTGTAAGGATATATGTAAAATTATCCCTTGAAAATATTATGTTATTACCATAGGATTTAGTTGGTTTAAATTTTATATTTTACAAAAAAAAAAAGAACAAAAAGTAGGAATTTGAGAAAAGCATAGAAAAATATCATGTGTCAAATATGTTTGTTAGAAAATGGACATATGACGTTTTTTTTGGTTTTGTTTATCAGAACTACTAGACTATATATATATATATATATATATATATATATATATATATATATATATATATATATATATATATATATATATATATATATATATATATATATATATATATGCGTATCTGCCGGTATTGTCCTTTAGGCGCAGCTGCTAGGGTTATCTCGTTTATCGACAGTATCGTTTCCGAGAATCCACTCGCAATACATGTCAATGGGTTTTTAGAGTACACCGGTGAACACATCGTTCACAACACCTACAGGTTGCGAGCCTGCTAGTGTTCCACTGGACTGTCATCTATACTCTGCTAGATGACGGGGCCAGCATTTGGGTACAAGGCTTCTTACATCGTCCACCTCTCACCCTCACCTCATGGTCTATTTCACCTCTCACCTCATCATCCGACTCATATTTCATCTACCCATGTTTTACCCAACATATTTTGTAGATATAAAATATATATACAGTTTAAATCATTTAAAGCATGTATAAAAATCTTTCACCCAGTATAGACAGCAAGTATACAGACAATATGCACACATAGCACGTAATATATATATATATATATATATATATATATATATATATATGTTATTTATTGACTTAATTTATATTCTTATTAAACGTATAAATTATGGAAAAAAGGAAATTATTTAGTATTGGAATACACAGCACATCGTGCATTAGAACTTATACGTTGGTTAAGAATAACACACACCCACATGAGTGCTTCATATTAGGAATAATTTAGTTTTTTTGAATTTTAAATCAAAGTTGATATGTTAGAAAAAAAAACAAAAAAACAAAAAAAAAGAGATATTGGAAAACATATAGAAAAAACATATATATGTTTGGTAATGCTTACTTATCGGATATTTAATTTTCATTATATATGTTTGGTTCAAATGACACAAAACAATCTACATAATATTATTTGTTATTTAATTTCTGGATGTATGTGTTGATGAAGGGTTGAACGTCAACTTTTTCAATTGCCTGATACAAATAAATGTAAATATAGCTTAAGTTTAATGAACCATAATATTATTTGAATGTAACCATATAAAACAAATATAAGAATTTTAGTATGAATAAGGAAGACATACCTTACGTAACACAATACCCCAACAGTCAAGACAAAAATAATCATTTCTAGACTCCTTAAGTAAATCTTGGGGGTCTACACGTGACAATATATTATCATTTTGAGGAAAAACTTCAGTACTAAATTCGTTATCCACATCATGATATGCATCTTTATAATTTTTGGGAGGTGTCTTGAACACAATAGACATTTTTTTGTCCACCCGATCTATCACGTAAAATACATGCTCTACTTGTGATGCCAATATGAATGGATTAGTATTTTGGCCTATATTGTTTAGGTCAATCGATGTGTACCCAAGATTGTCCTTCTTCACACCACTTATATTGTCTACCCAGTCATACTTGAAAATTGCAATATTTTTAACATGATAATCTAGTACCCATATCTCTTGTAAAACACTGTAGTAGTGTTTTTGGTATAGATTATAATTTCTTTACTAGAAATGTGCATGTCATTTGCCACTACATTAACCCCACTGTCCTGGTGAACTTTACCTTCACATCGTTTTGTACGAAATGTACATCCATTGATAGTATATGATTCGTATTTTAGTACGTTCTTGTTAGGTCCGTTTGAAATCCATCTAAGGTTCTCCGATACATTCTATTTAGAGACCGCTAACTCTCTCTCAACCTGAATATTAGTACAATGTAATCTTTTGCTAAAGGTAAATACATTACATACGAAAAAACAAGTAATACGAAAAAATGTACCTCGTTTCGTAACCAACAACCAAACGTTTTACTATGATCTTGCTCTATCCATGCTTTTTTGTGGGTGTTGAATTTCCAAAACCTCCTTATGTCGGCTACAATCATGATGAATGGTATTAAACAACTCACCTTAATCTAAAAATCTAAATAAACTACATACAAATGTATAAAACATACTTACTTAATATACGGTTCAACTTCAGTTGTATTTTGGTGTACATAGAAATGTGCCTTGTTGAAGAGTACTGGAGTAACCTCAACCATTTTACCCGTTGATAGTATAGTTTCGTCTATATGAGCATTAGTATCTTCACCACTCTCAATTCCAATATTGTTGTGCTTTTCAAGTGGAATACCAACAGTAAACATGTTTTTAATGAACTCGCTAAAGAACTTATTTGTCTCTTTTGCAACATTCTCTTCAGCAATGCAACCTTCTGTATTCCTTTTTCTTATCACATGGTCGTTAATAACCTTCATAAACCTTTCAAATCGGTACATCCATAAAAAAAATAGGACAACATAATTTCACTTCTCATGTAAGATGCAAAGTTAAATGAACCATAACATCAAAAAAAAGTTGGTGGAAAGTGTTTCTCAAGAAGACATAATGTCACACATAACTCTTCTTGTATTTTATCGATCTTATCCACTTTGATTTCTTTGCTACATATTGATTTGAAGAAGAAATACAACCTAATAATAACATTTCTGGTGGGTGGAGGCATAATAGATCGTATTGCAATAAGAAAAAGTTGTTGCATGATCATGTGGTAATCATGTGATTTAAGTCTGATCAACTTCCTGTCACCCAGACTTACCACATTTGAAAAGTTAGAATAATACCCTTGTGGTACCCTTAAGTTGTACAATGTTTCACATAAATAGTCTTTTTCTTCCGGTCTTAGTGTGTAACTAGTTGTGGGGAGTGTGGTGGTGTTGCCTTGTATTTGAGGATGTAATTCTAGTTTTATACCAAAAGATCCAAATCCAATAACGCCTTTAGTCCATCTTTTATCTTAATGGAGTGTTCAGAAATGTCCCAACTAGACTCTTAGTCACATTCTTTTCGGTATGCATAAAATCAATAGAATGAGGGTCTAAATTATGAGGCTAATACCTAAGAAGTTCGTACCATATATTAAATTTCTTCCAATATGTATTTTGTTCTTGGCTAACATCTTGTTTTAAATTTCTCTCTTTTTTTTAATCTTCCCACCTCTTCCTGTAGAAATTTGCTCCTCTTTTGATTCCTTGATCTTATCTCCCTTTCCCATGTATTTTTAATATTTCTGACCTTGTTATATATTTGTTCTCCATTCATAGGTTCTGAAGCAGTTTCAAACTCTTTTTTCCATTGAACGCATTCTTCTGACTTTTGAACAAATGTTTATATGGTAGATAACACCTGTGACCAGCTTAACACTGCTTATTAGAATCAGGAAGCCTAATACAATATTTTTCTTCCCTCACATACCACAAAGCCTTTATATCTGCTATAAGTACATCCACTTAATGTACCAAGGGTAATCATTAATTGTCCATAAAACAACTGCACGCAAACTTAAAATCTCTTGTATATGCATCAAACGTTTCCACTCTAATGTCAAATAATAACTTCTGATCATTAATCAAAGGTGCTAAGAACACATCAATATCTTTTCCTAGTATTTCCGATATCAGTAACAAAATCATGATAAACTTTCTTTTCATGCACAACCATGGGGGAGGTTGTAAATGGAACTTAAAAAAAGCCACACACTATGATTTTTAATTCCTTCATGCACGTCGACCATGTCGGCCGAAATGCCTAGTTGCATATTCTTGGTTCAATACCAAAGTCAGGAAGCTTGTCATCTATGGCAGACCATGTCGGTGAATCTATTAGGTAACATAAAACATCATGATCAACATGTCTACCGGTCGCGTGCCGTAGTAAATCTTTTGAAATTGTCTTTGATTGAAATAATCGTTTCATTCATGGAATAACGGGAAAGTACCACAACTTTTTCATGAATATTTTCGTAAGTTTTGTTTTTTTTTCATCCACCTTCCATCTTGATTTCCTACAAGTGGGACATACTATGATGTCTTTGTACTCGTTCCTGTAAAGAATGCAATTGTTAACACATGCATGTATGTTTGTATACCTTGACCCCATTGCTTTCAATGCTTTCTTAGCCTCATACGCACTACTACACATTTCGTTATCATTAGGTAGCATCTTCCTAATAAAAAGTAGAAATTTAGTATTGCACTTAACTGAAATACCATACTTTCTCTTCACATTAATGAATTCAACAGCTGCAAATAACTTTGTTTAGTCTGCACATCCCTTATAAAGGGGCTTCTCAGTATCTTCTAATAGTTTTTTAAACTTTTCAAGATTGTGTAGGAAATTTTGTTATGTGGCTTCAACCATCTCTATAGTTTCCGGGCATCTGTTCGAATTCCTTATGCAAAATCTATGGAATCCAAAAAGAATGATCTGTCCCTTGAATAGTTTTCTTCAGAAACCACATTACTTGGCGGGGTCTCTTTTTCTCCGTGCTTAGTTCAATTGGCATAGTTTTGATCGATTGCATATGTGAATAAATTAAAAATAGGTTATCAATCGTTCATGATGATAGGGAGTAATGACAAATGAGAATATGGTGTTATTAAAAAAATATATATTGTAACACTGCTAAACGATTATATGCAAAATTAATTTCCTTATATCATTCTGTTGACATATGGAAAGAACAACATCGAAATTACTTCCATTCATAACCTATAAGAAGGAAAAAGTAGATGGATTATCTTATGACTATGAAAGCATAATCTTATTTGATAAAGTACCAATGACACATATGCATATGACGTTGTACCAGTTGGAAAGTATGTTGATGTTGATGAGCTTATTCAAATTATTAATGAAACTTTAAGTGAAAATGAACAAGTTAGAATCATGAAAAAGTCCAAAAATTCAATCAAAGATAAATAAGAAGATTTTGTTGAATTAGATGATAACTTAGATACATTTAGTGAGATTGCGGATGACATAAGTGTAGATTGCTCATACTTTTCGATAATAAAAGTTAATTTGATAACTTGAAATCATGTTAATGTCGATTTGATATCGAAAGATAATCATGATTCATCTTCTAAGAACTGCTATTTGTCAAAAGTTGATAAAATGAAAATAAAAGATATCACAAACAATGAAAAGAATTTCGATAATGATTCTGATGATGAAGATTAAAAACGTGTTTTCGAAGAGTGTGTTTTTGAAGATTCGAAAGAATACAACAAGGTTTTGCATGAAAAATGGTAACATTATCTTGAACCGACTTTTGTTATTTATCCAAAATTTAAATATTTTCCAAGTCAAGTGTTTGTAACAAATGGAAATTGGAAAAAGATTGATCCATGATCAATTATTTTTATTGTTAAAAAGGATAATTTGAACGTAACTAACGAAGGTTTTTATTCATATGAAAACGTTGATGAAAACAATGTGAATAATAAACTTGAAGTTTTCATAATAATAAAATAAGGAATAATTTTTGAATTACTCAAAGAGAAATTCATTCATTTTAAATCCCAAAGTGAAATTTACTCCAAAAGGTCAAAATTTTCCAAATCCAAAATCAAATCAATCCACAAAAGTAACATGCTCCAAAGGAGCAAATGATGTCATAACTTTCAATAAGTGGTTGGATAAAAAGGGTGCATATTTCCAAACAAAGTATTTTTAAATTGATGAGATCAAATATGCTTATGAGAGATATCTTTCTGAATCATCACAAGGAAGTACATCATCAAAAGGAAAAAAAAAAAGCAACAGTCAAGAAATGGACTCCAATTAAATAAACTTTTAAGAAAAGAATTTTTTTTAATAGAAAGTCAAAAGTAAATCTCTCTGTATCAAAGAAATATTACCATTATCCTCGAAGATCTAATTTTTCTTTGATTAATTATTCAAAACTAAAAGAAGTTAAAAATTCGATATATAATTCTTCTTTCTATACTAATCTTGTTGGAACCAAAAAGATTTTGGTAATTAAACTTTCCACCAGGTTTTATGTGACGATAAATATCATTCAAATTGGTATATCGATAGTGGTTGCTCTATTCACATGATTGGAAAGAAGGAAAACCTCATAGATTATTAAAAGTTAAATAATGTTGCAGAAGTGATGTTTGGGAACAACAAAAAAATGCTCAATCAAAGGATATGGAATAATCACAAATGGATAATTTATAATTAAATGTGTTGCTTATGTTGAAGGATTAAGACATATGAAGACAACAATATCATATTGAATAAATGTGTTTCTCAAGTAGTTGTAGGAACAAGAAATCAAGTAACATTCGATGAAGACAACAATATCATATTGAATAAACTTTCAACAGAAGTATTGTTAATGTCGAAACGCAAAGGAGAAATGTTTATTCTCGACTTGAAAACAATAGGTAGTGCTCCTTCGGTTTGTTTGCTATCAAAAGCAACATCAGAATTGAATTTGTTATGGAATAGAAGGCTCTCTCATCCAAATTTCAAAAGTATCAACAAACTGTGCTAAATGATTTAGATAGAGGTTTACCATTTTTAAAAATCTGACAATGATTTTCGGTGTGCAGTGTGTGAACAAGGAAAACAACATCAACAAGGTCATCCAATAACCATCGACTCGAAGACTTTTGGACCATTTGAGTTGTTACATATCGACAAGGACTTACAATAACCATCGAATCGAAGATTTTCATGATTTACACGAGTTTTTTTTTTTTGACAAAGAAATCAGAAACCGTACAAGAGATGATAAATTTCATCAAAAATATGGAAGCGAGCCTGAAGAAAAATGTTACGAGGCTTCAAAGTGATAATAGTACTGCGTTCAAGAAGCAAAATGTTGAGGGATTCATTGAAGACAAGGGTATTACTCATAGTTGTCACACCCCCAAACAAGACGACGGAAACGTCTGGGGGTGGAGGACTTGAATTGTAGTATCACAACACATGCATCATAGTAATCAAAGTACAAACAACCATTGTATTTAAAAGGTATAAGTAATTACATGTGTTCAATCATTGTATATTGAACCAAAATATAGTTATACAAAAGAAGATATGACTCAACATAGCTCCATCTTCTCAAAAGCTCGGGGAGTACCTGTGTATTATTTCCCTGAGAATACAAGTAATTAGAAAAGAGAGTATCAACATAAAGTTGAGTGAGTGCATAAGTGTTTATGTTTAAAGGATGTCTCTGTATCTTGCATATGTAACTTGTTCCAGAAAATCCTATATTTTCTGTTGTATATGAAAAGTAGTTTTATTCCCATAAAACCGTTCTCTGTGTATTAATGTTTTGTATTTGTATTACTTATGAAAACTTGTAACTGAGAGTGTGCCTGGCTCCACCAGCTGTTGTTGAAAACTGTATTGAATCTTTGTATTTTGTATTATGTAAACTGGTACTTTGAAGGTGTACTTTCGTTTAGTTATTTATACACTAACGTATTGTTAATATCTTTTTAATGAGTTATTATAACCATACTATGACTGATGGCTTGAAACAAACGCTTTGTGGGCGTTTAAACTGGTGATAACAATTGCCACTCATCTAACTGTAGCTAGCAGCCTGAGTGCGGGGTTGTCAATCCCGATATAGATCTACACACACTTGTTTCAATCCCCGGCTGGAGATTCTGGTTATAATGTCAGGACTCTTCCTATGTTGTCTAAAATGAATTAAACAACCTGAATAGAGTGTCTCATAAAAAGCATATAAACGTTACATGTATATTAGTTTTGAAAACCCAATCATTCTGAAATAATGATTGACAGTATGTTCTTGAATCAAAACCCAATCATTCTGAAATAATGATTGACAGTATGTTCTTGAATTAGTATTCCAAACATGTATTTGATAAGTGTAAACCTTGATTTGTTCTGTATCAAAACCCTAGTTTCTTGTAAGACTGTGTATTCTAGTATACTTGTATCATGAATTATTGTTCTATGTATAAATTATACCTATTATAATTTATATGTACTTTCTGAATGTGTATTTAACCATGTTCACATGTAATCCCTTGCTCAGCACGTTACAAAGGTAGTTAAACTGATGAAATAACTATTATATTGATGTACATATACAATTTTATATATAAGTAAAATTTAAACGACATTCGGAAAAATAACCGGTAGTTTAAGTCCACATCCAAACAAGGAAAAGGACCCAGAATGAGTTATCTGTCCTAAGCCTTTTAAATCTTATATATATATATATATATATATATATATATATATATATATATATATATACAAATATGAATTTTGGGGAAAAATATAAGATGATAAAGAGTTTGTGTTTTGAGTATTTTTAATGATTTAATGTTGTTTTATCATGATTTGAAATCATGATTTTTATAACACAAAGTTCTTGTGTTATGCTTGTATTCCCCCCCCCCCCCCATAAAACAGTAGAAGTTAAGAAAATACGGGGGTATGTACTCACTTGATAGGTGGTGAATTGGACGGAGTTTCGTTTCACGAAAAGGAGTTTGTTTGTCGAAAAACCGGCTCAAATTGGGCAGAGTTTCAACAGGAGAGAGGTTACTTCTCGGGAATCTCGGGGCTTCGAGGCTTTGTTAGGGTTCGAGACTTGATACCGAGGCTTTAGGGGTTGTATATGAGTTTGTGGAAGTGGAAAATGTGAAAGAGAATGAATTTAGGGGTGAAAAGTGTAAAAAGATCCGGAACCCTCGCATGCCTTTTATAGGCCGAAGCCTCGGATCCGAGCCTATGCGAGGCTGACACGCGTCGGACAGGTGGCGAGGTTTCTGGCTTACTTCGGACCGCAGGCTGGCTCGGATTGGACCGGACTTCGGTCCAATAGAAGAAGGACACATGCGAAGGCAGCATCCGAGGTGTGTCTCCGGGTTGTCTCAAGCGAGGCTGTCCGAGTAGGATTGGACCGCGGAGTTGGTCGAATCAGGAGGTGCCACGAATGGATTCGATCCACTCAGCAGCTGCCACGTGTGAGGGTGACGTGGCACATGCGAAATTGCCCACTTTTCCTATTTTTCTTTATTTTTGTGCCAAAACTTGCGAAAATCATAACTTTCGCATACAAGCTCCGTTTTTGGCGTTCTTTATATACACGCGTAGGTAAAATCACACTCTACGACTTTCGTTTAGACTTCGTCGGCTAATTTTGACTTTATTTTTAATATTATTATTTTAAACAGACCGGGACGGGAATCCGTTAAAAATTCATAACTTCTTCATCCGACGTCCGTTTTCGTCTGTCTTTTTACCGTTGTACTACTACCGACGAGACCTTCAATTCTCGTTTAGGTTGTGTCGGCTAAAATCGCTCGATCTTTATTTCGAGTTTTTAGCTGTACACTGCTGGCAAGTTCAAACGAACAAATCTTTCATAACATAGGATGTCGGCATGGTTGGGGCACAATCAATCCATACCTATTATGATGTCAACTTTTGATAGAGACCGGAATAAGGTCTATTGGGAAAGACAAGTCATTCAAGGTAAGGATACATCCTATGTATATATCGTTGGTGGATTCAGATTTCCCGTTAGCCATTTCTACTGTCAACGTTTCATTTAGTGGTTGGGAGTTTTGATTTAGTAGATGTTTAAAATTATGGCTCACGAAGCTCCTCTTAGCACCACAATCAAATAGAATGCATGCATAAGTATTGTTGAGAAGGAACGTACCCGTGACCACAGCAGGGTCTGCCACCGCTTCTTCATGGCCCAGTGCTAAAATTCTCCCAACTCTACCGGCATTACCTGCTTTTGGGCAATCTTTCACGAAGTGCCCCACATCACCGCATTGGTAGCATGCTCGGCTTACTCCAGCGGCAGGTGTTTGGTTAAGTGGTTGGGGTGGCATTCTACAGAATCGGGCAGTATGCCCTTTCCTGTTGCAGTTACGACACTGTATGTCTCGGCAATTTCCGTTGTGATGAAAATTGCACTTGTTGCATTTAGGGAGGATACCAGCATAGGGCTTAGCTGGCGCAAGGTTATTAGGAACAGCAGCAGGTATAGCAGCGGGTATGGTAGCAGGTACATTAGTAGCATGGACTGCCACTACTTGTTGCTTCTTTGCAGGTTCTAGAGGAGATTTGCCCTTCCTCTTGTTCCAAACCCTCTTCTTGCTGTTGTTGTTGTTCTCCTTGGGTTGTTCTGGAGCAGAAACCATAGAGTTTTGACGGGCTCCGTGGTCGATAAGAGATTGTGCCAGTTCTTTGGCACTGTCAAAAGTAATAGGCTTTGAAGCTAAAACACTTGACTGAATTTGGGGCGACATACCCCAAATATATCTCTCAATCTTCTTGCTCTCTATAGGAACCATATCCGGACAAAGAATTGCCAGATCACAGAACCTATTGGTATAGGTTGATATGTCAGAACCAACCATTGTAATAGTCCATAGTTCTTGCTCCAGTTTCTGTATCTCCCCTCGCGGGCAGTATTCCCGCATTAACATGGATTTTAGGCTCTCCCAGCTGATGGAGTTAGCCACACCTAGAGTAAGTGACTTAATGTGGCCATTCCACCACGTTAGAGCCCTATCAGAAAAAGTACAGGCAGCAAATTTAACTTTGCTACCCTCAGGACAGCAAATTTCAAAGATTGGTTCCGTCTTTTCTATCCACTGCCTTAGTGCCATAACTCCCCCAGTCCCATTAAAGGTCCTGGGTTTGGCATTAGAGAAATCCTTATAAGTGCATTGTCGCGAATGCCCATGACTTTCGCCATGGTTAGAAGGATGTGCACCGACTCCCGACCCACTAACACCAGGAGTATGAACGTGAGACATGGCAGCCGCTACAGCCGCCGTGACCGCCGCTTGAAACATAGCGGGGTCGAATTGAGGAGGTGGTGGTGGGGGCGGCGTCGGTGCTTCATTGGTGTTGATACGTCTTGGATTTCTACGAGGAGGCATCTCTTGCTATATAAGTCAATAGATAAAAAGATGGTGAGATATCAAGAATGAATATGAATTTGATATCTCTGAACTAAACACTTAATTCAACATGAATTTCACAAAGAATTGGAAATAGAAATCCACTGCAAGTACAACTTGCAACAGGATAATTGAATGGTTATTTTTCAAAGAGTATGAATGTACATGTCGACTGTATTGGTATATTAAGTATATAAGGTCCAGAAAACTTGACCTTAAAGCATGATTATAATATACCCCAACACTGAGAAAGTGTCGACATCAAACCGACCTACCGAAAATAACATTTCCGCGGTCGTAGTGAAAGCATGAAAAATAACACTGGAACATTTCTGTGATCCAAAACTTTGGAATAAGATGTTTATGAGAATTGTACTAACTCTTTTTGAAGTAAAGTGCTTATTGTTTTATTGATACTCGGTTTTGTACATGTCGTGAAAAGTAGTATATACATTCGATATAGAAGGTAGAAAGTATAAGTAGTGTGAACACTACTTGCGACGGTTTCTACGACGATTGCTAGGTTCCGCTTCGTCTTGCGCTTTCCAGCGCCTTTCTTGGGCAGCTTGATGCTCCCTCAGTTCTCTGATCTCTGATTCAGTAGCATTAAGTTGCCTTTGAAGGGCTTCAGTATGGTGCTGGGTGTCATCTTGCATCTCGTCAAGACGAAGGATATCTGCAGTGTTAGCCTGTGCAGCCGCATTCACCTCTAGGATTCGATTGATAGACATCCCTGATTGATCGAACTGTCGGGCTATTCGGTTTACTATAACTGGAAGAGCTCTGTCAGCAGTTCCTCCTCTAGAAACGTTATAGAAACCTCGTGCCATTCCGTACAGAGGGCGTTGGCCGTCTTGTCGACTCCAATGGTTTATGTATCGGCCCCACTCGGGTATGGGTTCAGCTTCCTCTTGCCTTAGGGGACGCTCCCCAGGGTTGCAGACTTGTGGCTCTGTATCCGTACCACTTGACTCGCTGTCCTTAAAGGGTTCTTCGTCTGAGTCTATGATCCAACCTGCATTCTGTGTATTGTAGGGGTCTCCCGGTAAATTGGGTTCAGCCATAGGTTCTGTATTAGAAGTAAGGTTAGTAAAATACTCTCCGTAATATTTTAATCTGTGCGTTCTGTTCTATAGTTCTTCTGCAGGTGTATGGTAAGTTTTAGACATGTCGTAACACCACTATCACTCCCAGACACATGTTGGTCATATCTCAAATCAATATAGTTGATTAGGCTATATTAATTCCAGATATGATTACATAACTGCCCATGTTTGACTATAGTGTTCAACATCCAAATACTTTTAAGTTCTTATGATTGTGATATTGTACTTGTAAGTATGAGTGTGTTCTTATGACTGTGATACTGTACTTGTAGGTATGAGTGTTAGTATACTTCTTATAAAAATACTTAAATCTTTAAAAAGTATACTTGTAGTCAGAGCTCCTTGCCCCGATGTATTTATAGTTTGTATATCTTTTATGGATTGATATACTGAGTTTACTATAAACAATGCTCTGATACCAATCTGTCACACCCCCAAACCAGACGGCGGAAACGTCTGGGGGTGGAGGACTTGAATTGTAGTATCACAACACATGCATCATAGTAATCAAAGTACAAACAACCATTGTATTTAAAAGGTATAAGTATTTACATGTGTTCAATCATTGTATATTGAACCAAAATATAGTTATACAAAAGAAGATATGACTCAACATAGCTCTATCTTCTCAAAAGCTCGGGGAGTACCTGTGTATTATTTCCATGAGAATACAAGTAATTTGAAAAGAGAGTATCAACATAAAGTTGAGTGAGTGCATAAGTGTTTATGTTTAAAGGATGTCTCTATATCTTGTATATGTAACTTGTTCCAGAAAATCCTATATTTTCTGTTGTATATGAAAAGTAGTTTTATTCCCATAAAACCGTTCTCTGTGTATTAATGTTTTGTATTTGTATTACTTATGAAAACTTGTAACTGAGAGTGTGCCTGGCTCCACCAGCTGTTGTTGAAAACTGTATTGAATATTTGTATTTTGTATTATGTAAACTGGTACTTTGAAGGTGTACTTTCATTTAGTTATTTATACACTAACGTATTGTTAATATCTTTTTAATGAGTTATTATAACCATACTATGACTGATGGCTTGAAACAAACGCTTTGTGGGCGTTTAAACTGGTGATAACAATTGCCACTCATCTAACTGTAGCTAGCAGCCTGAGTGCGGGGTTGTCAATCCCGATATAGATCTACACACACTTGTTACGATCCCCGACTGGAGATTCTGGTTATAATGTCAGGACTTTTCCTATGTTGTCTAAAATGAATTAAACAACCTGAATAGAGTGTCTCATAAAACGCATGTAAACGTTACATGTATATTAGTTTTGGAAACCCAATCATTCTGAAATAATGATTGACAGTATGTTCTTGAATCAAAACCCAATCATTCCGAAATAATGATTGACAGTATGTTCTTGAATTAGTATTCCAAACATGTATTTGATAAGTGTAAACCTTGATTTTTTCTGTATCAAAACCCTAGTTTCTTGTAAGACTGTGTATTCTAGTATACTTGTATCATGAATTATTGTTCTATGTATAAATTATACCTATTATAATTTATATGTACTTTCTGAATGTGTATTTAACCATGATCACATGTAATCCCTTGCTCAACATGTTACAAAGGTAGTTAAACTGATGAAATAACTATTATATTTATATACATATACAATTTTATATATAAGTAAAATTTAAACGACATTCGGACAAATAACCGGTTCTTTAAGTCCACATCCAAACAAGGAAAAGGACCCAGAATGAGTTATCAGTCCTAAGCCTTTTAAATCTTAGTTATATATATATATATATATATATATATATATATATATATATATATATATATACAAATATGAATTTTGGGGAAAAATATAAGATGATAAAGAGTTTGTGTTTTGAGTATTTTTAATGATTTAATGTTGTTTTATCATGATTTGAAATCATGATATTTATAACACAAAGTTCTTGTGTTATGCTTGTATTCCCCCCCTTAAAACAATAGAAGTTAAGAAAATACGGGGGTATGTACTCACTTGATAGGTGGTGAATTGGACGGAGTTTCGTTTCACGAAAAGGAGTTTGTTTGTCGAGAAACCGGCTCAAATTGGGCAGAGTTTCGACAGGAGAGAGGTTACTTCTCGGGAATCTTGGGGCTTCGAGGCTTTCTTAGGGTTCGAGACTTGATACCGGGGCTTTAGGGGTTATATATGAGTTTGTGGAAGTGGAAAATGTGAAAGAGAATGAATTTAGGGGTGAAAAGTGTAAAAAGATCCGGAACCCTCGCATGCCTTATATAGGCCGAAGCCTCAGATCCGAGGCTATGCGAGGCTGTCACGCGTTTCTGGCTTACTTCGGACCGCAGGCTCGCTGCTGGCTGGCTCGGATTGGACCGGACTTCGGTCCAATAGAAGAAGGACACGTGCGAAGGCAGCATCCGAGGTGTGTCTCCGGGGTGTCTCATGCGAGGCTGTCCGAGTACGATTGGACCGCGGAGTTGGTCGAATCAGGAGGTGCCACGCATCTCTTCGGTCCACTCAGCAGCTGCCACGTGCATGGGTGACGTGGCACATGCGAAATTGCCCGGTTTTCCTATTTTTATTTATTTTTGTGCCAAAACTTGCGAAAATCATAACTTTCGCATACAAGCTCCATTTTTGGAGTTCTTTATATGCTCGCGTAGGTAAAATCATACTCTACGACTTTCGTTTATACTTCGTCGGCTAATTTTGATTTTATATTTAATATTATTATTTTAAACAGACCGGGACGGGAATCCGTTAAAAATTCATAACTTCTTCATCCGACGTCCGTTTTCGTCTGTCTTTTTAGCGTTGTACTACTACCGACGAGACCTTCAATTCTCGTTTAGGTTGTGTTGGCTAAAATCGCTCGATCTTTATTTCTAGTTTTTAGCTGTACACTGCTATACTGCAACTTAGAAAAATCATAACTTCCTCATACGAAGTCAGATTTTTCCGTTCTTTTTATGAAAGTTCTCGGTTTAACATAAACTACAACTTTCATTTAGATTGTTAAGGCTAAAAGGCCTTTTATTGAAAATTCATTTTTACTTTGAATAGTGTTTTGCCGGTTTTGTCGCGGATTTTCGATTGGTGATAACTTCTTCGTTATAACTCGGATTTTAGTGTTCTTTATGTTTTTGGAAACCTTGTTACAATCTCTATCACTTGGTTTATCCCAATCGATATTGCTAAATAATTTAGTTTTGAGGGTCAATTATGTAAATATGCACATTATGCTAAAATTTCTCTTTATTATTATAAAAAGAAATACACATTGACCTATATTATTACATAGGTTTGAAATAAAGATTTGTTACATTATCCCCCCGTTAGAGAGAATTTCGTCCCGAAATTAGTATTTCAGATAGACTAGGGAAAAAGATGTGGATATTTCTGTTTCATTTGATCCTCCCGCTCCCAAGTGAATTCAGGTCCCCGTTTTGCATACCAGCGAACCTTCACTATCGGGATACGGCTTTGTTTGGTTTTCTTAACTTCTCTGTTTAGAATCTCTACGGGTTCTTCCACAAAGTTGAGGCTCTCGTTTAACTCGATTTCCTCGAGTGGGATCACAAGAGTCTCGTCAGATAGACACTTTTTCAAGTTCGAAACGTGGAAGGTAGGATGAATGTTATTTAGTTCTTGGGGTAGTCGGAGTTTGTAAGCTACAGGACCAATTCTAGCAAGAATTTTGAAGGGTCCTATGTACCTTGGACTCAATTTGTCACGCTTTCCAAAGCGTATCATGCCCTTCCATGGTGAGACCTTTAATAAGACGCAGTCACCAACCTAGAATTCCAAGGGTTTTCTCCGTTTGTCAGCGTAGCTTTTCTGTCTATTTCTGGAAGCTTTAAGTCGCTCCCGAATTTGTACGATTTTTTCGGTGGTTTCTCGAATGATTTCCTGACCAGTGAGAGCACTGTCAGGAGTTTGACCTCTAGCTAGCTGCGTGTCACCCACTTCAGCCCAACACAGAGGGGATCTGCACTTGCGGCCATAGAGGGCTTCGAATGAAGCAGCCTTTCTGCTAGTGTGATAACTATTGTTATAAGAGAGTTCAACAAGGGGTAAATGAATATCCCATGCCTTTCCAAAGTCTATCACGCAAGCTCGCAACATGTCTTCTAGTGTTTGAATCGTCCTCTCACTTTGTCCGTCGGTTTGTGGATGGTAGGCTGTACTCATGTCCAGCCTAGTTCCCGAAGAGTTTTGTAAAGACTGCCAGAAATAAGAGGTGAATCTACTATCTCGGTCCGAAATAATAGATATTGGTACACCATGCAGTCTAACAATATCCCTGAGGTAAGTTCGGGTTAGTTTCTCCATCTTGTCGGTTTCTTTCATTGGCAAGAAGTGTGCGGATTTGGTTAATCTGTCGACGATTACCCAAATAGTATCATAACCACCCGAAGTCTTGGGTAATTTGGTTATGAAATCCATTGTAATCCGCTCCCACTTCCATTCAGGGATTTCAGGTTGTTGTAATAAACCTGAAGGTTTCTGGTACTCTACCTTGACTTTGGCACAAGTAAGGCACTTGCCCACAAAGGTAGCGATTTCGGCCTTCATGTTAGGCCACCAGTATAGTTTCTTAAGGTCCAAATACATCTTGTCTGAACCTGGATGAATGGAGTATCGGGTTTTGTGTGCTTCATTCCTAACCACGTCTCTGTAACCAAGGATGGCAGAAACGTCCGGGGGTGGAGGACTTCATGTATAGTATCATAACCACAATGGCAATAGTAATTCAAGCAAACACAACCAACATATATAATTGAAAGAGTTACATCATTGTATGAATTACATGTTTCCAAATCAATTACAATATGTTGACAAAAATATGAAATGTCTGACGCCTTAACGTCCCATCCTCAAAATGCACTTGGTTACCTGTTTAGTGATTTCCTGAGAATACAAGTTGTTTGAAAAAGTGTCAACACAAAGGTTGGTGAGTTCATAAGCTTTTGTTTTGTATTGATAAAAACCTCTCTCTTGTAAATGTAATGTTTGTTCCAGAAAAATCCGATATTTTCCTTAAAATGTGTGATGTAGTCTTATATCCAAAGACCAAAATGTATAAGTAACCTTTCTTACTTATAGAAAATAATGTAAGTTTAAATCGACATAAACGCGTTTGATTTCTATGAAATTCCCGTAAATTCCTATGTTCGTTAATACTTTCTGTGAGTTATTACAACCATGCTATGACCTAGTTGGCCCGAAACGACGTTCTTCAGGCGTCGGAAATGTTATGACATTTGTCACCCCAGACCTGCCGGTCTAACTGTTGCATGCAGTTAAGGTGTGGGTTTGTCAAACCCAATATAGATCTATATACAACTATCACGCTCTCCCTCCAGGAGACTCTGGTTACAATACAGGACTTATTTGTATAGTGAAGCGAATGTCTCACAAAGTCATTAACGGAATTACGTGTTGTGTAATGAAAATCCTCTCTGTATAAATGTACCCTTTTGAAATGTATGTATTATGTAATGTATCATAAACTATACCTATTATAGTTTATCAAAACAAGGGTAGTAGTAGTAATGTATGTAAACTATACTTAACATAGTTTATCCAAATGTTTGTATGTAATGGATGTACCTTGACTATAACAATTTATTATTTCTATGCTTTATCTAGCAAAAATCCATTTGTTAACTGTTGTATGTCCTTATACTAAGGCAAAATGTCATATAATGCAATAACATATAATCACATAAAGATATACACCTTGCTCAACATGTTACAAGGTGTAATGAAATTGATAGCATTTTTCTGTTGTTAACAATTTCTATTACTGTTCTTAGAAAATTTGTAGAAAAATCATCAAAGGTCCAAATCTGAATCCGTAAATTCTGAGAGTTTGGAAAATGAGTCTAGTTTGTTCATAAATGTTCTCACGATTTTTAGTGACCTCCAACTTAGGTGAAAACGTCCATAATCACAGACTGGTCCGGATTGGTTCTTGAAATGATAGGCAGTTTTGTAAAAATCACCATAAATTGTAGAAAAATCTTATGGAGATGTGCAAGTATCCATTTTAAAGCTAAGCACTTGAACTACTTGCACCTTGTACAGTTTTGAAAACAAAAATGTTTAAGTTGACCAAAATAGTCCGTGAATAGAGTCCAACTTTTCTGATGAAAGCTGTTAGAAGAATTTAGTTGTGTTCTTGGTGTTTTAACTTGTATTCCCCCCCTTAAAACATAAGAAAACATGAAAATGTAGGGGTATGAACTCACCTTATGTGATTTTAGTAGATGAATGTTGGAGAAGGGAAGTGTTCAACTCAAGAACACTGGAAGATGCCTTGAAGATTTTCGAGAATCTAACATCAAAGTGATGGAGTTTGTGTAAGCAATCGATGATTGGAGTAGAATGAAGTGTAATAATCACAAGGAGGATGAATTATACTTACCAAGAGTAGAATAAAGCTTGATGATCAGCCTTGGAGTCTCGAAATAGAGAGAAAAAGTTTGAGAGAAAACTTGTGTTTGATTTTTGGTGAAATGAGAGCAAGTGAGTGAAAATGAGGAGAGAGGTTGATTTGCTCCAGCTCTTAGAACGTGGGAGGGGCTGATGATTGATGGAAAAGTACAAGGAAGTGACTAGGGATGGTGGGGAGGTGTGACTGGTCATAGAGTGGGTGTAGGTGGTTGCTTGTGTCATAAACTAAGGAAAAGTCAACACTCCACCTCTTGTACTTTACCCACTAGATCTTGGATAAGATTTATCCCGAAAAACGTGATTAATTAATAAATATGGGGCCTTATATGTTAAAATAAAGTTTTGGGTGAAAATCCCGCGTTAGAATAATTAAAATCGGGCTTAGAACGCAAAACTAGTCAAAAACCGGGAAGAAAATGGCAACATGCGAGACCTCTTGGTGCTAGGCCGAGGTTCGGTCCCAAGGCTGCTGGGCCAGAAGGCGAAACGAGGCGAAAGGAGTAAGAAGCGAAATGGACCGAAAGGCTTAGGAGCGAAGGCAAAGGTAGAGTTCGGTCCGAGAGGCTTCGGGTTCGGGTCAGGCGAGGTTCGGTCCGAAGGGCGGGTTCGGTTCTTAGGGTTCGCTTCTCAGCAGTTCGGTCCCTTAAGTGGACTTTCGGCCCTAAGAGGCTTCGGCCCTATAAGGTAGGTTTCGGGTCCTTAAGGGTATTTTACCCGTTTTTACCCCGTTTTAAGCGGTTTTTGACCCGGTTAAGGGTCGGGATGGCCCAAATGATTACAAAAAGTTACGGGAACAGAGAGATTTGGGAGAGATTTGGGAGAGATTTCGAATAGAGAGAGATAGAGGGAAGGAGGTTTAGAGAGGTTCCATTTATGACCTTTTTGAGCATCCGGCTTCGCAACGCAAGGTCCGTAAACCCCGTTAAGCCATGATTTAGTGTCCTACACACTCCCTATGAGTGTGCAATAGTGTTTTATCGCTTTGTTTCATTGTTTATCACTATCAAGGCTAAGGAAAATTAAATACACGAATTTTCCAATTGATGTTTTCTCTTTAAATTAGCGAACTGTTGAGTAATTACATAGCGTAAGCCCTAATATACAAGGGTTGACTGAGTTGACTGGTTTGACTTGTTGCCTTAGTTTGACTTTGACTTGACCAGAATTTGACGGTTGTCACATCATCCCCCCGTTAGAAGGAATTTCGTCCCGAAATTAGCTTTTTGAATGGGACTTCAAGAATTTGGGAAGAGATGTGGATACTTTTGTTTCATCTGATCCTCGCGTTCCCAGGTGAATTCGGGTCCTCGTTTAGCGTTCCAGCGGACCTTCACAATGGGAATATGACTTTGCTTTGTTCTTTTGATCTCTCGATCCATGATTTCTACCGGTTCTTCCACGAACTGGAGACTCTCGTTGATTTCAATTTCGTCGAGTGGTATCACGAGGGTCTCGTCGGATAGACATTTCTTTAAGTTCGATACGTGGAAGGTAGGATGTACGTTATTAAGTTCCTGTGGCAGACGTAGTTTATATGCTACCGGGCCAATCCTGGCAAGGATTTTGAATGGCCCGATATATCTAGGGTTCAGCTTTCCTCGCTTGCCGAAGCGTATTAGACCTTTCCAGGGTGAGACCTTTAGTAGCACACGATCTCCAACCTGGAATTCCAAAGGCTTTCGTCTGTTATCCGCGTAACTTTTCTGTCTGTCCCTAGATGCTTTTAAACGTTCTCGGATTTGAACAATCTTCTTTGTAGTTTCTCTTATTATCTCCGGGCCAGTGAGGGTGCTATTATGGACTTGTCCCTTAGCTAGTTGCGTGTCACCTACTTCAGCCCAGCACAGAGGTGACCTGCACTTGCGGCCATAGAGGGCTTCGAATGGTGCAACCTTGATGCTAGTGTGATAACTGTTATTGTACGAGAATTCGACAAGTGGTAAATGGGTATCCCAAGCTTTACCAAAGTCTATCACACACGCTCTAATCATGTCTTCTAGCGTCTGAATAGTCCTCTCACTTTGTCCGTCGGTTTATGGGTGATAGGCTGTACTCATGTCAAGCCTAGTCCCCAGGGATTTGTGTAAAGACTGCCAAAATCGCGATGTAAATCTACTATCTCTGTCAGAGATAATGGATATCGGCACGCCATGCAGTCGTACCACCTCTTTGATGTATATTCTAGTCAACTTCTCCATCTTGTCGGTTTCCTTAATCGGCAGGAAGTGCGCTGATTTGGTCAATCTGTCCACGATTACCCATATGGTATCAAGCCCACCCGTGGTCTTAGGTAGC
Organism: Lactuca virosa; assembly: GCF_052849685.1. NCBI lineage: Eukaryota > Viridiplantae > Streptophyta > Magnoliopsida > Asterales > Asteraceae > Lactuca > Lactuca virosa. The sequence goes on along the minus strand of NC_136433.1, from coordinate 18,995,971 downwards.
TTGGTTATGAAGTCCATGGTTATTCGTTCCCACTTCCACTCCGGTATATCAGGTTGTTGCAGCAATCCTGAGGGTTTCTGGTATTCCACCTTGACTTTGGCGCAAGTCAGACACTTGCCCACATAGGTAGCAATATCGAGTTTCATGTTCGGCCACCAGTACAACTTCTTGAGGTCTAGATACATCTTATCCGAACCTGGATGGATGGAGTATCGAGTCTTGTGTGCTTCGTTCATGACGACGTCCCGGAACCCACCGAACTTTGGTGTCCAGATTCGGTTCATGTGGTAACGAACTCCGTCGTCTTTGACTTCTAGATTCTTATCCATTCCTCTTAATGCCTCACCCGTCACATTTTCCGGTTTCAAGGCCTCCAGCTGAGCCTCTTTGATTTGTGTGGACAGGTGTGAATGGATTGTCATCGTTAATGACTTTACTCGGCACCCCGAGTATTCCTTTCGACTTAAGGCATCTGCTACGACGTTTGCCTTACCTGGGTGATAACGAATCTCGCACTCGTAATCGTTCAGTAGTTCTACCCATCGCCTTTGCCTCATGTTGAGCTCCTTTTGATTGAGAATGTGCTGAAGGCTCTTGTGATCGGTAAAGACGGTACACTTCGTTCCGTAAAGGTAGTGTCTCCAGATCTTTAGCGCGAACACTACTGCTCCCAATTCGAGGTCATGCGTGGCGTAGTTGACCTCGTGTGTTTTCAATTGCCTCGATGCGTAGGCAATGACCTTTCCTCGCTGCATTAAAATACACCCAAGCCCCTGGTTTGATGCATCGCAGTAGACTACAAAGTCTTCGGTTCCCTCTGGCAGAGATAGGATCGGTGCGCTGCACAGGGCTCGTTTTAAAGTTTGGAAGGCAGCTTCTTGTTTATCTTCCCATTTAAACATCACACCTTTTTGGGTCAAAGTGGTGAGTGGTTTAGCGATCTTGGAGAAGTTTTGGATGAATCTTCGGTAGTATCCGGCAAGTCCCAAGAATTGTCGGACTTCCGTTGGTGTTGTAGGTGCTGACCAGTTTTTGATCGCTTTGATTTTTGAGGGGTCCACATGTATCCCTTTCTCGCTAACCACGTGGCCAAGGAAATCCACTTCTCGGATCCAGAATTCGCACTTAGAGAATTTAGCGTAGAGCTTCTCAACTCTCAGCGTTTCTAACACTTGTCGTAGGTGTTGGCGATGCTCTTCCTTGCTTCGTGAGTAGACCAAAATTTCGTCGATGAACACGATCACGAACTTGTCTAAGTAGGGTCGACACACTCAGTTCATCAGGTCCATGAATACCGCAGGTGCGTTGGTTAACCCGAAGGGCATCACTACAAACTCATAATGCCCATAGCGAGTTCTGAAGGCTGTCTTGGGGATATCTTCTTCTTGAACTCGTAGCTGATGGTAACCCTACCTCAGATCGATTTTTGAAAAGTAGCTTGCCCCTTGAAGTTGGTCGAAGAGGTCGTCGATTCGGGGTAGAGGGTATCGGTTTTTGATGGTAAGCTTATTTAACTCGCGGTAGTCAATGCACATGCGAAAAGATCCGTCCTTCTTTTTCACAAATAGGACTGGTGCTCCCCAGGGTGAAAAGCTCGGCCTGATGAACCCTTTGCTTAACAGCTCGTTCAATTGACTGGACAATTCTTGCATTTCTGCCGGCGCTAGGCGGTATGGAGCTTTGGCTACTGGGGTAGCTCCGGGGACCAAGTCGATTCGGAATTCGACTTGTCGTGCGAGGGGTACGCCTGGGAGGTCTTCAGGGAATACGTCGGGGAAGTTGCACACTTCTGGAATGTCTTTGATATCTTTCACCTCTTGTTTCTTATCTACTATGTAGGCTAAGAAGGCGTGGTATTCCTTTCGGAGATACTTTTGAGCCTTGACGCAAGTGATGATTTGTAAGTTTGCACTGGGTTTATCACCGTAGACGAGAAGGGTTTCGCCGTTTGGCAGATTGAGGCGAACGGCCCTTTCGTAACATAGAATGTCAGCACGATGAGAACTTAGCCAATCCATACCGATGATTATGTCGAAACTTTTTATTGTTACCGGCATTAGGTCGATTTTAAATGAATGATTATCTAGAGTGAGGGTACACCCTGAGTATATATCGCTAGCGCGCTCTGCCTTTCCGTTTGCCATTTCTACGATGTATGTGTCTTTTAGTAATTGGGGGTCTTGTCTAAGTAAATGTTTGAATTGATGGCTCACAAAACTCCTCTCCGCTCCACTATCGAAAAGTACGCATGCATAAGAGTGATTGAGGAGAAACGTACCGGTAACCACCGTGGGGTCCTTGATTGCTTCTCCATGTCCCATGGCCAGGACTCTCCCTACACCACCAGCATTAGAAGCTTGTGCTTTGGGGCAGTTTCTCTTGAAGTGTCATGCGTCACCACATCCATAGCAGGTTTGGCTTGCCCCAGCATTGGCTACTTGGTTGATCGGTCGTGCTGGCGCTTTACAGAGACGAGCGGTATGCCCTTTCCTGTCGCAGTTTTTGCAGTGCAGTTCCCGACAAGCACCATTATGGTGGAAGTTGCACTTGTTGCACTTAGGGAGATTTCCGGCATATTGCTTCGGTGGTGCTGGAGTGGTAGCAGTAGTGGCAGCAAGGACAGCAACAATCTGTTGCTTCTTGGCAGGGTCCTGTGTCGGTTGCTTCTTTTTATTGTTCCAAAATTTTCTTTTGTTGTTCCCTCTTCTTGACTGATCGTGGGTAGTGGTTATAGTGTTATGACTGGCTCGGTGGTCAATGAGTTGTTGTGCCAGTTCCTTGGCACTGTCAAAAGTAGTTGGCCTTGAAGCCAAAACACTACTTTGAACTTGAGGAGACAGTCCCCAAAGGTATCGCTCCACCTTCTTCTCCTCTGGAGTGACCATTGTTGGGCAGAGGAGAGCCAAGTCATTAAATCCGGTGGTGTAAGTTTCACGGTCGGAGCCCGACATCTTGAGGTTCCAGAGTTCTTGTTCCAACTTTTGAACCTCGCCTCTCGGGCAGTACTCCTTCATCATCAAAGCTTTCAAGTCTTCCCAGCTTATGGAGTTAGCCACCGCGAGAGTGAGTGACTTAACTCGACCGTTCCACCAAGTGAGCGCCCTACCAGTGAAAGTGAAGGCCGCATACTTCGAAGACCGCTTCAGTCCTTTCGAACCATTGCATTAGTGTGATGACTCCCCCGGTTCCATTGAAAAGGTCGGGTTTGCCATTTGTGAAATCCTTGTAGGTGCATTCCTTTGTGCGCCCCGAACCGTCGCCCTGGTTAGAGGGTGTAGCACCAGATCCAGATCCACCACTGCCATTTGTGCTGATTTGCGACATAGCTGCCGCCACAGCTGCTGCTACTGCAGCCTGGAACATTGCCGGATCAAATTGCGGAGGCGGCGGCGGAGGAGGTGGTGCTGCGCTGCTGGGAGGCCTTGGTCTTCTCCTTGGCGGCATAGTTCTGTCACAAGTTTTTAAAATGACAAGTCGGTAAGACCTCAATAGTAATAACGAGTCGAGTGTTACTTGTTTTATCTCATTTGTATTATATCTCGACTTTATTGCATCAGCAAGTAATTCATAGAAAAAGTTTATGCAATTAAACTTATGAATTAAATAGTAGTGACTCAAACGGAGTCATGTGTTCGGTTCCGTGTCTGACCCACTCCTAAGCTTCGCTCGATGTGCCCCAGTTATGTGTAATTAAAATTTTAATAAGCTGTTGATACTAATGAGTCTGCCCTAAATCCACCACCAAACAAGGAACAGGTCCTAAGGCGGACTCACCATTTCTAGGTCGATTACCTCTTCAATTACACATAACGACGAGGTACACTTAAAAATCTTAGAGTTATCAGTTGTAAATTGTTTGTAATACCACATAGTAAAATCTCATGTCAACATCCAATGAAGTAAAATGCATGCCAAATTCATTGATAAACTTTTAGTTCATATTGTTTTGGAGAAAATTTGACCTCATAAGGGTCTACATTACATCAATGTAAAAGATAGTTTCGACAGCACTAAAGCCCCTTGAATAGTGTAATCACTTAATCGCAGGGTCAACCCACATCCAAAAGAGTAGCACCAACGCATGCTCATAAACCTATACTACGAGGTTGTGTGGGTAGTAATGAATCCTACTCACGACGATCCTTCCCTGATGGAGCTTGGGATGATGTCGATGCGCCTTGCACTTCTGCTAATCTCCGTTCGGTTGCAACCATTCTCTCCTCAAGCCCCAAGTATCTTTCCCGATACTCCCTTGCTTCCGCGCGAGCAGCGAGAAGGTCCTGAATGAGTTGATCTTTGTAGTGGGAGTCCCGCTCTAGGTCTCTAGTACGAGCAGTGGTAGACTCTATGATGGCACTCAGCTCCCGAACTCGATCTGTCGTCGCCCTACCGCGATCATCGATGTTAGTTATTTGTTGAATCATGACTGGAAGCGCTCTGTCAGCCGGTCCCCCGTGGCTGAGGTCGTAGTAACCTCGTTGATCACCAAATGGTGATCGTTGTCGTTGCTGACGGCCCCATCGCTCGATCACTGTTGCCCAACGGGGTACGGGTCCGAAGTAGTCGTATCCGTTGGCGGGAATCCTGGCTAGGTATGGAGGATTGAGGACCACCGGTTCCTCTTCACTTTCGTCTTCATCCATGTCTACCTCGATGTCCTCCTCTTCTTCGTCCTCCATTTCCTCTTCCTCCTCGGGTTCCTCTTCTTCCTCAACCTCTTCGGGGTCTTCCTCAGGATCTTCGGGGTCTTCCTCAGGATCTTCCTCGATCATCTCCTCGGGTTCTGCCTCGAGCCATCCAGCGTTTCCCTCATTAGGGAAGTAAGGGTCTCCAGGTAGATGGAATCCCGCCATGTTGTCTGTTCGAGAATAGGGGTGTAAGAGGTATGAAATGAATCTAAAATTTCGAGTTATAAATTCTCAAAATACTCCTATAGTATTTTAAATGTTATGTTTGGTTCTTAGCGTATTCATTATAGGGTGATGTTAGGTTGTCAGGTTTGTTGTCCACTACGACTATCCTTCAATATATGCAGGTCACTTCTCGGACAGATATAGTTGATCAGGCTATATCCATCCCAGACTTGACCACATATCCCAAGGCATACTCGTAACGAACAACTCCTCCTCTTTTACTTTATGTTTTCCTAACTACGACTCTATACGAGCATGTATGCATGTACTTATACTTTTAACGAGAAACCGTTTACTTTCTAAAAGTATAGTCATTTGAAAATGTTCAAATCAGAGACTTTTAGTCCCAAATGTGTTTATAGTTTGTATATCTTATGTGGTTTGATATACTTAATTCACTATAAATTGTGCTCTGATACCAATCTGTCACACCCCCAAACCAAGGATGGCGGAAACGTCCGGGGGTGGAGGACTTCATGTATAGTATCATAACCACAATGGCAATAGTAATTCAAGCAAACACAACCAACATATATAATTGAAAGAGTTACATCATTGTATGAATTACATGTTTCCAAATCAATTACAATATGTTGACAAAAATATGAAATGTCTGACGCCTTAACGTCCCATCCTCAAAATGCACTTGGTTACCTGTTTAGTGATTTCCTGAGAATACAAGTTGTTTGAAAAAGTGTCAACACAAAGGTTGGTGAATTCATAAGCTTTTGTTTTGTATTGATAAAAACCTCTCTCTTGTAAATGTAATGTTTGTTCCAGAAAAATCCGATATTTTCCTTAAAATGTGTGATGTAGTCTTATATCCAAAGACCAAAATGTATAAGTAACCTTTCTTACTTATAGAAAATAATGTAAGTTTAAATCGACATAAACGCGTTTGATTTCTATGAAATTCCCGTAAATTCCTATGTTCGTTAATACTTTCTGTGAGTTATTACAACCATGCTATGACCTAGTTGGCCCGAAACGACGTTCTTCAGGCGTCGGAAATGTTATGACATTTGTCACCCCAGACCTGCCGGTCTAACTGTTGCATGCAGTTAAGGTGTGGGTTTGTCAAACCCAATATAGATCTATATACAACTATCACGCTCTCCCTCCAGGAGACTCTGGTTACAATACAGGACTTATTTGTATAGTGAAGCGAATGTCTCACAAAGTCATTAACGGAATTACGTGTTGTGTAATGAAAATCCTCTCTGTATAAATGTACCCTTTTGAAATGTATGTATTATGTAATGTATCATAAACTATACCTATTATAGTTTATCAAAACAAGGGTAGTAGTAGTAATGTATGTAAACTATACTTAACATAGTTTATCCAAATGTTTGTATGTAATGGATGTACCTTGACTATAACAATTTATTATTTCTATGCTTTATCTAGCAAAAATCCATTTGTTAACTGTTGTATGTCCTTATACTAAGGCAAAATGTCATATAATGCAATAACATATAATCACATAAAGATATACACCTTGCTCAACATGTTACAAGGTGTAATGAAATTGATAGCATTTTTCTGTTGTTAACAATTTCTATTACTGTTCTTAGAAAATTTGTAGAAAAATCATCAAAGGTCCAAATCTGAATCCGTAAATTCTGAGAGTTTGGAAAATGAGTGTAGTTTGTTCATAAATGTTCTCACGATTTTTAGTGACCTCCAACTTAGGTGAAAACGTCCATAATCACAGACTGGTCCGGATTGGTTCTTGAAATGATAGGCAGTTTTGTAAAAATCACCATAAATTGTAGAAAAATCTTATGGAGATGTGCAAGTATCCATTTTAAAGCTAAGAACTTGAACTACTTGCACCTTGTACAGTTTTGAAAACAAAAATGTTTAAGTTGACCAAAACAGTCCGTGAATGGAGTCCAACTTTTCTGATGAAAGCTGTTAGAAGAATTTAGTTGTGTTCTTGGTGTTTTAACTTGTATTCCCCCCCTTAAAACATAAGAAAACATGAAAATCTAGGGGTATGAACTCACCTTATGTGATTTTAGTAGATGAATGTTGGAGAAGGGAAGTGTTCAACTCAAGAACACTGGAAGATGCCTTGAAGATTTTCGAGAATCTAACATCAAAGTGATGGAGTTTGTGTAAGCAATCGATGATTGGAGTAGAATGAAGTGTAATAATCACAAGGAGGATGAATTATACTTACCAAGAGTAGAATAAAGCTTGATGATCAGCCTTGGAGTCTCGAAATAGAGAGAAAAAGTTTGAGAGAAAACTTGTGTTTGATTTTTGGTGAAATGAGAGCAAGTGAGTGAAAATGAGGAGAGAGGTTGATTTGCTCCAGCTCTTAGAACGTGGGAGGGGCTGATGATTGATGGAAAAGTACAAGGAAGTGACTAGGGATGGTGGGGAGGTGTGACTGGTCATAGAGTGGGTGTAGGTGGTTGCTTGTGTCATAAACTAAGGAAAAGTCAACACTCCACCTCTTGTACTTTACCCACTAGATCTTGGATAAGATTTATCCCGAAAAACGTGATTAATTAATAAATATGGGGCCTTATATGTTAAAATAAAGTTTTGGGTGAAAATCCCGCGTTAGAATAATTAAAATCGGGCTTAGAACGCAAAACTAGTCGAAAACCGGGAAGAAAATGGCAACATGCGAGACCTCTCGGTGCTAGGCCGAGCTTCGGTCCCAAGGCTGCTGGGCCAGAAGGAGAAACGAGGCGAAAGGAGTAAGAAGCGAAATGGACCGAAAGGCTTAGGAGCGAAGGCAAAGGTAGAGTTCGGTCCGAGAGGCTTCGGGTTCGGGTCAGGCGAGGTTCGGTCCGAAGGGCGGGTTCGGTTCTTAGGGTTCGCTTCTCAGCAGTTCGGTCCCTTAAGTGGACTTTCGGCCCTAAGAGGCTTCGGCCCTATAAGGTAGGTTTCGGGTCCTTAAGGGTATTTTACCCGTTTTTACCCCGTTTTAAGCGGTTTTTGACCCGGTTAAGGGTCGGGATGGCCCAAATGATTACAAAAAGTTACGGGAACTTTTGAGAGAGATTTGGGAGAGATTTCAAATAGAGAGAGATTTGGGAGAGATTTCAAAACCCAATCATTCTGAAATAATGATTGACAGCATCCGAGGTGTGTCTCCGGGGTGTCTCCGGGGTGTCTCATGCGAGGCTGTCCGAGTAGGATTGGACCGCGGAGTTGGTCGAATCAGGAGGTTCCATGCATGGCTTCGGTCCACTCAGCAGCTGCCACGTGCGAGGGTGACGTGGCACATGCGAAATTGCCCGGTTTTCCTATTTTTCTTTATTTTTGTGCCAAAACTTGCGAAAATCATAACTTTCGCATACAAGCTCCGTTTTTGGCGTTCTTTATATGCACGCGTAGGTAAAATCATACTCTACGACTTTCGTTTAGACTTCATCGGCTAATTTTCACTTTATTTTTAATATTATTATTTTAAACAGACCGGGACGGGAATCCGTTAAAATTTCATAACTTCTTCATCCGACGTCCCTTTTCGTCTGTCTTTTTACCGTTGTACTACTACCGACGAGACCTTCAATTCTCGTTTAGGTTGTGTCGGCTAAAATCGCTCGATCTTTATTTCGAGTTTTTAGCTGTACACTGCTATACTGGAACTTAGAAAAATCATAACTTCCTCATACGAAGTCAGATTTTTCCGTTCTTTTTATGAAAGTTCTCGGTTTAACATAAACTACAACTTTCATTTAGATTGTTAAGGCTAAAAAGCCTTTTATTGAAAATTCAGTTTTTACAGGGAACAGTGTTTTGCCGGTTTTGTCGTGGATTTTCGATTGGTGATAACTTCTTCGTTATAACTCGGATTTTAGTGTTCTTTATGTTTTTGGAAACCTTGTTACAATCTATATCACTTGGTTCATCCCAATCGAGATTGCTAAATAATTTATTTTTGAGGGTCAATTATGTAAATATGCACATTATGCTAAAATTTCTCTTTATTATTATAAAAAGAAATACACATTGACCTATATTATTACATAGGCTTGAAATAACGATTTGTTACAATAATATACTAGCAGCATGCACTCCTCAACAAAATGTAATTGTTAAAAGGAAGAATCGATCTTTGTGTGAAACAGCAAGAACAATGTGCAACTTTCCAAATCTTCCATTATACTATTAGGATGAAGCTATTTTGACAGCTTGTTTCACACAAAAATCAATCTTTCATTCATAGAATATTTAATATTACTACTTATGATATTATCAATAAAAGGAAACCTAATGTCAATTTTTTCCATGTTTTTAGTTGAAAGTGTTTCATTATGAATCTAAAAGTTCGTCTTTCCAAATTTCAATAAGAAGTACAAGACGAAAATATCTTGCGTTACTCACATAATTCAGTAACATATCGAGTGATGAACAAATTAACAAGAAGAATAGAAGAAACCTTCAATCTCACATTTGATGATCATTACATTAAGAAAGTTAAACATTTATTTCCAAAACTCCTATTTCTTAGGATAATCATATCGAATCTGATCAAATGCTTACTTTCAATATCGATCTTGATTTAATTTTTGGTGAACATGACATGGAAATTGTTGGAAAATTAATTTTATTAATTTCCAAAAATGGATTTTCTCAATTTTTGAGCACAAAATTTGGACTCTAAATATAATCAAAACGAACTATTGATTATATATTCTTGTTCTCCTCTGTGATATCTTTGTTTCGATATATCACACGTCCAAAACAGATTAAAAATAAATGAGAAATTACTTGTCAAAGTACGACAATTGGAAGAGAAAAATAAAAGAGTCAAGTGGGTTTTAAACTCATCCTACATTGGTGGGAGAATGAAAAGAAAATTGGTTTAAAACTACAAAGACTAGCTACCTTTGTAAGACTTATTAGAACCAATGCACTCTCTTGTGCGCGCATGCAGGGGGGTGCCAATGCGAGCCAAATTCGGCTTCGGGCCACTGAACTTGTGTGCGAGCGTGCTTCCTGCGGGCACGAATGCACCACCGGTCGACCAGAAAAGTTCAAGGACCTTTTTGTAAATATTTCCTTTTGGTTAACAGTCACAAAACCGAACTAAGAGCTATTAATCAAAGATTTCGGTTTTTATTTCTTGATTAATTGTCTTATTTAATTGTGACACTTACGATTTTGTTTTAATTACATCAGTTACATTGGGTAGTATAAATACAAAGCCTATGTGACTGATTCGATACACCGAATGAAACGAAATCACTCTTTTCCTCTCTTACGCTTCTGCTTCATCTTTTCTCTCTTACTTCAACGAAGGCATCATTCGGGCCAAATGAGGGTTCAGTCAATCTAGAAGAATTGCTTTCTGTTGTTGTATCCTGGGAAACAAACACCCATGTAGGGTGAATTTATTTTAAGGAAACTGTGTTAAACGCATGCCTCAGTCAATACTTTTAGGGTTTTATTCTTTTGTACAATTTTTGGGTTATATTTTCCTAACAGTCTTAAACAAATCGTTTGTGAGAAACGAACTTCAAAAAAAATTTGTTTCTATTTCATATTACAATCCTTATATAAACGAATTTTTTTCTTCCCTCACACTTGCAGAATCTGTTGGAAAATTATTACATCTATAATATATTACTGTTTTCAGAAATTGTTTTCTAAAACAGTTTTCAGATTCTTTCTTTTTTCTTAACAGTTTAGTTGTTATTGCATTTTAATCTTTAGCACTTTTACATTTGCTTCCTTTTGTAGCATGACTACTGGTGAAAGTTCTCAACCACCAAAGCCTAATGGTACTCCTAATGCTCAAGGAGCTCCAATGGTGACCATGTCGGTCAATCATGCTGAGAAACCTGAGAAGTTCTCTGGATTGAACTTTAAAAGGTGGCAGAAGAAGATGCTCTTCTATCTTACCACATTGAATCTTGCTAGATTCTTAACTAAAGAGGCTCCTCGAATGCCCAAAGGAGAAGGAGATGTGCAAGCTTTAACTGCTATTGATGCTTGGAAAGATTCTGATTTCTTGTGTAGGAATTATGTTCTTAATGGTCTTGTTGATTCACTTTATAATGTGTATTGTGTAACAAAGACAACCAAAGAACTATGGGACTCATTGGACCAAAAGTATAAAACTGAAGATGCCGAGACAAAGAAATTTATGGTTGCCCGGTTTCTTGACTATAAAATGGTGGATGGCAAAACTGTTATGTCCCAAGTCCAAGAACTACAAGTCCTCCTACATGACATGCATGTCGAGGGTATGGGGTTCAATGAGCCTTTTTCTGTTGCTTCCATGATTGAGAAGCTACCCCCTAGTTGGGTTGGTTTCAAGAATTACTTGAAACATAAGAGAAAGGAGTTGTCCATTGAGGACCTTATTGTTCGCCTTCAAATTGAAAAGGACAATAAGATAGCTCAAAAGCGTATTTATAACCCTACTTCTGAGAAAGCTAATGTGGTGGAGCATGGTCAAACTTTTGGGAAGAACAAGTTTGGAAAGGGCAAATTCCAAGAGAAAGGCAAAGGTGGAAACTTGGGAGCCAAGGGTGGAACTTTTAAGAAGAATTTTCAAGGAAACTACCATAATTGTGACCAAGGTGGTCATCGGGCTACCAATTGCGAGCTTCCAAAGAAATCAAAAAAGCAATCATTGTGGAGAAGATAACCAAAGATGTGCCAGACACCGATCTTGCATCGGTTATTTCTAAAGTTAATCTTGTGGAGTCCAATCCAAGGGAGTAGTGGATTGATACGGGAGCTACCCGTCATGTTTCCTCGAATAGAGAATGGTTCAGAAACTTCAAGGTTGTGGATAATCGTGACAAGCTGTTCATGGGAAAATCGACCACTTTTGATATCCAAGGTGTTGGAAAGATTGTGTTGAAGATGACGTCGAGAAGAGAGCTGACGTTGAATGATGTGTTGTATGTACCCGAAATTCGTAAGAATCTTGTGTCGGGTTGGTTGTTGAACAAGCATGGTTTTCGCTTGGTGTTTGAGTCAGATCAATTTGTGTTAACCAAAAATGGTATGTATGTGGGTAAGGGGTATGCTGATAGGGGTATGTTCAAACTTTGTGTAATGGATCTTAAGCCAAATGATAATGAAATGAATAACTCTTCTACTTACTTGCTTGAGTCTTCAAATATTTCGCATGCTAGATTAGGACATGTTAATTTTGATACTCTTCGGCGTTTAATTAAACTCGAACACATACCACACTTTCACATTGACTCAAAATACAAATACAACACTTGTGTTGAATCAAAATTAACAACACAATCCTTTAATTCCATTCAAAGGACGACTGAACCACTTGGATTAATTCACACCGATGTCTGTGACATGAAATCAATTCCATCTAAAGGTGGAAATAAGTACTTTATCACTTTTATTGATGATTGTACTAAATTATGCTATGTCTATTTGCTTAAAAGTAAAGATGAGGCTATAGAGAAGTTTAAAGTGTATAAAAGTGAAGTTGAGAATCAACTTAATAAGAAAATTAAAGTACTAAGAAGGGACCGTGGAGGTGAATACGTATCACCGTTTGAGGAATTTTATGCAACTCATGGTATCATACATGAGCTTTCTGCACCTTATTCACCACAACAAAATGGCATGGTAGAAAGGAAAAATCGGACCATAAAGGAAATGATGAATGCCATGTTGTTAAGTTCTGGGTTGCCACCCTCAATGTGGGGGGAAGCAATACTTTCAACTAACTACCTTTTAAATAAGGTCCCACCAAAGAAATCGGATAAAACGCCATACGAGTTATGGTCAGGTATAAAACCATCCTATAAATACCTTCGAGTGTGGGGGTGCGTTGCAAAGGTCGTAGTACCTGCACCCAAGGTGGTTAAGATAGGACCCAAGACTGTTGATTGCATATTTATTGGATATGCACAAAACAGCAGTGCTTATCGATTTCTTGTACATGACTCAAAAATACGAGAAATTGACAAAGGCAGAATAATGGAGTCAAGAAATGCATCCTTCTTTGAGAATATGTTTTCATGTCTTGATAAGTTTGAGGTAAGTACTCCAAAATTAATTGACCACAATGAATCCTCTCATGAAGAAGAAATAGAGGAAGAAACAGATCCCCATACAAGTAAAAGGGTACGAGTTGAGAAGTCATTTGGATATGATTTCTACACTTACATGGTTGAAAGAGAGCCTCAAATATTCAAAGAGGTAGTCACCTCTTCCACAGGACCTCAATGGAAAAAGGCAATTAAAAGTGAAATGGATTCCATCTTGCAAAACCATACATGGGAGCTAGTGGAATTACCTCAAGGTTGCAAACCACTAGGCTATAAATGGATTTTCAAGAAGAAAATGAAAGCGGATGGAACCATTGACAAGTATAAGGCAAGACTAGTAATAAAAGGCTATAGACAGAAAAGTATCCTTGATTACTTTGATATGTACTCTCCCGTCACACATATTACATCCATTAGATTGGTACTTGCAATTGCTTCTATAAGAAATCTTGAAGTACATCAAATGGATGTTAAAATAGCTTTTCTAAACGAGGATTTAGAAGAAGAAATCTACATGGAACAACCAGAAGGGTATGTTGCCCTAGGACAAGAATCAAAGGTTTGCAAATTAGTAAAGTCATTATATGGTTTGAAATAAGCCCCAAAACAATGGGATCAAAAGTTTGACCATGTGATGTTGGAAAATGGATACAAGATTAATGAATGTGACAAGTGTGTTTATGTTAAAAACACAAGTGAGGGTTATGTTATCTTGTGCCTTTATGTTGATGATATGCTTATTGTTGGTAGCAATGATAAAATGGTGCAATCAACAAAGAACATTCTAAAGGCAAGATTCAACATGAAAGATATGGGTTTGGCAGACGTCATCCTTGGTGTGAAGATCACAAGGACTGCAAATGGACTTACTTTAAATCAAACCCATTATGTGGATAAATATCTTGAGAAGTTCAACTCCGGTGATACTACTGTAGCTAGGACACCAATTGATACCTTATGAGTTGTACCAGACCCGACTTAGCTTTTGCAATAAGTAGACTAAATAGATATGCTAGTAATTCGAGTGATGAACACTGGAAGAGTATTAAAAGAGTATTACAATACTTAAGGTACACTCGTAATTATGGGTTGCACTATACAAGATATCCCGAGGTGATAGAAGGGTATAGTGATGCAAATTGGATATCTAACATTAAAGACTCCAAGTCAACCAACGGGTTTTTGTTCACACTTGGAGGTGGAGCTATATCATTGAAATCTTCAAAACAAATAGTTATAGCTAGATCCACCTTGGAATCTGAATTTATAGCACTTGATAAAAGTGGAGAAGAAGCTGAATGGCTACGACAATTTCTTGAAGATATACCAGGATGGCCTAAACCAGTTTCTGCAATCTCAATCCGTTGCGATAGTCAATCAGCAATTGGACGGGCGCAAGGTGCTATGTATAATGGTAAGTCTTGACACATCCGTCGAAGACACAACACCATTCGATAACTACTCTCAACTGGAGTTATCTCAATTAACTACATAAGGTCCAAGGATAACATTGTGGATCCGCTAACCAAATGGTTAAAAGGAATGGGATTGGATTAGTGTCTAAGTCCATAACTATAATTGGTATGTACTTGACCCGATTTGGCATGGTCCATTTGGGTTGCATGGCATCAGAACAATTGGATAGACAAAATGAGAAAAAAAGGACACTTATGATTTATATTAGTATATTATAAGTTCTAATATATTAATATGGAATCATATTATTTAATTAGTATTGATCAAGAATTAATTTAGAATTAATTTAGTGATAAAAAAGGAACTAATTAAATATGGACTCTTATATATATATATAGGATGGGCCAAGTTTATTTAGGTTGGGCTAAGCCTTCATGGATAGTCCATGGAGTGTTTAACCCATGGATCCTATGGAAATGAAAGGTCATGGGTATTAGGGTTTACATGAATGTAACCCTAATCCTCCACACTATATAAAGAGGTCTCTAGTTCATGAGATGGCACTAGTGTGTGTACACAAGAGGGCAAAACCGATTTTGGTGCTAGTATCCTTATTCTCAAGTTATTCCAAGGGTTCTTGGTGTTGTGTGAACCATTTAAGGTGCAACACTTGGGGCACTAAGCTCTTAAAGGTTCAATACCACAAGCTCCATCAAAAGGTATGTCATTCTACTATATTCTTGTATTGTATATACTTCTTATTATGCTAGTTAGGATGAAACCTTGGAATATTGAATATTTGCATGTATAATAGAGAAAACATAGATCCAAGGTTTATAGGGTTGCATGTACACCATAGGAGTGTTAGAATGCTCAAAACCCTTCAGTGGTATCAGAGCCTAGGCTTGTTTTCAATTATACTTGATGCAAAAGGCTGAAAAATTGAATTTTTTGCTGTCTGGACAGCTGACTCGTCGAGTCTGTTAAGGGACTCGACGAGTCCATGCCTAAAATCATCCAACTCGTCGAGTTGGTTCATGCACTCGACGAGTTGGACCCCCTGACAGCATCTCTTCGAATTTTTTGGCTGGAATTGGACTATGAACATTACCTTAAGCTGTTTTTGAACTTATAAACATGTTTTTGATGTGGTAATGTTTATGCTAATCCAATTTCAAAGATAATTGTCAATAGATTCATGTTTTGTATTAGTTTAATGGTTAGGCTAATTACATGAAAATTGTTTGATATGAATTATTTTGTTCTTAGGAGTTAGCTTACATTAATAGAAAAGTTATGTGATAATGTGTTTTCAATCCAAATTGATCTAAAAATTATTCATAAAATGTGTTTTTGTAACTTGTCCTCAAGTTATATGAAAAGTCACATTTAGGTTTTTTTTAAAAACTCATAAGATTTCCATAAGTTATAAAATGAAGAGTCTTATTTTTAAATGCTTTAAAGTCTTCCATAACTTGTCCTCTAGTTATGGAACTTGAAGAGTTTTTCATTCAAACTACTTTAAACACATAAGTTATGGAATTGAAAAGTTTTTTTAATTGTTCAAAACTTGCCCTCAAGTTTTGGAATTTGTAAAGTTTCCCCATGAATACTTTAATTCCAAGTTAAACCTTTAGAATTTTAAAAGTTAAAATTCAACCCTTATACTATTATAATATTAATAGTTAATAGTTATATGTATGTATAAGAACAAATTCAGTCTTACCGTTAGTAGGCCTCATTCACGAAGCCGGTCTATATGGGGGGTATAAGGTTACTGCCTATAAAATGGCAGTTTAATGGGTGTCCACTCTCACCCACCGCTTCCTTGACTGGTGGAGGGTCGTTAGCCGAACGGGTTTGACAGGACTATAATTCTCTCTTCATTAAAAGTATAATGATAAATACTAAGTAACTAAACACTTATAAATTCCCAATCTTCGTTACTTAGGAAAATATGAATTTGGTGCTAACCCATGAAATTACACTTTGTACTTTGCTTAAGTCGTTAGTGGGGCGTGTGTGGTTAACCGTCACACTAACTTGGATTTAACAAGGTTGGCAAAGGGTGGCTTAAGGTTTATCATAGATCGGTGGAGCGCGTGTGGTTAACTGGCACATCGATTAGGTGATAAAATTAAGAGTACCAAGTATATTTGCATGGTTATTTACACCTTGTTTGTGATCCTCGGCATCCCAGTCATAAACTTGAGAGGGCACAATCGAGATTTAAATATGCCATTGAATAGTTCAATGAATCTCAAAAGATCTAGGAGTTTCAAACCAATTAAAACCTAATACATATTTCGTTTTCATGGTGGAAATTGGTGAATCGTCATTCGCCTACCTTCAAATATTTTATAGTTTGGATTACAACATCTCTCTTCCAAGTTATAAAAGTATTGTGTTGGGTCCTAGCCTTAATATTTCATATTGGGTGTTATATTAAGGACTTAAATCAACTAACTTGAATATCTCCCATTTTAGATGTCTGGTTCAGACAACTATGATCTTCCCAAGTACCTTGGAACAAGCTTCCCTAATGAAGATGATGTCCCGCGATTGGATCATGGAAATCATACCTCGTTTCTTCCACCTCCTCCAATTATTCTCCCTAACCCAAAAGTTCTTGAAAAGTTCAAGGTCACTCAAGCCCTATTGGAAAGCAAAGTCTATGTGTGCTCACATCTTGGAGATAAAGTCACATACTGAAAAGCCGGGAGAGTTGGGTGTCAAGGTCTTAAGGAAGTTGATTGTTAACTAGGTTCTTCAATCACTTTCTAAGTCACATAGTGAGTTCCTTTAGGGCTACTACATGAAAGACCATGACATGACCCTTAATGATCTTACCTATTTGCTTGATGCTACTAAATCAGCAATGATTTAGAGCACGGGTAAAGCAAAATTTGATTGGAAGGTCGACTTCCAAACTTCCATGGACATTGACAATGGTGACATTTGAAATCCTGAAAAGCTTTCTCTTCCCAATGGAAAGGGATCAGTCATAGTCAACCTGGTTGACCAAATGGTAAAGAGAAAGGCTAAGTCTGAGATAGTCCCATGTACCATTCCCAAAGAGTCCATATACTTATATTGCCAAAGGAAGGGGCATTGGTTGCAAAGCTGCCCTATTTACCTGAAGGATCATAAGGTTGGTAAAGTCAAATAGTGAGACTTTACTTCGGGTAAAGTCCATTATCTAACTCTATTAAGTTCCTATTTGGAGATTCTTATTACATGATGTGACTAGGTCACATTTTTGATGTTTTGTAGAATCAAAGAAAAGAGAGGAAGCTTAAAGGAAGAGTAAGCTGATTCTGATCGCGAAGAGATGGATTTCGATCGCATGGTTCGGTCATCAGAATTTTGAGCTGCTACTTAAAAGTTGTGATAGATTGCCTAGGAATAAATAACAACATTGTTTTCATATGCACTTGCATTGTAAGGATAAGTTTTTCCGCAAGTTTTTACAATAAAAAAAAAGGTTTAAATTTTATTTATTTTAAATATCCTTACAGTGGCATTTGTGAAAAATTGTTGTTTATATGATTCCACTGATAGCAATATTGGAAAATTGATTTCATTCTTTTGTTTGTGGTAGTGTCATAATCTACCAAATAAGGAAAGATTCTCATCACCCAAGTTTCAATTGGATAGAAACTTGGAATCATGCAACTTGTATTGTATGATGAATGAGAATTTTCATCTTTGGGAAGTTAAGACTAATTCCTTGTTCACATGTATATGTGAGTCAAGTGAAGGACTAGGAGATCGAGTACACTTGGTTGTGCACTGATCAGGTCCACCACAAAGATAGACAAGACTATTCGTCATGATTTACTAAGGTTTAGTAAATATGGTTATACTTACAAGTTTAAGTATAATTCTGAAACATTGGAAAAGTTTCAATGTAAGGCAGAACGAATAAGAAGAATCAAATTAGGCAGAGAGATAAATGTTTCTCCAATCTGAAAAGATGGGAGAGTACTTTAGTATCGTGTTTTGTGATTATCTTAGTGATTAAGATACCATATCACAATTGATCCTCTAAGGACACCTTAGTGCATTTGGTTGGCTAAGAAGAGGGATCGTGGATTGTTGAAATGGTTAAAATCAAAAAGATGAATCATACTTCGTTCCAAAACAATTCTTAGAGTAATACTCCAAGATTGTAACTTAAGTGACATAATCATAAGAAGGTTTATAACACTTGTCAAATGTAGAGTAAAATGTTTTCCTACTCTTGAACATTTGAAGTTGGTAAGTTGTGATGTCTTGGATAAAAAAAGACCAACTAAGACCAATTGTGTGAAGTGTTTATCTTGATAAGTATCCGCACTAACTCTTGAATATTTGTTTTGTCAAGGAATAGTTCTTGACAAGAGAATCTTATATGTCAAGAGGTCAGTGGGAGTCTTAATAGATCTTGAAAAAGTTTCAAGAGCTAATTAAGAATAAAACCTATTGTTCATCACTAGAACACGACTTGAGGCTTGTAACCTATCGTGATTGACATATTCTTATTTTTGTGCCCATTCCAGTTAAAAGTTGACTATGCATCTGAGTTCTATGAGTTCTCAGTTGTTCGCATAACTACTTGGAAGCAATGGTAGGCCCATTGTGCTGCCAAGTGGCAAGAAGTTAAGATTGCACAAGTTCAGTCCATATGAGTTTGGATTTGTCACAAACCTTGTCTTGTGATTATGGTTTTGACAAATTCACATGGATAGGAACACATACACCATAAAAGTCTAAGTGTCATAAGGTTTCTCTCCGATTCATGAAAATGATGGTGAGGAAACGCTTTAACTAAGTAGATTTTAAGTAGAAAGCAATTGTGATATTCGCATTCTCAAAGTCGTTAGTGGAGCGTGTGTGGTTAACCGGCACACTAACATGGACTTGTGAGAAATCGCAAAGGTCTAAACAATTGAGACTATGATTACGGCATCCCTTTTCATAGTTCTAAAATTGTTTAGATACACATGTGAGCTATCTAAGGAAAAGTGTATGATTTTGATAAAGTCTTATCAAAGCATCTCGTATCGGAAATCTAAACTTTGGTAACAAAAGTCAATAAAGTATTGATTTCTAGAAGTCCAGCTAATTTATGGATACATGTCAAAGCTAGTGGGACCATAAGTGTTATGCTAATAATTATTATGTTAGTGGGAGAATGATTATTATGTTAGGTGTTGCGACTTAGCAATGTTAATTATAGAAAACAAAAGTTTCAATTTGCAAAATGTGCTTTGCAAGGTTTGGAAAGTTGTTTTGCTATAATTAAGGGAGAGGAAATTATACTTCATTTCAATTCTAAAAGCTTAGATTGAGATTTTAATCATATTTAGTCAAGGATATATATATATATATATATATATATATATATATATATATATATATATATATATATATATATATGAATTTTATGTTGGAATGGTTCAACTTAAGGAAATTCTATATATATTGCGTTCTCAAAATTCGATTATGATTACGGCATACCTCTTCATAGTTGAATTATGAAAACATGGTAAATAAAAAATATTGTATCAAAAGAATGGTCTAGGATCATGTCTTTATGTGAGACATCATGAATCGTGTCCCATATGCTTCGGATATAGGATCGATTGCATGTGCTATAATATCTGTTCTAAATTCTTCCAAATGCCCAGGGCATTAAGAGGGAAAAGTACTAGAACTGGATATGACTAAAGTGATTAAGAAATTGTTGAGGACAATTTGAGGTGTTACAAAAGTTTGGTTGCTCATGGACAGTTGGAAGTATGGTGTAAATTCTTGGAAAGGACCATATTGACATATTCTGAAAAGAGGCAACTCTTGTTCAGAAGTGATAGTCAAAATGGGAATGTGGAAATGTCTCCATAGGTGGAAGTTATTCAATCTGTGTAAGATTAGAAAACTTAATGCAAGAAGGATGTTCAAAGGAATGTACTTTGAATATGAGACTTCGTTTCCATGGAATATATCTCCATTGGAGTACTCTGTAATGACTGTTGTGTAACAACGAAAATTTTCAAACAATTTTTCATTTTTAAAACATAATTCATTCATAACAAAACCCATTGTATCACATAATATCTCAATGAACAACCCCAGAATCTCAAGTACATAATTCTTCATCAGTGTGTACAGACCATGCCGGCGCCTTCCCGCGATCCTTGCTAGTACCTGAAACACATAACACAACAACTGTAAGCATAAATGCTTAGTGAGTTCCCCAAGATACCACATACAACACATATGCCTTTCCAGGCCATAACTCTGTAGGATCTTCCGATCCATGTGTCTCAGGGGACTTTCGTCCCGAATCCCGGTAGACCTTCCGGTCCTACCCGTATCGACCTTCCAGTCCGTAACCTCTTGACCTTCCGGTCCATATCATCTTGACCTTCCGGTCCTTATCATACATAACATACATAACACATACATATCACATAACAACATACAGCTCATACATCTCATAGCATATAAGACCTTCCGGTCACACATAGGTACCCTTCTAGGTACAGTATAGTGAGAAGACCCACCTCAATGAAGTCGGATAAACTCTCGTGCTCAACGTCCTGACCTAGCCGCCTCCTATTATTCAAAGAACATCCCCGATCAATATTCTCTCATAGACTCATCTCTAAAGATTGGGTAGAAGGCCATTCTAACCCTCTCTGAACTCTCTTGAATCAGTCTTGACCAGAATCCTAAAGTCAACGAAAGTCAACGGTCAAACTTTGACCCGACTCGTCGAGTGCACACGGGCGACTCGACGAGTCCATGCGGGTCCTCTAAATCCTTCTAGCCTCTCTTGTCTCGTCGAGTCATCCTTCCACTCGACGGGTTCCTCCTGTCACGAATCGCGGGGCAACCCCGAATCGACTCGTCGAGTCCACTTATGGACTCGGCGAGTTGCTTCCATGTTCATACTCAAATGACCTTCTAAGGTCAGATCTGCTTCTCTAATCTATAGATCTGACCTTCCCAAGCATGATAATCGCGTAAAGGTTCGAACTTTAGGCCCATGCATCACACTATCACCTCTATATGCCAAAACAACCCTTAATATGATAACCTAAGCCCCAAACTCATAAAGGACTGCATAAAGCTGGAGAATAGGGACTCTCTGGACCTCTCAAGGTCCAGATCTGATGATATTGACACAAGGGGACATCACATACACTAGATCTCTTACCAAATAGTAGAGAAAAAGCCCTAGATTCATGAAATCTATTACTCAATGAAAATGGACATGAATCCTTACCTCCCACAGCAGCTCTGCACCAAATGATGGAAGATTTGAGTCCCACAAGACTGCCTAGCTCGAAATCCTCCCTTCCCTTTGCTAAAACACACTCAAGATTGATGGATTAGCCTTCCCCTTGCACCACAAACGATCTCTCTGCTCTCTAGGGTTTCTCAGGGGTGAAGTGGCCGCAAATGGAGGCCATAAAGGCCTTTAAATAGGGCACAGACCCCGAGAATTAGGTTTTCAATCCACAGTGCGGACTCGTCGAGTCCACCCTTTCCGACTCGTCGAGTCCGTTCATTAATCCAGTCAGCAATCGCGTCCTACTCGACGAGTCTACGCCTCAACTCGTCGAGTCCCTCTCTTTTACTCATAAATACATAAAACTTGGAAATCCGGATGTTACAATTCTCCCCCACTTGAAATATATTTCGCCCTCGAAATCGCTCCTCACCCACATAGATGAAAACCAAACACTCGAAAAGCACCACTGAGAGGTTCTCACACCAAAACGATATCCTTCCCCATGAATACCTGGATCCGACCAGGAACTCCAAATTTGGAACAAAACCGGCCCCTCTGTTGCTAAAATACCCCTTCCTGACCTTCCCAGAATCGGGAAACTCTAGTGGCCTGGCTTGCCGCCAGACCCTCCACTCACGCTATCACCATGATATTCGCTCTTTGAACATCAAACCCTGATAACTCACTGCTCCTCTGATTCTCACAAAACAAAATCCGACAATCGGCTAGCGATCGCTCATACCAACGTACCAAAACAGTCTGAATCACGCCCCAAGGAACGAAAGGGTTTACATCCCACCAGGGCTCATCCACTGAACAACTAACAGAATCCATCCGAACAATAAACTTTCAACATCCTGTTCTCTGACACAAGAGAATCATGTTCGCTCAGAAGTCCTCAGACATCTAAAATCATAAGCCTCGGCTGCATCCCTCGTATCCCTTTTTAACACTGAGTACCAGATCTGATCTCGACCCCACAGTTGAACCTCCAGGGTCATCCGTTGAATTATCCCAACCGTCTCCATGGTTTCCTTCTTACTATAACCACATCGGCCCAAGGTGACACACGAATAACGAAGTTCGCTTAACCCTAAGCGAATGCTACCTCCCCAACTGGAGATCGACTCAACCCCGACCTCTGTCATCTGTTACTCATCGTTCCATGCAACTTGCGGTACCTCCCGTACCCAAGTACTGACCCACACAGGTCTAAGACATCATATGACAAACAATACTCCTCAACATGGAACCCACCTCAGAGTCCAGAACCTCATCTCGCCTATCCAAAGCACCACCAGAGCCAAACTCAAACTCGGGAGTTTGGTCCGACCCAGAGTTGGAACCACTCGTCCCAACGAAGCACTCAACTCAGAACTCATTTCCTGCACCCCATGCGTACCTCACTTATCCCATTCTTTCGGATTGCAATGACCACACCTTACTCAGAACATAATGATCCCCTAACATTTGGGGAGACCCCGATCTCGCCCCTGGTCCGACCACCAGGTTCCCAAAAAGTCACCAATCAGGGCCACCCCATGTCGCACCCCCAAACCAGAGCGGCGGAAACGTTCGGGGGCGGAGGACTTAAGGTAAGTATCACAACACATGCATCATAGCAATCAAAGTACAAACAACCATTGTATTTAAAAAGTATAAATATTTACATATGTTCAATCATTGTATATTGAACCAAAATATAGTTATACAAAAGAAGATATAACTTAACAAAGCTCCATCTTCTCAAAAGCTCGGGGAGTACCTGTGTATTATTTCCCTGAGAATACAAGTAATTTGAAAAGAGAGTATCAACATAAAGTTGAGTGAGTGCATAAATGTTTATGTTTGAAAGAGTATCTCTATATCTTCTATATGTAAACTGTTCCAGAAAATCCTATATTTTCTGTTTGTATATGAAAAGTAGTTTTATTCCCATAAAGCCGTTCTCTGTGTATTAATGTTTTGTATTTGTATTACTTATGAAAACTTGTAACTGAGAGTGTGCCTGGCTCCACCAGCTGTTGTTGAAAACTATATTAAATCTTTGTATTTTGTATTCTGTAAACTAGTACTTTGAAGGTGTACTTTCGTTTAATTATTTATACACTAACGTATTGTTAATATCTTTTTAATGAGTTATTATAACCATACTATGACTGATGGCCTGAAACAAACGCTTTTTGGGCGTTTAAACTGGTGATAACAATTGCCACTCATCTAACTGTACCTAGCAGCCTGAGTGCGGGGTTGTCAATCCCGATATAGATCTACACACACTTGTTTCGATCCCCGACTGCAGATTCTGGTTATAATGTCAGGACTTTTCTATGTTGTCTAAAATGAATTAAACAACCTGAATCTAGTGTCTCATAAAAAGCATATAAACGTTACATGTATATTAGTTTGAAAACTCAATCATTCTGAAATAATGATTACCAGTATATTCTTTGAATCAAAACCCAATCATTTTGAAATAATGATTGATAGTATGTCCTTGAATTAGTATTTCCAAACATGTATTTGATAAGTGTAAACCTTGATTAGTTCTGTATCAAAACCCTAGTTTCTTGTGTATTCTAATATACTTGTATCATGAATTATTGTTCTATGTATAAATTATACTTATTATAATTTATATGTACTCTCTGATTGTGTATTTAACCATGTTTGCATGTAATCCCTTGCTCAGCATGTTACAAAGGTAGTTAAACTGATGAAATAACTATTATATTTATATACATATACAATTTTATATATAAGTAAAATTTAAACGACACTCGGACAAGTAACCGGTACTTTAAGCCCACATCCAAACAAGGAAAAGGACCCAGAATGAGTTATCAGTCCTAAGCCTTTTAAATCTTATATATATATATATATATATATATATATATATATATATATATATATATATATATACAAATATGAATTTTTGGGAAAAAAATATAAGATTATAAAAGAGTTTGATGTTTTGAGTATTTTTAGATAATTTAATGTTATTTTATCATGATTTGAATCATGATTTTATAACACAAAGTTCTTGTGTTATGCTTGTATTCCCCCCCTCCCCCCCCCCCCCCCCCCTTAAAACAGTAGAAATTATGAAAATACGGGGGTATGAACTCACTTGATAGAGGATGAACCGGACAGAGTTTTGTTTCACGAAAAGGAGTTTATTTGTCGAGAAACCGGCTCAAATTCGGTCCACTCAGCGGCTGCCACGTGTCACTTGCGAAATTGCCCGGTTTTGCTATTTTTCTTTATTTTTGTGCCAAAACTTGCGAAAATCATAACTTTCGCATACGAGCTCCGTTTTTGGCGTTCTTTATATGTACGCGTAGGTAAAGTTATACTCTACGACTTTCGTTTAGACTTTGTCGGCTAATTTTGAATTTATTTTTAATATTATTATTTTAAACAGACCAGGACGGGAATCCGTTAAAAATTCATAACTTCTTCATCCGACGTCCGTTTTCGTCTGTCTTTTTACCGTTGTACTACTACAGACGAGACCTTCAATTCTCGTTTAGGTTGTGTCGGCTAAAAATCGCTCGATCTTTCTTTCGAGTTTTTAGTTGTACACTGTTATACTTAAACTTAGAAAAATCATAACTTCCTTATACGAAGTCAGATTTTTCCGTTCTTTTTATGAAAGTTCTCGGTTTAACATAAACTACAACTTTCATTTAGATTGTTAAGGCTAAAAAGCCTTTTATAGAAAATTCAGTTTTTACACTGAACAGTGTTTTGTCGGTTTTGTCGCAGATTTTCG
This sequence comes from Lactuca virosa, assembly GCF_052849685.1. Lineage (NCBI taxonomy): Eukaryota > Viridiplantae > Streptophyta > Magnoliopsida > Asterales > Asteraceae > Lactuca > Lactuca virosa. Next base: position 18,970,576 of record NC_136433.1, on the reverse strand, counting down.
ATTAGTCATAACTTCTTCGTTACAACTCGGATTTTAGTGTTCTTTATGTTTTTGGAAACCTTGTTACAATCTCTATCACTTGGTTCATCCCAATCGAGATTGCTAAATAATTTATTTTTGAGGGTCAATTATGTAAATAGGCACATTATGCTAAAATTTCTCTTTATTATTATAAAAAGAACTACACATTGACCTAAACTATTACATAGGTTTGAAATTACGATTTGTTACATTATCCCCCCGTTAGAGAGAATTTCGTCCCGAAATTAGTATTTCAGGTAGACTAGGGAAAAAGATGTGGATACTTCTGTTTCATTTGATCCTCCCGCTCCCAAGCGAATTCAGGTCCCCGTTTTGCATTCCAGCGAACCTTCACTATCGGGATACGGCTTTGTTTGGTTTTCTTAACTTCCCTGTCTAGAATCTCTACGGGTTCTTCCACAAAGTTGAGGCTCTCGTTTAACTCGATTTCCTCGAGTGGGATCACAAGAGTCTCATCAGATAAACACTTTTTCAAGTTTCAAACGTGGAAGGTAGGATGAATGTTATTTAGTTCTTGGGGTAGTCGAAGTTTGTAAGCTACAGGACCAATTCTAGCAAGAATTTCGAAGGGTCCTATGTACCTTGGACTCAATTTGTCACGCTTTCCAAAGCGTATCATGCCCTTCCAGGGTGAGACCTTTAACAAGACACGGTCACCAACCTGGAATTCCAAGGGTTTTCTTCGTTTGTCAGCGTAGCTTTTCTGTCTATCTATGGAAGCTTTAAGTCGCTCCCGAATTTGTATGATTTTCTCGGTGGTTTCTCGAATGATTTCCGGACCAGTGAGAGCATTGTCAGGTGTTTGACCTCTAGCTAGCTGCGTGTCACCCACTTCAGCCCAACACAGAGGGGATCTGCACTTGCGGCCATAGAGGGCTTCGAATGGAGCAGCTTTAATGCTAGTGTGATAACTATTGTTATAAGAGAATTCAACAAGGGGTAAGTGAATATCCCATTCTTTTCCAAAGTCTATCACGCAAGCTCGCAACATGTCTTCTAGTGTTTGAATCGTCCTCTCACTTTGTCCGTCGGTTTGAGGATGGTAGGCTGTACTCATGTCCAGCCTAGTTCCCAAAGAGTTTTGTAAAGACTGCCAGAAACGAGAGGTGAATCTACTATCTCGGTCTGAAATAATAGATATTGGTACACCATGCAGTCTAACAATATCCCTGAGGTAAGTTCGGGTTAGTTTCTCCATCTTGTCGGTTTCTTTCATTGGCAAGAAGTGTGCGGATTTGGTTAATCTGTCGACGATTACCCAAATAGTATCATAACCACCCGAAGTCTTGGGTAATTTGGTTATGAAATCCATTGTAATCCGCTCCCACTTCCATTCAGGGATTTCAGGTTGTTGTAATAAACCTGAAGGTTTTTGGTATTTTACCTTAACTTTGGCACAAGTAAGAGACTTGGCCACAAAGGTAGCGATTTTGGCCTTCATGTTAGGACACCAATATAGTTTCTTAAGGTCCAGATACATCTTGTCTGAACCTGGATGAATGGAGTATTGGGTTTTGTGTGCTTCATTCATAACCACGTCTCTGTAACCACCGAGCTTTGGTGTCCAGATCAGGTTCATGAAATAATAAACTCCATTATCCCTGACTTCGAAGTTTTTATCCATTCCTATCAGGGTTTCACCTGCCACGTTTTCGGGTTTCAAGGCTTCTAGTTGAGCATCTTTGATTTGTGTGGAGAGATGTGAATGGATTGTCATGGTCAACGACTTTACTCGGCGTCCCGAATATTCTTTTCTGCTAAGGGCATCAGCTACTACGTTTGCTTTACCAGGGTGATAAAGAATTTCACATTCGTAGTCGTTCAGTAGCTCCACCCATCGTCGTTGTCTCATGTTCAGCTCTTTCTGATTGAATATATGCTGGAGACTTTTATGGTCCGTGAATATTGTGCATTTCGTGCCATATAGGTAATGTCTCCAAATCTTCAGAGCAAACACCACCGCTCCTAGTTCAAGGTCGTGTGTTGTATAGTTGACTTCATGCGTCTTAAGTTGTCGTGAGGCGTAGGAAATAACCTTTCCTCTTTGCATAAGTACACACCCAAGCCCTTGATTTGAAGCATCGCAGTACACTACAAATTCTTCTGTCCCTTCGGGTAGGGACAAGATCGGTGCACTGCATAAGGCTAGTTTGAGCGTTTGAAATGCTGCTTCTTGCTTCTCCTCCCAACTGAAAGTTACACCTTTTTACGTTAGGGTGGTAAGTGGTTTAGCGATTCGGGAGAAATTTTGGATAAACCTGCGATAGTAGCCAGCAATACCTAAGAATTGTCGGATTTCTGTAGGAGTTGTGGGTGCTGGCCAGTTTTCAATTGCTTTGATTTTGGAAGGGTCCACGTGTATTCCTTCTGAACTGACCACGTGACCTAGGAATTCAACCTTCCTAATCCAAAACTCGCACTTTGAAAACTTCGCATAAAGTTTTTCGGTCCTAAGGGTTTGTAATATTTGACGAAGATGTTGGCCATGTTCTTCTTTGCTTCTTGAATAGACAATGATGTCGTCGATGAAGACTATGACGAATTTGTCCAGGAATGGACGACACACTCTGTTCATTAGATCCATGAACACAGAAGGTGCATTCGTCAACCCGAATGGCATCATAATAAACTCGTAATGACCATAACGAGTTCTAAATGCGGTCTTGGGAACGTCTTCCTCCAAAATTCGTAATTGGTGATACCCTGATCTTAAGTCTATCTTCGAGAAGTAGCTCGCACCTTGAAGTTGGTCGAACAGATCGTCAATGCGAGGTAGAGGGTATCGGTTCTTGATGGTAAGTTTATTCAGCTCGCGGTAGTCTATGCACATGCGGAATGATCCATCCTTCTTCTTCACGAACAACACCGGTGCTCCCCAAGGTGAGAAGCTTGGTCTTATGAAACCTTTGTTAAGGAGTTCGTTAAGCTGGCTGGATAATTCTTGCATTTCAGAAGGTGCAAGACGATAGGGGGATTTGGCTACGGGGGTAGCTCCAGGGATTAAGTCGATTCGGAATTCGACTTGTCGTTCGGGAGGTACTCCTGGAAGATCTTCGGGAAAAATATCGGGAAAGTTGCAGACCTCTAGAATGCTCGCGATATCTTTCACTTCTTTCTTTTTGTCTACTACGTGAGCTAAGAAAGCACAGTATTCCTTGCGAAGATATTTATGTGCTTTGATGCAAGAAATGATCTGAAGCACAATATTCCTTGCGAAGATATTTATGTGCTTTGATGCAAGAAATGATCTGAAGGTTTGCTCCGGGTTTGTCGCCATAGATAATAAGAGTTTCTTTAGTTGGTAAGTTGAAACGAACAGCTCTTTCATAACATAGGATGTCGGCATGGTTGGGGCACAACCAATCCATTCCTATTATGATGTCAAAACTTTTGATAGAGACCGGCATAAGGTCTATTGGAAAAGATAAGTCATTCAAGGTAAGGATGCATCCTATGTATATATCATTGGTGGATTCAGATTTCCTGTTAGCCATTTCTACTGTAAATGTTTCATTGAGTGGTTGGGAGTTTTGATTTAGTAGGTGTTTAAAATTATGGCTCACGAAGCTCCTCTCAGCACCACAATCAAATAGAATGCATGCATAAGTATTATTGAGAAGGAACGTACCCGTGACCACAGCAGGGTCTGCCACTGCTTCTTCATGACCCATGGCTAGTATTCTCCCAACTCCACCGGCATTTCTAGCTTTTGGGCAATCCTTCATGAAGTGCCCCACATCATCGCATTGGTAGCATGCTCGGCCTACTCCAGCGGCAGGTGCTTGGTTAAGTGGTTGGGGTGGCATTTTACAGAATCGGGCAGTATGCCCTTTCCTGTTGCAGTTACGGCACTGTAGGTCTCGGCAATTTCCATTGTGGTGAAAATTGCACTTGTTGCATTTAGGGAGGGTACCAGCATAGGGGTATGTTGGTGCAAAGTTATTGGAGACAGCAGCAGGTACGGTAGCGGGTATGGTAGAAGGTACAGTAGTAGCATGGACTGCCACTACTTGTTGCTTCTTTGCAGGTTCCAGAGGAGATTTGCCCTTCCTCTTGTTCCAAACCCTCTTGTTGTTGTTGTTGTTGTTGTTGTTGTTGTTGTTCTCCTTGGGTTGTTCTGGAGGAGAAACCACAGAGTTTTGACGGGCTCCGTGGTCGATAAGTGATTGTGCCAGTTCTTTGGCACTGTCAAAAGTAATAGGCTTTGAAGCTAAAACACTTGACTGAATTTGAGGCGACATACCCCAAATATATCTCTCAATCTTCTTGCTCTCTATAGGAACCATATCCGGACAAAGAACTGCCAGATCACAGAACCTACTGGTATAGGTTGATATGTCAGAACCAACCATTGTAAGAGTCCATAGTTCTTGCTCCAGTTTCTGTATCTCCCCTCGCGGGCAGTATTCTCGCATTAACATGGCTTTTAGGCTCTCCCAGCTGATGGAGTTAGCCACAACTAGAGTAAGTGACTTAATGTGGCCATTCCACCACGTTAGAGCCTTATCAGAAAAAGTACAGGCAGCAAATTTAGCTTTGCTACCCTCAGGACAGGAGCAAATTTCAAAGATTGCTTCCGTCTTTTCTATCCACTGCCTTAGTGCCATAACTCCCCCACTCCCATTAAAGGTCCTGGGTTTGGCATTAGAGAAATCCTTATAAGTGTATTCTCGCGAATGCCCATGACTTTCGCCATGGTTAGAAGGATGTGCACCGACTCCCGACCCACTAACACCAGGAGTATGAACGTGAGACATGGCAGCCGCTACAGCCGCCGTGACTGCCACTTGAAACATAGCGGGGTCGAATTGAGGAGGTGGTGGTGGGGGTGGCGTCGGTGCTTCATTGGTGTTGACACGTCTTGGATTTCTACGAGGAGGCACCTCTTGCTATAAAAGTCAAATGGATAAAAAGATAGTGAGATATCAAGAATGAATATGAATTTGATATCTCTGACTAAACACTTAATTCAACATGAATCTTTCAAAGAATTGGAAATATAAATCCATTGCAAGTACAACTTGCAACAGGATGATATGAAATTGAATGGTTATTTTTCAAAGAATATTAATGTACATGTCGACTGTATTGGTATATTAAGTGTATAAGGTCCAGAAAACTTGACCTTTAAGCAGGATTATAATATACCCAACATTGAGAAAGTGTCGACATCAAACCGACCTACCGAAAATAACATTTCCACGGTCGTAGTGAAAGCATGAAAAATAACACTGGAACGTTTATGTGATACAAAACTTTGGAATAAGATGATTATGAAAACTGTAATAACTCTTGTTGAAGTAAAGTGCTTATCGTTTTATTGATACTTGATTTGTACATAAATTAGAAAGTAGTATACACATTCGATATAGAAAGTAGAAAGTAGAAGTAGTGCGAGCACTACTTGTGACGAGTTCTACGACGATTGCTAGGTTCCGCTTCGTCTTGCGCACTCCAGCGCCTTTCTTGGGCAGCTTGATGCTCCCTTAGTTCTCTGATCTCTGATTCAGCAGCATTAAGTTGCCTTTGAAGGGTTTCAGTATGGTGCTGGGTGTCATCTTGCATCTCGTCAAGACGAAGGATATCTGCAGTGTTAGCCTGCGCAGCCGCATTCAACTCTAGGATTCGATTGATCGACATCCTTGATTGATCGAACTGCCGGGCTATTCGGTTTACTATAACTGGAAGAGCTCTGTCAGCGGTTCCTCCTCTAGATACGTTATAGAAACCTCGTGCCATTCCGTACGGAGGGCGTTGGCCGTCTTGTCGACTCCAATGGTTTATGTATTGGCCCCACTCGGGTATTGGTTGTGCTTCCTCTTGCCTCTGGGGACGCTCCCCAGGGTTGCAGACTTGTGGCTCTGTATCCGTACCACTTGACTCGCTGTCCTCAAAGGGTTCTTCGTCTGAGTCTGTGATCCAGCCTGCATTCTGTGGATTGTAGGGGTCTCCCGGTAAATTGGGTGCAGCCATAGGTTTTGTATTAGAAATAAGATTAGTAAAATACTCTCCATAGTATCTTTGTATTCTGTTCTATAGTTCTTCTGAATATGTATGGTAAGTTTTAGACATGTCTCAACACTACTATCACTCCCAAACACATGTTTGTCATATCTCAAATCAATATAGTTGATCAGGCTATATTAATTCCAGATATGATTACATAACTGCTCAGGTTTGACTATAGTGCTCAACATCCAAACACTTTTAAGTTCTTATGATTGTGATATTGTACTTGTAAGTATGAGTGTGCTCTTATGACTGTGATACTTTACTTGTGAGTGTTAGTATACTTCTTATAAAAATACTTAAATCTTTAAAAGTATACTTGTAGTCAGAGCTCCTTGCCCCGATGTATTTATAGTTTGTATATCTTTTATTGATTGATATACTGAGTTCACCATAAACAAAGCTCTGATACCAATCTGTCGCACCCCCAAACCAGAACGGCGGAAACGTTCGGGGGCGGAGGACTTAAGGTAAGTATCACAACACATGCATCATAGTAATCAAAGTACAAACAACCATTGTATTTAAAAAGTAAAAATATTTACATGTGTTCAATCATTGTATATTGAACCAAAATATAGTTATACAAAAGAAGATATGACTCAACAAAGCTCCATCTTCTCAAAAGCTCGGGGAGTACCTGTGTATTATTTCCCTGAGAATACAAGTAATTTGAAAAGAGAGTATCAACATAAAGTTGAGTGAGTGCATAAATGTTTATGTTTGAAAGAGTATCTATGTATCTTGTATATGTAAACTGTCCAGAAAATCCTATATTTTCTGTTTGTATATGAAAAGTAGTTTTATTTCCATAAAGCCGTTCTCTGTGTATTAATGTTTTGTATTTGTATTACTTATGAAAACTTGTAACTGAGAGTGTGCCTGGCTCCACCAGCTATTGTTGAAAACTATATTGAATCTTTGTATTTTGTATTCTGTAAACTAGTACTTTGAAGGTGTACTTTCGTTTAATTATTTATACACTAACGTATTGTTAATATCTTTTTAATGAGTTATTATAACCATACTATGACTGATGGCCTGAAACAAACGCTTTGTGGGCGTTTAAACTGGTGATAACAATTGCCACTCATCTAACTGTAGCTAGCAGCCTGAGTGCGGGGTTGTGAATCCCGATATAGATCTACACACACTTGTTTCCATCCCCGGCTGGAGATTCTGGTTATAATGTCAGGACTTTTCTATGTTGTCTAAAATGAATTAAACAACCTGAATCTAGTGTCTCATAAAAAGCATATAAACGTTACATGTATATTAGTTTGAAAACTCAATCATTATGAAATAATGATTGACAGTATATTCTTTGAATCAAAACCCAATCATTCTGAAATAATGATTGACAGTATGTCCTTGAATTAGTATTTCAAAACATGTATTTGATAAGTGTAAATCTTGATTTGTTCTGTATCAAAACCCTAGTTTCTTGTGTATTCTAGTATACTTGTATCATGAATTATTGTTCTATGTATAAATTATACCTATTATAATTTATATGTACTCTCTGATTGTGTATTTAACCATGTTTGCATGTAATCCCTTGCTCAACATGTTACAAAGGTAGTTAAACTGATGAAATAACTATTATATTTATATACATATACAATTTTATATATAAGTAAAATTTAAACGACACTCGGACAAGTAACCGGTACTTTAAGCCCACATCCAAACAAGGAAAAGGACCCAGAATGAGTTATCAGTCCTAAGCCTTTTAAATCTTATATATATATATATATATATATATATATATATATATATATATATATATATATATATATATATATATATATATACAAATATGAATTTTTGGGGAAAAATATAAGATTATAAAAGAGTTTGATGTTTTGAGTATTTTTAGATAATTTAATGTTATTTTATCATGATTTGAATCATGATTTTATAACACAAAGTTCTTGTGTTATGCTTGTATTCCCCCCCCCCCCCTTAAAACAGTAGAAATTATGAAAATACGGGGGTATGAACTCACTTGATAGAGGGTGAACCGGACAGAGTTTTGTTTCACGAAAAGGAGTTTATTTGTCGAGAAACCGGCTCAAATTGGGCAGAGTTTCGACAGGAGAGAGGTTACTTCTCGGGAATCTCGGGGCTTCGAGGCTTGCTTAGGGTTCGAGACTTGATACCGGGGCTTTAGGGGTTGTATATGAGCTTATGGGAGTGGAGAATGTGAAAAATGAAAATTGGGGTGAAAAAGTGTAAAATTTCGGAAGCCCTCGCATGCATATATATAGTCCGAAGGTTCGGACCCGGAGCTATGCGAAGCTGATACGCGTTGGACAGGTGGCTTACTACGGACCGAAGGCTCGCAAGGTGCTAGGCTCGGATTGGACCAACCCTCGGTCCAATGGGAAGGAGACACGTATGCGAAGGAGGTGTCCGAGGTGCTGTCCGGGGTGTCTCCGGGGTGTCTTCATGCGAAGCTATTGGCTTCTAAGTGGACCTCGGCTGCGATCCAATCAGGAGGTGCCACGCATGGCTTCGGTCCACTCAGCGGCTGCCACGTGTCACTTGCGAAATTGCCGGTTTTGCTATTTTTCTTTATTTTTGTGCCAAAACTTGCGAAAATCATAACTTTCGCATACGAGCTCCGTTTTTGGCGTTCTTTATATGCACGCGTAGGTAAAATTATACTCTACGACTTTCGTTTAGACTTCGTCGGCTAATTTTGAATTTATTTTTAATATTATTATTTTAAACAGACCGGGACGGGAATCCGTTAAAAATTCATAACTTCTTCATCCGACGTCCGTTTTCGTCTGTCTTTTTACCGTTGTACTACTACAGACGAGACCTTCAATTCTCGTTTAGGTTGTGTCGGCTAAAAATCACTCGATCTTTCTTTCGAGTTTTTAGCTGTACACTGCTATACTGAAACTTAGAAAAATCATAACTTCCTTATACGAAGTCAGATTTTTCCGTTCTTTTTATGAAAGTTCTCGGTTTAACATGAACTACAACTTTCATTTAGATTGTTAAGGCTAAAAAGCCTTTTATCGAAAATTCAGTTTTTACACTGAACAGTGTTTTGTCGGTTTTGTCGTGGATTTTCGATTAGACATAACTTCTTCGTTATAACTCGGATTTTAGTGTTCTTTATGTTTTTGGAAACCTTGTTACAATCTCTATCAATTGATTCATCCCAATCGAGATTGCTAAATAATTTATTTTTGAGGGTCAATTATGTAAATATGCACATTATGCTAAAATTTCTCTTTATTATTATAAAAAGAACTGCACATTGACCTAAACTATTACATAGGTTTGAAATTACAATTTGTTACACCCCATGCCTAAAACTCTATGCGCCATGCTCTGATCAAAGAGTACTTTATCATAACAACTTCTCGCTAACTAGTGTGTACTACGTCTTCCCGTAGCACCACATCAACCTCTCACTGACTGGTGAGTACTACGGCTTCCCGCAGTATCACCACAACCTCTAACTGACTGGTGAGTACTACGGCTTCTCGCAGTATCACCACAACCTCTCACTAGTGAGTACTACGGCTTCCCGTAGCATCACAACAACCTCTGACTAGTGAGTACTACGGCTTCCCGTAGCATCACAACAACCTCTGACTAGTGAGTACTACGGCTTCCCATAGCATCACAACAACCTCTGACTAGTGAGTACTACGGCTTCCCGTAGCATCACAACAACCTCTGACTAGTGAGTACTATGGCTTCCCGTAGCATCACAACAACCTCTGACTAGTGAGTACTACAGCTTCCCGTAGCATCACAACAACCTCTGACTAGTGAGTACTACGGCTTCCCGTAGCATCGCAACAACCTCTGACTAGTGAGTACTGCGGCTTCCTGTAGCATCACAACAACCTCTGACTGACTCACACACTCCGCGGAACAATCATATATAGGTGCATGCACTTACCCAAATTATGCATGCAGAAATCGCCATTAAAGAAAACACCCATCTCTGCTGCAATCCATATTCTTGGACAATCTCACTTTCTGACATTAACCGAAAGGACTCCCACTGGAATCATAGATGCTTGACCTACCACCTGCCATCTCCACTCAAGACTCAAAATCATTCGAAATCCAATGCATTAAATTCGGATACCTCGATACACCACCATAGAAACTCACGAAATCTCGTCTCACCCACTGATCTTCCTGTTCCACAACTTGGAATTGGTTGTCTAATCAACATCTGCCCTTCCCAAGCTGACTAACAGCCCCATCCTTGAACCAGAATTTCTCAACCGTCGAACTCACCCTACGAGCCAACCATCTCGAATTCACCCTTTTGACCTCGAAGAATTTCCGTTCACCCCAAGGTCTCCGACCAACGGCCAATTGCCGTGAAGACACTCATCCTTTTCAGACATAACACATGCATTATCTCGCTCTGCACCTCGTCTCAATCACCCATAACCATGGGCTCATGAGTTCGTACTGCCGATCTATCCGTATCCAGATCTTTAACCATTCTCGATCGAATCTCTAATCCCCTTAATAAAATACCCGGTTCTCCCCCACTTAGGGTTCGAACCAACCCCAATCGGCGTACCAGCAACCTATCACACCGACTGTTTCCACCAGAAATCACCGCACCTACTCTTGGAAGGTGCTACGCAATGCTCGATGATCTCCCGACAGAGATCGAGCAGCTCCAGATGCCCCGAAACTCGGATGAGATCCTCAGAACTTTCCACCATGACTGCCTCTAGTCATTCAGAGTCTCACACCATTCCATCACCGGACCTCCCAACTGTCCAGTATTAGCCCTGACTCTTAGTCTGGAAGTAATGATCCACCGTACTCCTCATCATCGACTCCTCGACTAACGTTCCATCACGTCACTTATCATAAGAGCAGAAACCATATTTCCGCCCCTAACACTCATCAAAGACAATAAGGGTCACCGCCCTGATATACTCCTCTTGATCGTCCGACGTTGCAGCTAACACATGCCCTACTATACTCAAATAGGGTGTATCCTGGTCCTTGACCATCTCAGTCCCCACTGACGACATGTTCAAGTTATATCTTTACCTCGCGGCAGACCTACTGCCATAAACTCTGGTTGGAGATCACCATCCGTGCAATCCCACATGGCTCACCCCCAAACTCAAAAACCGAAATCTCATCACCTCTTACGTCTCCCCCAGGAAACGGAAATAACACTACTCGGGTCTCAGAAAGTGACCTCTCCACTATCGGACGGTCGCCCAGCCCAGACCGTATTCTCTCGTAATGCACCATCCCTACTCATCCCTGAGTCTTGTGACTCCAACTGGCATAACACCCACAATCCCTCGGAGCTCACTCGATTTCCCTTTTCAAGGGATGCTCCACTAAAACTTGTTCATCAAGGCCTTCTGGCCCCATACTCATTCACCTCTGATCCCAGTCTAGACAATCCCCACGGAATAACCGGTAAAAACCAAAAATACTAACCGCCTCACGTTCATGGTACTCAAACCATGTGGCCACCTCTCGATCTGTTATGAATCATGGTACCTGCACCATGTTATCTCCTCTTAATCTTTTATGAATCATGGTACTCGAACCATGTTCCCTCTTCTCATTCCACCTCACATCATGGCACTCGAACCATGACATCACCTCTCGACCTGCTACAACTCATGGGACTCGACCCATGACATCACTTCTCAATCTGCTACTTATCATGGTACTCGAACCATAACATCACTTCTCAATGCTCAAATACCAGCTCATGCGTGCCTGCTCAGACGACACGTGCTCAGGGCAAAACCACGCCCCCTCGTGAAACATCCGTGTAATCACAGTCACGGACTCTGTCCCCTGCTTGAGGGACGAGAACTCCTGTGCCAACCGTTCCCGCTCCAACGGGGGACCATACTCGTCTCTGAACATGGTGGTGAACCTCTCCCAGGTCACCTCCGAAGTCTCTTGTAAGAGTGAAGTTCGCCGCCACGAACTTCCACCAGTCCTTCGCCCCCAAGCGAAACTGGTTCAGTGCAAACCGAACCCTCAGATGCTCCGGACACAACAGGTGTAGAAGCATCCCTCGATATCAGAAATCCATCTCATTGCAGCAATCGGATCCTGCGTCCCATCAACTCCGGTGGCTTCGTGTTGCTGAACTCCCGGAACAGCATCGAGTCACCCCCCCTGAGGTCTAGCAGCGGCCACAGCTGCAGTAGCTGCAGCAGCCGCAACCTCAGTAACCGCTGCGTATCTCTCGTCGAACATCTCAAACAAGGTCTTGATAGACCTAAACATCCCCGGTATCTCTGTGCGGATAGCCGCAGCCCCTTCGTCGTGGATCATCTGCAAAGCTCCTCGTCACTCACGCCACTAGTCTCTGGTCTGTGGCGTGTCCCAACCATGATGTCTCCGAAATACAACATAAAAATTCAGAGACTCACTCGAGTGTACTTGCACTCGATAACTCAGCCCTACTTGTTCCTTAGTACCCTAAGGATTCTTACTTGGACTGCGCACTGATCCGGTGTTTTCAGTAGTACGGGCCCAATACTACCTTCCACACCGCATCAGCATTCATTCCAAGTCCTCCTCCTAGGATCCCAAACCACAAGTACTTTATATCTCGCTAAGCATAGGCTACCCTTCGGTAGACTTCTCATAAGCTCCTCACTGCTACCTACTCACTCTCGAAGCATCTCATAGCAGCAGTAATCTCCTAGGCTAAGGCATCACAAATCAGGCCACTCTAGTCCTAATATGAATACCTAGCCTACTCTAGCATGCATGACATATCATATCATATCTCATAACACATAATGTAAGGGTATTTTGGGAAATCACCGTTCGGGCGCTGGCTGATCGTACACACTGCTCCGTTCTGCCTTTCTCAAAATCTTTTACTCTTTTAGAAAAATTGTTTCTTTTCTGAAAATTTTTACTCAAATCCTCAGTTTGAGTTCAGATACGCCCGAAGGTGCATCCGAATCCCTCAAACCAAGGCTCTGATACCAACTTGTAACAACGTAAATTTTCAAACAATTTTTCATTTTTAAAACATAATTCATTCATAACAAAACCCATTGTATCACATAATATCTCAATGAACAACCTCAGAATCTCAAGTACATAATTCTTCATCAGTGTGTACAGACCATGTTGGCGCCTTCCCTCGATCCTCGCTAGTACCTGAAACACATAACACAACAACTGTAAGCATAAATGCTTAGTGAGTTCCCCAAGATACCACATACAACACATACGCCTTTCCAGGCCATAACTCTGTAGGATCTTTCGATCCATGGGTCCTAGGGGACTTCCGTCCCGAATCCCGGTAGACCTTCCGGTCCTACCCGTATCAACCTTCCGGTCCGTAACCTCTTGACCTTCCGGTCCATATCATCTTGACCTTCCGGTCCTTATCATACATAACATACATAACACATACATATCACATAACAACATACAACTCATACATCTCATAGCATATAAGACCTTCCGGTCACACATAGGTACCCTTCTAGGTACAGTATAGTGAGAAGACCCACCACAATGAAGTCGGATAAACTCTCGTGCTCAACGTCCTCACCTAGCCTCCTCCTATTATTCAAAGAACATCCCTGATCAATATTCTCTCATAGACTCATCTCTAAAGATTGGGTAGAAGGCCATTCTACCCCTCTCTGAACTCTCTTGAATCAGTCTTGACCAGAACCCTAAAGTCAACAAAAGTCAACGGTCAAACTTTGACCCGACTCGTCGAGTGCACACGGGCGACTCGGCGAGTCCATGCGGGTCCTCTGAATCCTTCTAGCCTCTCTTGGCTCGTCGAGTCATCCTTCCACTCGACGGGTTCATCCTGTCACGAATCGTAGGGCAACCCCGACTCGACTCGTCGAGTCCACTTATGGACTCGGCGAGTTGCTTCCATGTTCATACTCAAATGACCTTCTAAGGTCAGATCTGCTTCTCTAATCTATAGATCTGACCTTCCCAAGCATGATAATCGCGTAAAGGTTCGAACTTTAGGCCCATACATCACACTATCACCTGTATATGCCAAAACAACCCTTAATATGATAACCTAAGCCCCAAACTCATAAAGGACTGCATAAAGCTGGAGAATAGGGACTCTCTGGACCTCTCAAGGTCCAGATTTGATGATATTGACACAAGGGGACATCACATACACTAGATCTCTTACTAAAAAGAAGAGAAAAAGCCCTAGATTCATGAAATCTATTACTCAATGAAAATGGACATGAATCCTTACCTCCCACAGCAGCTCTGCACCAAATGATGGAAGATTTGAGTCCCACAAGACTGCCTAGCTTGAAATCCTCCCTTCCCTTTGCTAAAACACACTCAAGAATGATGGATTAGCCTTCCCCTTGCACCACAAACGATCTCTCTGCTCTCTAGGGTTTCTCAGGGGTGAAGTGGCCGCAAATGGAGGCCATAAAGGCCTTTAAATAGGGCACAGACCCCGAGAATTAGGGTTTCAATCCACAGCGTGGACTCGTCGAGTCCACCCTTTCCGACTCGTCGAGTCCGTTCATTAATCCAGTCAGCAATCGCGTCCTACTCGACGAGTCTACGCCTCAACTCGTCGAGTCCCTCTCTTTTACACATAAATAAATGATCAAACATAAAACTTGGAAATCCGGATGTTACATGTTGTCAAGTCTTTGTGACTTTGTACATAGTCATTACAAGAGGATCAATGCATTTGAGTTTAGAATCTAACAGATTTCGGTAAATGACAGGAATTTAGAATTCTTACATTTACGATAAGGATTTGGGAATGTGAAATGAGAATCATTGAATTTATTTTCAATTGATCTATTCCACAAAGTAAGGATCATAGACAAACATAGTGTGCATACTTGGTGTATGGTATAACTATTGTTTGGACAAACATAGTGTGCATGCTTGGAGCATGGCATGACTATTGTTTTAATTCAAGTATTAAGTTGATTATATGAAACATTATGCAATGAATAATGTGTAATCAATATGGTGATAAATAAAAGGTGTTCTATTTATATTCATAAGTTCTGAGACCATATTGGATTTGGTTACTCTTGTGTTTCACTTTGCATGTTTTGACTTCCAGAATAACTAGGTCGTTCTTTCCGATTGACTAAGTTATTCAAACCATCCACAGTCGATAATACGTTGGAAGTAGGTATTAAGGCAAGACTGTCATGAATTGGGTTTGTAGATGTCTAAGGTGTTGGACATAGCAAGAGTTGCTACAACATTAATGAGTGCTCCAGGAATGAGATTCGAGTATTGGATTAAACCCACGCTCATTGGAATCACTTCATTGATTTTATCACGAGTGAATCATGAGACGATAATATCTTATATTCTTCAAATCTAGAGATATGAGTTGTTGACTATGAGTTGGTTATACATTGATTGTATGAAAACGCATTGGTAACTCGATGTTATAAAACGTGCCTTTGGGTATGATTCAACAAGTAGTAGAACAAGCATATGAGTCGAAGTTTATCCATTCCTTTTACCCTTGGAGCGATAAAAGCGATATATGTGGGCCCCTCGATGATTTAGTGATGAAACCCCTAAGTGCTTGGCCAAGCTTGGACTGATTTGATTTGTTCAATTAGTCAGTCATCATAAATCGGAAATCGGGAAACAAAAAATGGACAGAGAGAATGATTATAATCCATGTCTTAGTCCATATGATATCTAGAATGGAGGAATATATGATCCCTTATCTAATGGACAAGTCATTGACTAGGTCAGAGTTCGACAACGGCTTTAAGAGCTACGATTGCAAGTCGGGTTTTGGAGTCATACGCAATAATAGTTTTAGACTTATCCAAGTGGGAGACTGTTGGATTAGTGTCTAAGTCCATAACTATAATTGGTATGTACTTGACCCGATTTGGCATGGTCCATTTGGGTTGCATGTCATCGGAACAATTGGATAGACAAAATGAGAAAAAAAGATACTTATGATTTATATTAATATATTATAAGTTCTAATATATTAATATGGAATCATATTATTTAATTAGTATTGATCAAGAATTAATTGAGAATTAATTTAGTGATCAAAAAGGAACTAATTAAATATGGACTCTTATATATATATATATATATATATATATATATATATATATATATATATATATATATATATAGGATGGGCCAAGTTCATTTAGGTTGGGCTAAGCCTTCATAGATAGTCCATGGAGTGTTTAACCCATGGATCCTATGGAAATGAAAGGTCATGGGTATTAGGGTTTACATGAATGTAACCCTAATCCTCCACACTATATAAATAGGTCTCTAGTTCATGAAATGACACTAGTGTGTGTACACAAGAGGGCAAAACTGATTTTGGTGCTAGTATCCTTATTCTCAAGTTATTCCAAGGGTTCTTGGTGTTGTGTGAACCATTTGAGGTGCAACACTTGGGGCACAAAGCTCTTAAAGGTTCTAGACCACAAGCTCCATCAAAAGGTATGTCATTCTACTAGATTCTTGTATTGTATATACTTCTTATTATGCTAGTTAGGATGAAACCTTGGAATATTGAATATTTGCATGTATAATAGAGAAAACATAGATCCAAGGTTTATAGAGTTGCATGTAGACCATAGGAGTGTTAGAATGCTCAAAACCCTTCATTAAAACCCATCAATGAATAAGTTATTGCGAAGGAAAACCCAACCTAGTTGACTGGAGATCCCAAGATCTAGGTTTAATGGGACAACCTACTTGCATATAACATATATGGATCACTGTGGGGGTCAACCCTAACCCATTCCTATAAATAACAGTGATGCAGGTTAAGCTTATAGTAGTTGATGATAAGTTGGAAATCATCAAGCTTTAGCTTTTAATGATTATGATATAATCACCTATGTGAGAGAGAAGTGGGGTCGCTTCAAAGGGAATTGAATGGGCAAGTTCCTAAGAGCTCTTACAGAACTAGGCAAGTGTCCACGACCACAACAGACATATCAATGAGAACCTAACTAGGTCAGGGATAATCATGTGAGACATGTATTGATTATTTACACAAATGGCAGAACAGTTCAAGAACATCGAGGCTACTGGTCTGCTAGTAAAATAAATTTGTATCTTAAGGGAAGGTTCAAAGGGTCAAACCTACATATCATGTGCATGATTCAACTGCTGGATTTTACCTAAAGCAGCTTGGAATTGCGGATGTTGAAGCAATTTTCATTCATGTGGGGGATTATTGGAAAATTAATTTTATTAATTTCCAAAAATGGATTTTCTCCATTTTTGAGCACAAATTTTGGACTCTAAATATAATGAAAATGAACTATTGATTATATATACTTGTTCTCCTCTGTGATATATTCGTTTCGATATATAACACGTCCAAAACAAATTAAAAATGAATGAGAAATTACTTGTCAAAGTACGACAATTGGAAGAGAAAAATAAAAGAGTTAAGTGGGTTTTAAACTCATCCCACATTGGTGGGAGAATGAAAAGAAAATTGGTTTATAACTACAAAGACTAGCTACCTTTGTAAGACTTATAAGAACCAAGGCACTCTCTTGTGCACGCACGCAGGGGGGTGCAAATGCGAGCGAAATTCGGCTTCGGGCCACTGAACTTGTGTGCGAGCGCGCGTCCTGCGGGCACGAATGCACCACCGGTCGACCAGAAAAGTTCAAGGACCTTTTTGCAAATATTTCCTTTTGGTTAACAGTCATAAAACCGAATTAAGAACTATTAATCATAGATTTCGGTTTTTATTTCTTGATTAATTGTCTTATTTAATTATGACACTTACGATTTTGTTTTAATTACATAAGTTACATTGGGTAGTATAAATGCAATGCCTATGTGAATGATTAGATACACCAAATGAAACGAAATCACTCTCTTCCTCTCTTATGCTTCTGCTTCATCTTTTCTCTCTTGCTTCAACCAAGGCATCATCCGGGCCAAGTGAGGGTTCGGGCAATCTAGAAGAATTGCTTTTTGTTGTATCCTGGGAAACAAACACCCATATAGGGCGAATTTGTTTTAAGGAAACTGTGTTAAACACAAGCCTCAATCAATACTTTTAGGGTTTTATTCTTTCATACAATTTTTGGTTTATATTTTCCAAACAAAAATTACATAAAAAATCAATGCTCCATAAAACAATATATCTTAAGCATCAAAGCATAATGATTAATCAGTGATTACTTTGACCTCATCATCAGAAATTTTATCAATAGTCGTTGCATGCAATCCAATTATTATTGAGAATTCAACACATATTGAGGGGGAGGATTTACATTCAAGTCAACAACAAGATAATGCTCCGGTTGAGGGGGTGCAACCATTTTATAATGTTGTTGTTGTTGAGGGGAGTCAAACATATCAATCTCTCGTGTAAACTTCAAGGGGGAGCCAAATTATTATGTTCAAAATGATGCAGATTTTGATATTAATGATTATATTTCTATTGTAGAAGAATTCTCTAATGCAGAAGAAATTTCTGAAGATGATGATTTGGATTTTGATCCTTCGTATCCACCATTAGAGATATAGATAGTAAATCATCCAAAGGAGCAGGTTATTGGTAATCTTTCCTATGGTGTATTAACATGTGCTCAATTACGAGGAAGAAATGAAATTTTAAATGCTCAACATGAATTTTGCATGTTCAATGTTTTTTTTTATAAAATTGAACCTAAAGTTGTCAAAACATCCTTAGAATATCCATATAGGGCTACATCAATGCAATCTGAATTAGCTGCATTTGAAAGAAACAAAATGTGGAGGTTAATTCCTACACCTAAAAACGTTTTGGTTGTTAGATTAATATGGGTTTTTAGAAATAAAGTTGATAAAGAAGGAAATGTGGTATGAAACAAAGCTAGGCTTGTGGTCAAAATGTAATGTTAACAAGAGGGAATCAATAATGATGAAACATTTGCTCCTGTTGCAAGACTCGAAACATTTGGAATATTTCTTGCTTATGCTGCTCATAAGAATTTGGATGTTTACCAAATGGATATAAAATGTGCATTTTTAAACGGTGAACTCGTAGAAATTGCTTATGTTTAACAACCAATCATGATTGGTTCCTTGTTATACTTAACAGCTAGTAAGCATGTTATTATGTTTGTTATTTGTAAGTTGTAACTGTGCAAGGTATCAAGAAAATCCAAAGGAACCACATCTCTTACTTGTCAATAACATTTTTCGATATCTTTATCGTACTCCTACACTTGGAATCTGGTATGCAACAAATAATGGATTTTTCATTCAAGCATATTTTGATGTTCATTTGGGAGGATGTCAATTGGATTGAAAAAGCACAACAGGAGGTTGTCTATCTCTCGATGGAAGCAAGAGAAAATATGGGAAGAATTCAATTAAAAGAATTAAGATTTGGTAAAATGTGTACTAAAAGAATTAAATGAATTCAAAGAGTTTTCAAAAGATTTTAGGGATACATTCATTGGTCATGGGATAAACGTTGGGTACGGAAATATAATAGTTGATAAATGTTGGGTACGGAAATATGAAATTAAATACATTTTGGTAAAAATATAAGGGGGCTATCGGAAAAATCCTTTGCTGAAAAACTTGAATTAGTAAATGACTACAAAGGACTACTACCGTCAGTAAGTTAACGGGTATCGTTACAAGGTGTCTATTAAATAAATAACAACGCATCAACATCACATCAGCTTCATAATATCATATTACCACATCACAAACCATTTGAAATGGTCATCATTTCACATAAGGCTGGAGGGAGTGGTGCCACAGAAACTGCACTCCCTCCACCGCCACATAATCGACACGTCATTTTTTACCACACAAGTGTGGTTTCTTGCCACACCAAGGGAGTGGTGTCACACTTTTATTTTTTTTATTTTTTTATTTAGCTATTTTAATTAAAACTTCTTTTTTAATAAAAAAACATAATTTTTTAGTACTTGAAAATTAAAAAAAAAACATTACATTGAAAATTCAAAAAACATTACATTGCATTACCCAAAAAAAAACGAAAATAGTCTGAAATTCTTCAGCTCCTAAATTCGGCCACTCCTACCTTGGAAGAAACCCTAGGCCGAATTTTGCATACCCTAGCCTCTCTCTCCTTCAAGTTTCCTTGTTGCTAGTTCTTGGGTGTGATTCCATTAGAGGCATTACATTTGTGGTGCTAGGCTTCCAAGAAGATCAAGTTCAAGAGGATTAACAATTGTTTGCTATAACAATTGAAAGGTATGTAATTCTAAAACCCTAGTTTGTTAATTTCGAAATTAGCCTCTCTCCTCTAGGGTTCTTGTTTGCAATTCAAAGTTATATGTTCAATAGTTAAAACATAGATCCAAAGTAGGTTGCATGTGAACTTAGGAATTGTTTTTCTAGTTTATTTGTTTTACCTAAAACCCATCATGTTCTACATATCAACTCCTCCGATCAGCTTGCTGATGCTCTCACCAAGCCTTTGGGACGCACAGTCTTTCTATCTCTTCGTTCCAAGATTGGAGTCTCCGATGGATCCTCCATCTTGCGGGGGCGTATTACGAATATCTCAAAGATCACAAAATAAAGCTTATACATGTATAGTCTTAGCTGTCATCTAAATGTACATAGGCTGTCATATTAGTATTAATGCTTTCCTGTAATAGCTCCTCAATTAGCTCCTTTCCATGTATGTATTATTGGCTATAAAAGCCACTGTAAAGATCAATAATAAATATGCATTTCCAGTATCACCAATACCTTCATAGATGTCACATTAGATGACCAGATGCCATTATTACCACCACCGTGACTCAGCAGGACTCCTTCTGAAGTGACTTGAAACACCCCAGATGCATCGCTAATTGGTGTCTGCCTGTTAGCAACCCAGACAACTATACAAGGTGATAGCTTCTTGTACCATATCCCCAAATATCGATTCTTTGACTTTCCTGGGCTAAAAAACCCCAGTTCATACGTCTCCCCATCTGAAACAATGGTGTTACCATCGATCTTTGATAGGTTGATTTATATATACTCTATCTACTACAGCAAACGTTGGGTTTGGATAATCTTGATGGTTCAAGTCGGGTTGTGTTGTTGGGTCAAGTGTGGGGTTTTAGTTTTGAATAAGGGATATTTGACTAAGTATTTAGGAGATGGACGTGTTATACTTGGTCATTAAATGTGTCCTATTATTTAGGAGTAGTAGCTAGGTTCTAGGTTGTTTTGTTTTACTTCCGTTGGTATGTGCAGGCTATTTAAAGCCTTTTATTTTCTTATTATAGTGCAGTTTTTGAGTCACAATTACTTCTTTTCTCTATATATTTCTCGTATATTAAACACAGGGCATTTTTCTTTAGTTTGTGTGGGAGTTGAGGGCCTGTTTTTCCAACAATTGGTATCAGAGCCTAAGGCTTGTTTAGAAAAATCAGGTTTGAGAGTCGGTGGCGAGAGAGGAGGATCAGCCCTTGGCTGCAGGGCTGAGAACGAAAGAAGATGACGGTGGGGTGATTTCATGTTAATGAAAGCAGCAAGTTTGAGATAAGCAGAAAGCAAGTAGAAAAGCTTATCAAGGTGTGATTGGCAGAAAGAAGCATGCAGCAAGCAAATACTTTTGATCAAGAAAGAAAGAAAAGGAGGAACAAGGAAAGCAGAAATCGAAGCAAGCGACAACAAGATTCAAAGGATGACAGCAAGACCCGAAAGAGACTTTAGCAAGAATGATGGGTTGAAAGAATGTCGCCGGAGAAGAAGTATGCCAGGGGGGTCAAAAGAAGTTGTGACTCATGAGCAAGAGCACCTAGGTTCATACCTCTTTCATAGCAAGACAGAGAGGTCTGATTACAACCCTTTGTAATCAAGTCAAGAGAAAGATAGCAAGCAGGCTGTTGATCAGAAGAAAGATGCAGCAGCAGAATTTTTTTTATTATATGTTAGCAAGAATCGTGAGCAATAAAGCAAGTAGCAAGAAGAAGCAAGAAAAGAAAGGCAAGTAGCAAGAAAAGAAAGGCAAGATAGCAAGCAAGAGGTTTGTAGCAAGTAGCAAACCAGATGTCTGGAAAGGTAAGATAACAAGCAAGAGTTTTGTAGCAAGTAGCAAATCAGAAGTCTGTAGCAAGCAGCAGACAATAGCAAAATAGAAAGTTTCGTTTGTAGCAAGTAGCAAGCAAGAATGATTGTAGCAAGAAGCAAGAAGAAAATACGCAGGAACGAGATCAAGACCCATTTTTGGAACTCGAAAATTTAGCAAGAGATGGCAGAAAATGCAGAAGCTATCTGTAAGCAAGGAGGAACTGTGGAAGAGGTTCGGTTTGAAATAAAGAAACGGGTCAGGATCATCAAGATTAAATGGGTGAACGTTGGGTTTGGATAATCTTGATGGTTAATTATATTCGAGGTTAATTATATTCGAGGTTAATCTAAAATTTAGCCATAATTTAGCCACAATTTAGCCACAAAATATGAAATTAAATACATTTTGGTAAAAATATAAAGGGGCTATCGGAAAAATCCTTTGCTGAAAAACTTGAATTAGTAAATGACTACAAAGGACTATTACCGTCAGTAAGTTAACGGGTATCGTTACAAGGTGTCTATTAAATAAATAACAACGCATCAACATCACATCTGCTTCATAATATCATATTACCACATCACAAACCATTTGAAATGGTCATCATTTCACATAAGGCTGGAGGGAGTGGTGCCACAGAAACTGCACTCCCTCCACCCCCACATAATCGACACGTCATTTTTTACCACACAAGTGTGGTTTCTTGCCACACCAAGGGAGTGGTGTCACACTTTTATTTTTTTTATATTTTTATTTAGCTATTTTAATTAAAACTTCTTTTTTAATAAAAAAACATAATTTTTTAGTACTTGAAAATTAAAAAAAAAAACATTACATTGAAAATTCAAAAAACATTACATTGCATTACCCAAAAAAAAAACGAAAATAGTCTGAAATTCTTCAGAAGATGAAGAAGATGACATTTCTAAGAGAGATTGGTAATTTTTTTTTTAATTTGAGAGAGAAGGGTTTGTATTGTGTGAAAAAAAAATGAAGTGTTTGTGTATATATAGGAAAGAAATCCAAAAAGTTAAAAAAAAAAAGAAAAAGAAAAAAATTCAACGGTCGAGTATTTGACCGTTCCTTCCCCAACCAATCACATTGCACGGCTGCAAATGGCCGCACCACGGCAAAAACCGCACAAAACCGCAGTCTGGGGAGGTGTGCGCGGCTGAGGTGGCACAAACCGCAGCCACACCCTCCAGCCTAATCAATACTTTTTTTTATACTTTCTGGAAATGAATGATTTAAAAATTATTAAATGTCAACGGTCAAATTTTGGACCTTTTCCTCCGTGAACAAGTCACTCCACAAGACACTTACTACTACCACTGACGTTCATTAGTGGAAACCCCCTCCACATAGGATTCTACGGGTACCTTCTCACCATACCGTATAACCTAATTATAACCACTAATTTGTAAATGAAAATTCAATACAACAGAAACCAAGTACGGAGTATCACATTTGTTTTACATAATTACTATAGATATTTGACGTTTTGTTTTTTCGGAACATGTTACATGACTAGTAACAAATTTTTGACGTTTTGTTTTTTTAGAACATTACGTACATATTATCGTCTAATTTTAGTAATATCTAAAGTCCATCGTAAACCTAACTAAAAGTATAATATTTTTAGAAAATTAGTGGATTGTGGCTAATTCGCGACAAATGTTATAAGTAAAATTATTAGTATACTAAGGGATGCATGTAATATAACGCTAAACAAAATGGGGATTGTTATTTTGTTGGAAAAATCTAATGAAACACCCATCTTTTGATTTTATATTTAACAACCAATCATGATTGGTTCCTTGTTATACTTAACAGCTAGTAAGCATGTTATTATGTTTGTTGTTTGTAAGTTGTAACTGTGCAAGGTATCAAGAAAATCCAAAGGAACCACATCTCTTACTTGTCAATAACATTTTTCGATATCTTTATCGTACTCCTACACTTGGAATCTGGTATGCAACAAATACTGGATTTTTCATTCAAGCATATTTTGATGTTCATTTGGGAGGATGTCAATTGGATTGAAAAAGCACAACAGGAGGTTGTCTATCTCTCGATGGAAGCAAGAGAAAATATGGGAAGAATTCAATTAAAAGAATTAAGATTTGGTAAAATGTGTACTAAAAGAATTAAATGAATTCAAAGAGTTTTCAAAGATTTTAGGGATACATTCATTGGTCATGGAACGAGTACTTCCTAGACTAAAAACATGATGGAATCCCGATATTACTCGGTAGACATTCCAAATGGCTAACATATGATTTTGACATGTATTCAGGTACGAGTAGAGATCGATGCTTAGAGGACCATACGAGTAGAGATCGATGCTTAGAGGACCATGTGACATTAAAATGCCACTCTGATATAGTGGTTGGTTATCTTAGGTATGATATTTGAATTGTTAACGCTTCTCTATGAACTTTTGAAACTCAAAGTGTATTTGTTAAAAACTTTAAGACTTTTCGGACTGAATTATGTTTATGATGATAATTACTTTTAAAAGCGATTAATAGTTTTTAAAAATATAAAATCAAAAGATGGGTGTTTCATTAGATTTTTCCAACAAAATAACAATCCCCATTTTGTTTAGCGTTATATTACATGCATCCCTTAGTATACTAATAATTTTACTTATAACATTTGTCGCGAATTAGCCACAATCCACTAATTTTCTAAAAATATTATACTTTTAGTTAGGTTTACGATGGACTTTAGATATTACTAAAATTAGACGATAATATGTACGTAATGTTCTAAAAAAACAAAACGTCCAAAATTTGTTACTAGTCATGTAACATGTTCCGAAAAAACAAAACGTCAAATATCTATAGTAATTATGTAAAACAAATGTGATACTCCGTACTTGGTTTCTGTTGTATTGAATTTTCATTTACAAATTAGTGGTTATAATTAGGTTATACGGTATGGTGAGAAGGTACCCGTAGAATCCTATGTGGAGGGGGTTTCCACTAATGAACGTCAGTGGTAGTAGTAAGTGTCTTGTGGAGTGACTTGCTCACGGAGGAAAAGGTCCAAAATTTGACCGTTGACATTTAATAATTTTTAAATCATCCATTTCCAGAAAGTATAAAAAAAAAAAGTATTGATTAGGCTGGAGGGTGTGGCTGCGGTCTGGGGCTGCGGTTTGTGCCACCTCAGCCGCGCACACCTCCCCAGACTGCGGTTTTGTGCGGTTTTTGCCGTGGTGCGGCCATTTGCAGCCGTGCAATGTGATTGGTTGGGGAAGGAACGGTCAAATACTCGACCGTTGAATTTTTTTCTTTTTTTTTTTTTTTTTTTTACTTTTTGGATTTCTTTCCTATATATACACAAACACTTCATTTTTTTTCACACAATACAAACCCTTCTCTCTCAAATTAAAAAAAAAATTACCAATCTCTCTTAGAAATGTCATCTTCTTCATGTTCTGAAGAATTTCAGACTATTTTCGTTTTTTTTTTTTGGTAATGCAATGTAATGTTTTTTGAATTTTCAATGTAATGTTTTTTTTTTAATTTTCAAGTACTAAAAAATTATGTTTTTTTATTAAAAAAGAAGTTTTAATTAAAATAGCTAAATAAAAAAATAAAAAAAATAAAAGTGTGACACCACTCCCTTGGTGTGACAAGAAACCACACTTGTGTGGTAAAAAATGACGTGTCGATTATGTGGGGGTGGAGGGAGTGCAGTTTCTGTGGCACCACTCCCTCCAGCCTTATGTGAAATGATGACCATTTCAAATGGTTTGTGATGTGGTAATATGATATTATGAAGCATATGTGATGTTGATGCGTTGTTATTTATTTAATAGACACCTTGTAACGATACCCGTTAACTTACTGACGGTAATAGTCATTTGTAGTCATTTACTAATTCAAGTTTTTCAGCAAAGGATTTTTCCGATAGCCCCCTTATATTTTTACCAAAATGTATTTAATTTCATATTTTGTGGCTAAATTGTGGCTAAATTGTGGCTAAATTTTAGATTAACCTCGAATATAATTAACCTCGAATATAATTAACCATCAAGATTATCCAAACCCAACGTTCACCCATTTAATCTTGATGATCCTGACCCGTTTCTTTATTTCAAACCGAACCTCTTCCACAGTTCCTCCTTGCTTACGGATAGCTTCTGCATGTTCTGCCATCTCTTGCTAAATTTTCGAGTTCCAAAAATGGGTCTTGATCTCGTTCCTGCGTATTTTCTTCTTGCTTCTTGCTACAATCATTCTTGCTTGCTACTTGCTACAAACGAAACTTTCTATTTTCCTATTGTCTGCTGCTTGCTACAGACTTCTGATTTGCTACTTGCTACAAAACTCTTGCTTGTTATCTTACCTTTCCAGACATCTGGTTTGCTACTTGCTACAAACCTCTTGCTTGCTATCTTGCCTTTCTTTTCTTGCTACTTGCCTTTCTTTTCTTGCTTCTTCTTGCTACTTGCTTTATTGCTCACGATTCTTGCTAACATATAATAAAAAAAATTCTGCTGCTGCATCTTTCTTCTGATCAACAGCCTGCTTGCTATCTTTCTCTTGACTTGATTACAAAGGGTTGTAATCAGACCTCTCTTTCTTGCTATGAAAGAGGTATGAACCTAGGTGCTCTTGCTCATGAGTCACAACTTCTTTTGACCCCCTGGCATACTTCTTCTCCGGCGACATTCTTTCAACCCATCATTCTTGCTAAAGTCTCTTTCGGGTCTTGCTGTCATCCTTTGAATCTTGTTGTCGCTTGCTTCGATTTCTGCTTTCCTTGTTCCTCCTTTTCTTTCTTTCTTGATCAAAAGTATTTGCTTGCTGCATGCTTCTTTCTGCCAATCACACCTTGATAAGCTTTTCTACTTGCTTTCTGCTTATCTCAAACTTGCTGCTTTCATTAACATGAAATCACCCCACCGTCATCTTCTTTCGTTCTCAGCCCTGCAGCCAAGGGCTGATCCTCCTCTCTCGCCACCGACTCTCAAACCTGATTTTTCTAAACAAGCCTTAGGCTCTGATACCAATTGTTGGAAAAACAAGCCCTCAACTCCCACACAAACTAAAGAAAAATGCCCTGTGTTTAATATACGAGAAATATATAGAGAAAAGAAGTAATTGTGACTCAAAAACTGCACTATAATAAGAAAATAAAAGGCTTTAAATAGCCTGCACATACCAACGGAAGTAAAACAAAACAACCTAGAACCTAGCTACTACTCCTAAATAATAGGACACATTCAATGACCAAGTATAACACGTCCATCTCCTAAATACTTAGTCAAATATCCCTTATTGAAAACTAAAACCCCACACTTGACCCAACAACACAACCCGACTTGAACCATCAAAATTATCCAAACCCAACGTTTGCTGCAGTAGATAGAGTATATATAAATCAACCTATCAAAGATCGATGGTAACACCATTGTTTCAGATGGGGAGACATATGAACTGGGGTTTTTTAGCCCAGGAAAGTCAAAGAATCGATATTTGGGGATATGGTACAAGAAGCTATCACCTTGTACAGTTGTCTGGGTTGCTAACAGGCAAACACCAATTAGCGATGCATCTGGGGTGTTTCAAGTCACATCAGAAGGAGTCCTGCTGAGTCACGGTGGTGGTAATAATGGCATTTGGTCATCTAATGTGACATCTATGAAGGTATTGGTGATACTGGAAATGCATATTTATTATTGATCTTTACAGTGGCTTTTATAGCCAATAATACATACATGGAAAGGAGCTAATTGAGGAGCTATTACAGGAAAGCATTAATACTAATATGACAGCCTATGTACATTTAGATGACAGCTAAGACTATACATGTATAAGCTTTATTTTGTGATCTTGGAGATATTCGTAATACGCCCCCGCAAGATGGAGGATCCATCGGAGACTCCAATCTTGGAACGAAGAGATAGAAAGACTGTGCGTCCCAAAGGCTTGGTGAGAGCATCAGCAAGCTGATCGGAGGAGTTGATATGTAGAACATGATGGGTTTTAGGTAAAACAAATAAACTAGAAAAACAATTCCTACGTTCACATGCAACCTACTTTGGATCTATGTTTTAACTATTGAACATATAACTTTGAATTGCAAACAAGAACCCTAGAGGAGAGAGGCTAATTTTGAAATTAACAAACTAGGGTTTTAGAATTACATACATTTCAATTGTTATAGCAAACAATTGTTAATCCTCTTGAACTTGATGTTCTTGGAAGCCTAGCACCACAAATGTAATGCCTCTAATGGAATCACACCCAAGAATTAGCAAGAAGGAAACTTGAAGGAGAGAGAGGCTAGGGTATGCAGAATTCGGCTTAGGGTTTCTTCCAAGGTAGGAGTGGCCGAATTTAGGAGCTGGGAGGCTCCTTATATAGCTGAGGGATCTAGGGTTTAGGGAAAACCATAATACTCCTTTGCTTGGGGCCTAAGCTAATCCAAAGGCCTTATCCAAAGCCCCTTGGACGAAATCCTTAGGGTTTCCCCTATAGATTTCGTCCACCTCCTTCCAAGGAGGTTCTGGAGCCTTCCACTCAACTATTAGATAATTGCAAACTAGTCCCTGCAGTTTATAATTAATACTTTTAACCCCAAAATTAATTCTGATTAATTTCTGGCTAATTATTAATTAAACATAATGATTTCTAATTAATATATTAATCTTTTAACATATTAATAAATCATTTATATTAATTTATTAATCTTATAAATTAATATCTCTCCTTTCATAATTTCCTTGTCGAGTTGTTAGGTTGAGGGCAACCCAAAAGGACTGTGCTGCTATCAATTCAAGTACATACCAATTATAGTTATGGGCTTAGACACCTAATCCAACAGTCTCCCACTTGGATAAGTCTGTAACTATAATTGTTAGTATGCCTTCTAAATTTGACCAGCAAATTGTAGCTTCCAAAAGCTGCTGCTGAACTCTGACCCAATCAGTTACATGTCCTGAGATAAGTAATCATATAATCCTTCGTTCTGCAAGATATCCCCAGACATAAGACATGGAATGTAATCAATCTCTTTGTCCAGAATCTATGTTTCCCGATTTCTGATTTGTGATGATGTAGGACTTCTAATTGAACACATCAATTTAGTCCTGGCTGGGCCCAGCACATAAGTCAACACCAAATCATCGAGGGGCCCACAAATATCGCTTTTCCAGTTAGTGCAAAAGGAACGAATAAACGTTGACTCATATGCTTGTATCTTTTACTCATCAAATTATACATGACAATACGTTTTATAACACCAAGTTACTGATGCGTTTTCGTATCACCAATGTATAACCGACTTTGTAAATTACAACTCATATATCTTCGTTTCAAGATTATAAGATATTATCGTCTCAGTATTACTCGTGATGAATTCCATGAAGTGATACTCTGAGCGAGGGTTTATCCAATACTCAAATCTCAATTTCTGAGTACTCATGAACGTTGCAGCAATTCTATTGCCATGTCTATCCTTAGACAATCTACAATCCAGTTCATGACAGTCTTAATTCACTACTTACTTCCAAAAGTACGAGTGACTGTGGAGTTTGAATAATCAAATTATTCGGGAAGTAAAACATGCAAAATATGAAACACAATAACAAACAATTGACAAAAGGCAGTAACCAAACTTATAAATAATACTTTATTATTTAATCACCAAAAGTCAATTACATTTACTTTGTTACAAGTTTCAGAACAAAACTAATCTAACTACTAAAACTAATATCATCTTTCAGTCCTATGCTCCGAGCATGTTGAATATGCTTAGCCCTACTCAGACCCTTTGTGAGGGGATCTGCTGGGTTATCTTCAGATGACACCCTCTTTATTACAAGATGGCCTTCTTCTACTCTATGTCTGATAAAATGGTACTTTCTGTCGATATGTCTGGTTTTACCATGATCTCTTGGTTCCTTTGTCAAGGCAACCGCTCCTTCATTATCGCAGAACAGTTTCATAGGCTCCTAGATGGTAGGAACAACTCCGAGATCTCCGATGAAGTTCCTTAACCAAGCTGCTTCTTTCGACGCTTCACTCGCTGCTATGTACTCTGATTCACAAGTAGAATCAGCCACCGTATCTTGCTTGGAACTTTTCCAAGTAACCGCTCCTCCATTCAGTAAAAATACCCAGCCAGATTGAGAACGGAAGTTATCTCTATCCGTTTGAAAACTGGCATCACTGTAACCATCTACTCTCAAAGTATCATTGCCACCAAGCACAAGGACCCAGTCCTTTGTCCTTCGCAAATACTTGAGTATATTCTTAATCGCTATCCAATGAGCTCTACCCGGGTTTCCCTGATAACGACTGACCATGCTCAAAGCAAATGCCACATCAGGGCGAGTACATGTCATAGCGTACATGATCGATCCGACAGCGGAAGCATAAGGTACACGACTCATGTCTGCTATTTCCTCATCTGTACTCGGGCATTGAGTCTTACTCAATTTGGTATTGATTTGGATAGGTAGCTCTCCCTTCTTGGAATTTTCCATACTAAACCTCTTTAGTACCTTATCCAAGTATGTGGTCTCACTAAGTCCAATTAGTCTCTTCTTTCTATCTCTCAATATTCTAATCCCAAGAATATAGACGGCTTCTCCAAGGTCTTTCATGGAAAAACACTTTCCAAGCCAAGACTTAACATCTTTCAAGGTTGGAACGTCGTTACCAATGAGTAATATGTCATCGACATATAACACCAGAAAAGTTACTATACTCCCACTAGCCTTGATATACACACAAAACTCATCTTCACTTCTAGAGAAACCAAACTCTTTGAATTTCTCATGGAAGCAAAGATTCCAGCTGCGAGATGCTTGTTTCAATCCATAAATGGATTTCTCAAGCTTGCACACTCTATTGGGAAACTTTGCATCAACAAAACCCTCTGGCTGATTCATGTAAACATCCTCAGCCAACTTCCCGTTAAGGAAAGCAGTCTTGACATCCATCTACCAGATTTCATAGTCATGAAAGGCAGCTATGGCGAGCAATATCCTAATAGATTTAATCTTAGCTACTGGCAAAAAGGTCTCATCATAGTCAACCCCAGGGGTTTGAGTGAAACCTTTTGCAACCAGTCGAGCCTTGAATGTGTGCACATTTCCATCCATGTATGTCTTCTTCTTGAAGATCCATTTGCACCCAACTGTCTTACGACCTGGTGCACTATCAACCAAATTTCAAACTTGGTTGTCATACATGCACTTAATCTCGCTGTCCATTGCCTCTTTCCACTTGGAAGCCTCTGGGCCTGCCATTGCTTCCTTATAAGTGACTGGTTCATCTAAACTTACCAGTGTCCTATCACTGATGAATGTGTCACCGTCTGAAGTAATATGAAAACCATACAATTCAGGTGGCACACTCACCCTAGTGGATCTTTGAAGAGGTAATGAGTTATCAACTGGTTCAACAGGAACTGTTTCCTCTGGTTGAGTGCTAGTGTCATCTAAGGTTCCTTCATTGGCTAACTCTTGAATTTCTTCAAGGTCAATGGTGCTCCCACTGTCCTCTTTGAATATGAGCTCTCTTTCTAGAAAGACTCCTCTTCGTGCTACAAAGACCACGTTTTCACTAGATCTCTAGAACAAATATCCAAAAGACTGTTTTGGGTAACCAATGAAAACACATTTCTCACTTCTAGCTGTTAGCTTGTCGTGAGTCTCCCGTCTTACGAAAGCTTCACAACCCCAGACTTTAATATGTGCTAACGAGGGAACTTTCCCCGTCCACATTTCGTGAGGTGTTTTGGCAACCTTCTTTGTAGGGACAAGATTGAGGATGTGGGCGGCTGTCTCTAAGGCATACCCCCAGAAATGAATAGGAAGCGAAGCACGACTCATCATAGAACGAACCATGTCTAAAAATGTTCGATTACGCCTCTCAGCTACACCATTTAATTGTGGTGTCCTATGAGGAGTTAATTGTGAGACTATCCTACATTCTTTCAGATAGTCGTTGAACTCGATACTAAGATACTCCCCGCCTCTATCGGATCTAAGTACCTTTATCTTCCTGCCCAATTGATTTTCGACCTCATGCTTAAACTCTTTGAACTTTTCAAAGGTTTCTGACTTATGTTTGATTAAGTAGATATAGCCATATCTGCTATAATCATCAGTGAAAGTCACATAGAATCGATTAGCATTAGAGATGCACACAAAAACCGGTTTCACTATTCAAAACCGGATCCAATCCGAAACCGGATTGGGTCAAAACCGGTTTTGACCAAACCAGATCGGATCGGATTTTAAACCGGATTTTTAATCGGATCGTAATCCTATATTCCAAATCGGATTTGATACCGGATCGTAAACCGGATTCGCTAAAAACCGGATCCAAATCTGTTCCAAAATCCGATTAAAACCTACTAAAGTCGGTTTAAACCGGTTTCAAATCGGATTAGAATTGGATTCGGATTTTGACCGGATTCGAATCGGATTTTGACCGGATCCGGATCGGATTTTGAACGGATCGGATTTTTGATGACGTAAGCGAAACCGGATCGGATTCGGATCCGGATCGGATCGGATTCGGGTTTTGTGCATCTCTAATTAGCATCCCTTGTAGTTGATCTGAAGGGCCCACACACATCTGTGTGTATGAGATCCAACAGACCTTCACCTCTTTCACAAGACCCTGTGAATGGTGATTTTGTCATCTTTCCCAAAAGACAAGATTCACACATATCATCTGATTTTAGGTCAAATGATTCCAACACTCCATCCTTTTGGAGTTAGGCTATGCGTTTCTTGTTAATGTGTCCAAGACGACAATGCCACAAGCATGCCTTGTCTACACTATTAGACAAGTCAATATTAAATACACTATTTCCTAAGCTATCAACACAAGTCACTGTTTCATACACACCATCACAAGGCAAAGCTTCAAATACAAAAACACCATTCTTATAAACAGAAATTGAACCATTCAAATCATTAAAAGAATATTTAAAACCTTGTCTGAACAATGCATGAAATGAAATAATGTTTCTCGTCATCTCAAACGAATAGCAACAATTTAATAAATCTAATCAAACATCATTACTAAGCAAAAGTTGATAAACTCCGATCTTGGTCACTGGTGAAGACTTCTTGTTTCCCATGATCAAGTTTATCCTTCCTCGCTCTATCTCCTCACTTTCTTTTAGCCCCCGTAAATCAGAACAGATGTGAAAACCACATCCTGTATCAAGGACCCATGAACGAGAAGATAATGAGTTATTAGAAGAAATAG
Source organism: Lactuca virosa (assembly GCF_052849685.1). NCBI lineage: Eukaryota > Viridiplantae > Streptophyta > Magnoliopsida > Asterales > Asteraceae > Lactuca > Lactuca virosa. Next base: position 18,937,234 of record NC_136433.1, on the reverse strand, counting down.
TGTAAATACCTGCTGAAGATGGCTTCACTTTTCCATCTTTGATATCCTGCAGATATTTTGGGCAGCTTCTCTTCTAGTGCCCTTTGTCATTGCAATAAAAGCAATCTGCATCTTTTGGATCAGAAACATGGGGAATGGTAGCATTGGGCTTAGCCTTTGGGTCATTACTAGATGACCCAGCTTGAGCCTTGTTCTTCCAGTTTTGCTTAGGAGGACTTTTCCTCTTTTTCCCCTTTCCCTGTCCAATAGCCAAGACAGGGGCACTTGCAGGAGTGGAGGCTATACTTTTACCCTTCATCCCTGCTTCAGCTGTCTGCAACAAGTTGTGCAATTGGGCCAGTGTCTGCTTAGTGTTGTTCAAATGGTAAGTTAGAATAAACTAACCATAACAATCAGGTAATGAGTTCAAGACCATGTCAATGGCCAATTCCTCAGCAAAGTGAATGTTGAGCTTGACCAAACGCTCTATGTAGCGTTGCATTCTTTGCACATGAGACACAACCGACTCCCCTTCTTTCATCTTACAAGCCATGAGTGACTTGACTACTTCAAACTTTTCTTGACGAGCTCGCTTATGGTACTTCTCCATAAGGTCCTTGTTCATCTCAAAGGGCCAGTAGTCCTCATAGTACCTCTGCAGTTCTGGGGACATGGTTGCGACCATGATGCATGCCACTTTGGTAGCATCATCATAATGTTTCTTGTAGGCAGCATATTCTTCAGGAGTAGATTTAGACTCATCAAGCTCTTTGAGCTCCTTTTCAAGGACATATTCTTTGTCCTCAAATCGAAGCGCCATCTTGATGTTACGCATCCAATCGTTATAGTTAGAGCCATCCATAACGACTTTGGAGCAAATGTTGAGCAAAGAGAAGTTGTGGTTGGAGGATGATGAAGCAGAAGTGTTTCTAGGAGTAGACATCTGAAAGGAAAGAAAGTTTTAGTTAGATTTCAAGATACCTCAATATAATAACCCAAAGATATAATATTAAGGTTAGGATCTAACTATGAAGATTCACAACTTAGAAATGGGATGCTGAGATCCAAGTGTAAATTTCATAAAGGTAGGTGAATGACGATTCACCAATTCCACCATTAGACGAAATAAACGAAGTGAAATTCCTAATTCTTTTGAGATACATTGAAACTATTCAATTGTATGTTTTAATCTCAGATTATGCTCTTCTATTTGTGACTGGGATACCGAGGATCACAAACAAGATGTGAATAACCAAGCAAATGTGCTTGGTAACCTCATTGTCTTTATCATTAACTATTGATGTGCTGGTAAACCACACACGCTCCATCAAAATAACAATTATGAGATACCCATTACTACTCTTTATTGGTGCCTTTTAGTGTGCTGGTTAACCACACACGCTCCACTAACGACCAATAAAGCATAATATGCAATTTCATGGATTAACATACTTTTCACATTTTTCCTAAAGTAACTAGAGTTGGGATTTTGTAAAATAATGTTCTAGTACTTTCTTTAATAACATTATACTTTTAATGAGATGTAGTTGTCCTATCAAATCCGTTCTGCTAACGACCCTCCACTAATCAAGGAAGCGGTGGGTGAGAGTGGACACCCATTCAACTACCATTTTATAGGCAGTTTCCTTATACCCCCCTTATAGACTAGCTTCGTGAATGAGGCATACTAGCGATTTGACTAACCATATTTTTATACATATATAATATTAAACTTTTAATTATAATACATATATAAGGTGTGTTTTAAACTTTTTAAAACTTTAAGGTTTATATATAAATTTCGAAAAATTAAACTATTAATTTAAATTTAAAATAAACCAAATAACTAGATTTAATAATTATCTATTAATTAACTTTTAATTAATCTATTAAATCTTGTAAGGATTATCTAATCAAATTAAACAACTAATTTAATCCTAATCCTTATCCCTCTAGATTTCAAAAATTAGGGTAAAGGATAATTTCCTTATTTTTCTCAATTATCCAATTAGGCAATAATTATCCAATCAAGTAATAATTATCCAAAATAAGATAAAACCCTAAAACAATAAGCAAATTTCGAAATTCAAGGGAGGAGGCTAGGGTTTTCCAAAACCCTAACCCTAATTTCGATTAGGGTTCATGGAGGCTAGGGTTTTTCGAAAAACCCTTTGAACCAAAAACCCTAAAAAATGAAAATTTTGGCCTTTAGGGTTTAATGGCTATAAACCCTAATTTGCAATTCAACTATTATAGCAATTCAATTTAAAACAAACAATGGCTCTGATACCACTGATGGGTTTTACGTAAAACAAATAAACTAGAAAAACAATTCCTAAGTTCACATGCAACCTACTTTGGATCTATGTTTTAACTATTGAACATATAACTTTGAATTGCAAACAAGAACCCTAGAGGAGAGAGGCTAATTTCGAAATTAACAAACTAGGGTTTTAGAATTACATACATTTCAATTGTTATAGCAAACAATTGTTAATCCTCTAGAACTTGATCTTCTTGGAAGCCTAGCACCACAAATGTAATGCCTCTAATGGAATCACACCCAAGAACTAGCAAGAAGGAAACTTGAAGGAGAGAGAGGCTAGGGTATGCAAAATTCGGCCTAGGGTTTCTTCCAAGGTAGGAGTGGCCGAATTTAGGAGCTGGGAGGCTCCTTATATAGCTGAGGGATCTAGGGTTTAGGGAAAACCCTAATACTCCTTTGCTTGGGGCCTAAGCTAATCCAAAGGCCTTATCCAAAGCCCCCTGTACGAAATCCTTAGGGTTTCCCCTATAGATTTCGTCCACCTCCTTCCAAGGAGGTTCTGGAGCCTTCCACTCAACTATTAGATAATTGCAAACTAGTCTCTGCACTTTATAATTAATACTTTTAACCCCAAAATTAATTCTGATTAATTTTTGGCTAACTATTAATTAAACATAATGATTTCTAACTAATATATTAATCTTTTAACATATTAATAAATCATTTATATTAATTTATTAATCTTATAAATTAATATATCTCCTTTCATAATTTCCTTGTCCAGTTGCTAGGTTGAGGGCAACCCAAAAGGACTGTGTTGCTATCAATTCAAGTACATATCAATTATAGTTATGGGCTTAGACACCTAATCCAACAGAACACGTAACGAGCCATCTTGTACCCGTTCACGCACAAAATGGTAGTCTAAGGCAACATGCTTCATCCGGGAGTGATATACTGGATTGGCGCATACATACGTGGCACCAGTGTTGTCACAAAGCAAGGTAGGTGGTGTAGTGGATTTTAGACCAAGATCGTGTAACAGATGTTGAACCCATGTGACTTCAGCAGCAGCATTAGCTAATGCCTTGTACTCAGCCTCGATTGACGAACGGGAGTCCGATTTTTGACGTGTGGAACGCCAAGAGATGATGTTGGATCCAAGATATATAATATATGTTGTCGTAGATCGACCACCATTAGTTACACCGCCCCAATCAGAATCTGAGAAGGCTTTAAGATCGAGATTAGATCCTTTGTTTAGAAATAGACCATGATGAATGGTACCTTTAAGGTAGCGAAGTACTCTTTTTAACGCTTGCCAATGGGTCTGTGTGGGTGAATGCATAAATTGAGAGAGACGATTGACCGCAAAGGATATGTCAGGTCTAGTAAACACAAGGTATTGTAGGGAGCCCACAAGTTTCCGGTAAGGTGTTGGATCAACGGTTGGGGAGCCATCGACGGGTGTGAGAACAATTGATGAGTTTAAGGGAGTAGCGACATCTTTTGCACCATCCATGCGAAATTGAGTTAGGGGTTCTTGGATATGCCGATGTTGAGAGAGGAAGAGGCCATTTGGAGTTGAAATGACTTCAATACCTAAGAAGTGGTGAAGAGGTCCAAGGTCTTTGATGGAGAATCGAGTGGCAAGAGTTTTAGTGAAGTGAGTGAGAAAGGAGGGATTGTTTCCGGTTAGGACAATGTCGTCCACATAGACCATGAAATAACATGTTATTCCATTGTGATTGTAGTGAAATGGGAAGCATCGGCCATTGATTTGCGAAAACCAGAATTAAGCAGAAATTGGGTAAGTTCCATGTACCATGCTCGTGGGGCTTGTTTAAGCCCATAGAGAGATTTCTGTAGCTTGCAGATATGATTTGGAAATTGAGGGTGCACAAAGCCAGGCGGTTGATTCATAAAGACTTGTTCATGGAGAGTGCCATGTAGGAAGGCATTATTGACATCCAGCTGTCGTAGTTGCCAGTTCTGGGAGAGAGCAATTGAGAGGATGGTACGAATGGTGACAGGTTTAGTAACAGGACTAAAGGTTTCAAAGTAGTCTTTTCCAAATTGTTGAAGAAATCCCTTTGCATCAAGCCGGGCTTTGTATTTTTGAATGGAACCATCTGGGTTTCGTTTGACACGGAAGACCCATTTACAACCGATTGGTTGTTGAGTGTTGGGAGGAACAAGCTCCCAAGTTCCGTTTTGCATGAGTGCATTGAATTCGTGATCCATGGCTGCACGCTACCTAGGGTCTTTCATGGTTTGGTTGGGAGTGGTGGGTTCAATAGTTGGAGGAAGAGGGTGAAGAGTGGTAGTGTTGATAAAGTTAGAGTTGAAGTAATTTGTGTTGGGTTTGTGGCTTCTTTTTGTAGGTGGTGGTGAAGGTGGGGAAACTGGGGATATGTTTGGTGTGAGTGGAGGCGATTCAGATGTTGTTGTAGGAGAGGGAGTGGATGGGGAAGGAGCAGATGGGTGGCGTGGCCGGCGAGAGTAGGTAAGTATGGGTGGAGGTGAATTAGGGAAGGGAGAATTAGGTGAGATGTGATTTGGGGAGGGGGTAGAGTGTTGGTCAGTAGGAGGTGTGGTGATGATAGGTGGTGATTGAGGGTGATTTGTAGGAGAGAGTGATGGATCTGTGATGGAGGATGTTTGTGGTTGAGGTAGGATAGGAATAGTCGTTGGGGTAGAGGATGAGGTGGTTGAGATTGGAGAGGGAATTGTTGAACCTGGATGGAATTCGTGAGCTGTGGGCAAGGTGTAGGAGTGTGAATGCTCATGAAATGGGAAACTATCTTCGATTAATTGCACATGACGAGAGTGATAGAGGCGGTTGGTGGTAAGGTCGAGACATTTGTATGCAGATTTAGAAGTGGAGTAGCCAATAAATAGACATGGTGAGGAGCGAGGTTGAAGTTTGGAGGTGGTATATGGTTTGAGCCATGGGTAACAGAGGCAGCCAAATGGCTTTAGTTTGGAGTAGGATGGAGTTTGATTGAAAAGAAGCTGATAGGGACTTTTGTTTGCAAGGGTAGGTGTAGGTAGACGATTTATGAGGTAGACTGCGGTTTGAAAAGCATGGGACCAGTATTCCAGTGGAAGTTTAGCATAGTGGAGCAGGGACAAACCCGTTTCAACTACATGTCGATGACGCCTTTCGGCTATCCCGTTCTGTTCAGGCGTATGTGGTGGGGTTGTGTAATAGGATATTCCATGAGATTGTAAGAAAGGGAGTAAGCCAATGTACTCTCCTCCATTGTCTGTGAAAAGGGATACAATCTGTTGATTGAAGAATTTTTCAACTAAGATTTTGAATTGAGGGAATAATTTAGCAACATCAGACTTGTGTTGCATTGGGTAAAGCCAGACATATTTGGAATAGAAGTCAACAAATATGACATAATAAGTGAAGTGATCAATGGATTGTTTAACTGGACCCCATACATTTGAGTAAATTAGCTGTAAAGGTTTGGTGGCAACAAAAGAATTTGGCCCAAAGGGCAATTTAGGACTTTTATTAACCGCACAGGAAGAACAATGAACATTGGAGTTCAACATTATGTTAGAATTAAGACCTAGGCTGGCAGCAATGGTTTTGAAGACTTTGATGGATGGATGGCCTAGCTTGTGATGCCAATCAAGCGACTTTTTGGTAGTGATGAAGTTTAGTTGATGTAAGGATGAGATGGTGGTGTGATAAACATCATCAATGTTCTCCCCCCGTAGTAGACACGCCCCCGTGCGAAGATCCTTCACAATAAAATGAGAGGAGAAAAATTCAACAGAAACCATGTTAGTTTTACATAGTTTAGCAACAGAAATAAGGTTTCTTTTTAAGTTTGGAACACACAAAATATCAGGTAAAGAGAGAGGTGTAAATGGTGTGTTTATGTGTGTTGAGTCAATGTGTGAAATTGGTAGTGATGTACCGTTTCCTAGTTGAATTTCATCAGGTCCCCCGTATTCAGAGACAGAGTGAAGATTTGAGGGGTCAAAAGTGACATGGTTTGAGGCTCCTGTGTCAAACATCCAGGTAGGTTGCGATGTGGTGGGACCTGCGGTGGTCACGTTTGCAACTGTTGGGTTGGCAGTGATTGAGATGTTGTTTTCACGAAGGAACCTGGATAGCTTGCGGCATTCTTTTGTTGGATGACCTGGGATATTGCAATAGTGGCAGTAAGTGGAGCTGCGGTTTGGGTTTTGGCGATTGTTGTTGGATTGAGAGTTAGACCATGGAGGACGATTTGGGCCTCGTTGCTGGGTATTGAGATTAGGTTTTTGGGTACGTTGAGGTGGGCCCTGTGTATATTGGCGACCTGGTTGTCGAGAAGTGTAGTTGGCGGTGATCAGGGAGGATGTCGGACTTTGTGAAGTTTCGCTGAGTCCTCTTTCAAAATCGCTTAGCTTCTCAAACAATTCAGAGTAGGAGAGAGCGGTTTCTCTTACTTTGATGGCTGCGACAATATTGGCATATTCATTGCCTAATTGGGACAAGATATGCACCATGAGATCTTCTTCAGAAATTGGGTTTTGGGCTAGGGCTAGGTCATCAGCAATAGACCGCATATCTTGAAGAAAATCAGTGATTGATCGATTTCCTTTGGGGTTCTTCACCAATTTAGATTTTAAGGAAATAATTCGTGACCTTGAGGCGCTAGCATAGCTTGAATTTAGTCTTACCCAGGCTTCTCTAGCAGTGATGGTAGAAGAGATGAGTGGTTGAATTGATTTAGAGCAACTTCCAAGGAGTGCACTGATGAGGATTTGGTCTTGTTGAAACCAAGGTAAGTATTCTGGGTTTGTCTTCTTTCCATCTTTGTCTTCAATTTGTTTCTTTGGTGGTTCTTGACTGCCATCTATGAATGTCTCGAGTTGTAGTCCGATGAGGGTAGATTCAACTTGTTTGCGCCAAACAGGAAAATTGACAGAAGTGAGTTTGATAGGAAAGTGGGTGGCGGCAGTCAATTGAATAGTTGCAGCCATTGTTGATTTATGAGTGATTTTAAGGGTTTAGAAGAAGGAACGAGAGTTGCTCAGGGGAGCTTTGGTAGGCTGTGATACCATATGAAGGTATTGGTGATACTGGAAATGCATATTTATTATTGATCTTTACAGTGGCTTTTATAGCCAATAATACATACATGGAAAGGAGCTAATTGAGGAGCTATTACAGGAAAGCATTAATACTAATATGACAGCCTATGTACATTTAGATGACAGCTAAGACTATACATGTATAAGCTTTATTTTGTGATCTTGGAGATATTCGTAATAACATCGGTCGTTGCCAGGAATATGAATCCTGTGGCACAGCTTCTGGACACTGGAAATCTTGTGGTGTGGGATGAAAGAAGCAACAATGAAAATCCAATCTGGCAAAGTTTTGACTACCCTGGTGACACTTTGCTATCAAGAATGAAATTTGGGAAGGATTTGATAACAGGAAGAGAGAGGTACTTCACATCTTGGAAGAGCCCTGATGATCCTTCTATTGGTTTGTATAAATTCTGGGTCAACACAAATGGATATCCACAGATTTTTGTGGGAGAATTAGGTCAAGGTGAAACATTAAGGGTTGGACCATGGAATGGTGTTGGCTTTCAGGGCGCTCCTGTGGATACCATGAATCCAATTTTCTCCACAGAATTTGTTGTGAATCAGAAAGAAATATATTATAGGTATAAACTTAAGAGTACAACAACTGTTCAGAGGCTTATTTTGGCATAGGACGGAATGGCACAGCAATTGCAGTGGATCAAGCGAACCCAAGAATGGGTTGTGTACGGAAATATAATAGTTGATGCTTGTAGTCGTTACGTACAGTGTGGTCCTTTTGGAAGATGCAGCATCAAAAGTTCTGTCCCTTGCAGTTGTTTGGAAGGCTTTGAACCAAGAGTCCCAGAAGAATGGAATGCAGGGGATTGGTTGAGTGGGTGTCAACCTAAAAAGCCATTGGATTGTAGGACTCCGGATGTCTTCCATAAAATTTCAGGAGTGATTTTTCCAGACACACGACGTTCATGGTACACCAAGAGCATGACACTTGGATAATGTGAGATGATGTGCAGAAGGGATTGTAATTGTACAGCTTATACTAATTTAGATATCAGAAACGGGGGAAGTGGATGTTTGTTATGGTTTAATGAGCTGATGGACATTAGAGAATATGATGAGCATCAAGAACTGTACATAAGAATGGCAACCTCCGAATTAGCAGGTACACAAATATTATTCTATATATAACAGTCAAAGTCTTGAACCTGTTGAGTTGTGGGGTGTGATGGTTATGTCTCTAGTAGCATTATCTTCTAAATTACGAAATCTATATATATTTAAAAGTTAATTATTGTGTTTATTATCGACATACCTTATATTCCGTGTCTTGCTTGTTATTCTTTCCCTTACAGAGTAGGTACTATCATTAGCCTGGCTTAGACTATATCTTGTGATATCTAGCTAATAGTTTTAGCTGATAGAACTTATTAGCCTCACATAGGATGAAGATTTAATCGAACCTAACAAGAATTACCTTATACAGTAATTTATAAGGAATTTTGACAAAAAGAAACTGTCCGTATCCTGCAGGTTGAATGCATTTGGTATTTAATTGTAACCTACTAACCTTACTAATTATTTTATTCATTAGCAAAAGGCCAATTCAGCTTCAACAAGAAGGGAGTGCTCGCGGTGGTGCTATCAGTTTCATCAGCTGCACTGCTTCTGTCTGCAATAGCATATGCATGTAAAAAGAAAATGAAAAGGCTTCATAAAAGGGGACGAGGTAAAACATGTAATGGATTATTCTTCCATAAATGAAACATTAACAAGCTAACACTACCGATTGAATATTTTCAAAAGTATGATTTTTGGCAGATTCATATAAACATTAGAAATTGAAAATGAACTTTTTGTAGGAAGCAGGGCACATTCCCTCGATAAAGATCATACGAGTGTTCAGATGGAAAACCTTGATCAGCTAGCATTTTTTAGCCTGCATAAAATAGCCGAGGCTACCAATAACTTTAACATTGATAATAAGATTGGAGAAGGTGGTTTTGGTCCCGTTTACAAGGTAACTTGTTGATTCATTTGAAATAAACGCAATTCATGTCTGTGTTGACAAAGAAATATTAGAATCATAAGTTCCAATATTTATCTGAAGGGTGTGCTGGAAAACGGGCAAGTAATCGCTGTAAAGCGTCTCTCAGAAACTTCCCAACAAGGACTTGATGAGTTCCAAAATGAAGTCATTTGTATTGCCAAACTTCAGCATCGGAATCTTGTCAAGCTCCTTGGATACTGCATTCATGGAAATGAAAGGATTCTAATTTATGAATACATGGATAACAAAAGCTTGGACTCATTTCTATTTGGTTTGACTCCCTCTAATGCCTTAATTTTACACATGTTGTAGCAACATGCCTGGACTAATTATTAAGTGGTTCATATTTGGCAGATGAAACCAAAGGTTCAATGCTTGGCTGGCCTCAGCGCTTTCGCATTATCCATGGTATAGCTCGAGGTATTCTTTATCTACACCAAGATTCCCGCCTTCAAATCATCCATAGAGATCTCAAGGCAGGTAATATCTTGCTAGACAGTGAAATGAATCCAAAAATATCAGACTTTGGCCTTGCTCGAAAGTTTGTAGGACAGGATGCCATGGCTAAGACAAAGAAGGTGGTTGGAACACAATAAGAATCCGTAAAACATTGTCCAAGACAAGGGAACAAATACAAACAAACGCAAAATTCCACTAATCTTTTTGTATTAAATAAATTTGGTTGCAGTGGTTACATTTCTCCTGAGTATGCAGTACATGGACGTTTCTCTATAAAGTCTGATGTATTTAGCTTTGGTGTTGTTCTGCTGGAGATTGTGAGTGGGAAGAAAAACAGAGGATTCTCTCATGAGGGTCACAGTGATAACCTTCTTGGACATGTAAGTTAATCTTGTAGACTAAAAAGGACCAGAAACTATTTGTTCTTTAACATCATCCTTTAGTATATTTTTCTGAAATTTTGTGTCATTCAGACGTGGAGACTATATAAAGAAGACAAGTCCGTTGAACTCTTGAGTGCATCTTTACGTGACTCTTGTGTCATGTCTGCAGTACTACGATCAATACATGTTGGATTATTGTGTGTGCAACATCATGCAGAAGATAGACCAACTATGTTGTCAGTAGTTCTGATGCTAATTAGTGAGGGGGCGTTGCCTCCACCCAAACAACTAGCTTTTTTCACCGAAGAAAGTTACCGTGAAGTTGATACTGTTTCATCCCTAGAGGAATACACGATTACACTTTTGCATGCTAGATAGAATGTAACATCTCAAATTTCAACCTAAATGTTTCATTTTTAAAATAGAATATAGTATTAAACTTCGTTCTCGAAAGCAATATGAAAACCCATTTGTTCAACTTTGGAAAAATATAATTTCCAAAATATAGTGATAACATATGATCAAAATATAATTTCCAAAATATAGTGATAACATATGATCAACAGAAGTAAAAATATATATCATCAACAATGTGCGTGCGGTACAGTTAAGTTGGGCCCTTTCCATGATAAACAGAACTATTTAAAACACATTTAATCCACAATTGTAAGCATATTACGTAGTGAGTTCCCCAAAATACCAAATATTGCAATATACATACAATGTATACAAACAATGGCTCTCGGATCTAGTGTTGATCCACCTAGACTAACGGCGACTAACAAATCAAGTGCATGTCTAGTCATAAAACGGCAACAAACAGCTCTAGTGCACGTCTAGTCATCAACGTGAGTATTCTTGGCTCTTAGTTCTATTGTCAGTCCACCATCAACTCCCCAACATACATGTCAACATATCATACAATCAAGCAATCAACATACAATAGTCTATACTAGCCTACTTGTATAATCAACATATTATAATACAGTTATATCCCATCATGCAAGGGATATATATATATATATATATATATATATATATATATATATATATATATATATGTATTATAACATGTAGTATAGTGAGATAACTCACATGAACCCAAAGCTGAAGAATCATAACAACATGCGCTCACTCACAGGAATTTGTCTCATGAACCATCTAGATACCGATTACAGGTTGAATCTCAGTCTACAACTCAATTCTACAAAGTTTTACCAAAAGTCAAATTTGTCAAAAAGTCAACAGAAGCGCGTCGTGACAAAGATCGGGTGTATCGTGCCGACTACATGACAAAATAGTCATGAAATCCTAACAAGCTTTCCATGACACTCAAAAGGTGGGCTGCACCCTATGGCTTAACAACTTCCTTCTATATTTGTTTTGAATGGTTGGTTATTGGTTAGAAGTTAGTATCACCAAGTTAGTAAAATTCACCACGTCCAAATTAATCTGGACATCCTAAGTGACTTAATGGATAAAGTAGCCAACTTTATCCGTTTCCAAGGCTTAATCTCTTCTAAACTCTAAATCTAACACTAGAATGACTAAAACTCATGCATGAGACAAAGGGCAAGCACCCAATCACATTTTCCATCATTACATAGATCCAAAAGTCATAATAATCACTCAAGAGGTTCTAGAGTCCTCCAACTCCAAGAATACTAAAAGATGGGACCAAAATCTCCTAAATGACATAAAACTAGATCTACTGAAATAAAAAAAACAAGGTTGGAACATTATACTCACAAAGATCCACAAATATTGTGAGAATGTTGGATCAAAGTTGCAACCAAACTCCCTTGCATCAAGAGTGACCTCCTTATCCTTTAATCCTCACAAATAAAGGTAGAAAACTTAAAACTTGCAAAGGAGGCTTGGGTTTTGGGTGAGAAGGCGTTTCTAAAAATGGGGGTTCTCAAATGAGGCAACCCCTAGGGATAATTGCCCTTACATAGGGCCCGACTGTCGAGAATCTGGGATTCTCAATTCAGCTAGGGTGCGACACACTTTTACTTAAACGCGTTACGCCTACCACGTGGTAGTGCACCGCAAATAACATTTGATGCGTCGTGCCTAGCCAAAAACCCTAATCATCAAATAAATCAATTAAACAACCAAATGAAATTCATACCGTGAAAATCCAATGTTACATAGAAAGCATGTGCCTATGCTGATGTATAAATTGTTGGAGTAATATGAATTTGTTTTGGAAACTTTACTTATTTTATAGTTGATCTTTGTTGTTCCTTTATTCTAGTATTAGATTCAGTTTCAGTTTCTTTTTAGTATAAGTAGTGTTTAACCTTTGATTTTGATTCATTCATAACTATTTCTTCTAAATAAAAACCTGCATGCAAGCTTTTAGTTTCTCCTCTATTTTTTTTGTCTTTTCTTTTGTTCCATTCTTTCTCGGTTTTCCTCATGCCCAAAGGCAAAACCAGAGTTTGCTGCTTACATGTGGTATCAAATCTAATTTTATGCTAAAGTTAAAACTCTTATCACAAGTAATAAAAGCATAGGAGAACAATAAAGACAATCTATTCTAGCTTCATTACCCAATGTCAATAAGTAGTTATGTTGTTTGGGCCATTAAGATGTAGGTGTTTATTCAAGTCAAGGGGTAAGGGATGCGTTGCAGCCTAAGAATCCTCGATATCACGTTGATTTCGGAAGAGATTCAATTTTCAGTAGCATAATAGGAGACAAAAAGTGATGCATGAGACATGCTAAGGTTATATACTTAGGAGTGGACATAATAAAAGTTGCAAAGGTACAAACATTGAAGGACAAATTTGAGGCTCTGAGCACAAAGTAGATAAAAACAGTGGAAGAGTTTACTTTTAAAGTAAACAAAGTGGTAAGTAACATATACGCTCTGGGTGATAGGATAGAAGAAATGTACATTGTAAAGAATTTGTTAAGAGCAGCTGCATATAAACTGCTTTGATAGTAAAATAGTTTGTAGATCTTCAAACCATGACCGTCAAAGAAGTAATCGGTATATTGAGTCTTGAATAAGTTAGACTAGTGCTTCAAGTTTGTCTAGTTGACGGTTTTTGTTCCTCAACTTCAAAAGTTTGCACCCAGACCATTATTTTGACTTGGAAGGTAACTAATACCTTGATATATGAACATGTAATACATTGATTTTAACAAAAAAAATTACTAGAAATCAACATATTAAGTCTTGACTAAGTTAAATCAGTACATGCACAATCTTCTAACACTTCATATTTGAACTTGGAATACATGACATTTAAGCAAAACATACTAAGACAATATTAACAAGTGAGTAATATATGTTTAGACCTAAAACATTACAACATTTGATAAAAATATCACTTTTATAAACTTTAAATAATTTCATAATTATACAATGTATGTCTTCCCCTGATGCAAATTTATAGTGTCTGTCCGGTTCACTATTTATTTTCATCACATTTTGGGATGTCCTGCCTTTTCATATTATATTTTTGGGATGTTCTCCCCTTTGATATCTTATATCTAATGTGGATCCGTTCACATTATGTGATCTAGGTACCGACCACCTCAAAGAAAAAATCATCATGTTGTGGCACTATTACTCGAGACTCCTACTTTGCGACGGGAGGTACCCTCCCAACAGAGTCTCATTGGTCCCCGTGTGGACCCCGGACACCATTGATTTTTAATAACTATTCAATCCACTCAATGATGGATGATCACACTTTTCTTTTCAAGACTCGATCATACACACATAGTGAAACACTTAACAATTAATTCAAAATAATAAACGTTGAGAAAATCACATTTAAAACAATTATATATCAAATCATTTTTCAAGAACTTATGTTATGAGTTCATGATTTTCAAAGATCATATAATCACAAACATATTCACAATTTAACTATAAACAAAGTTTTTAATGTATTAATCCATGTACACATGAAGGAAAAACCACATATAACTTACGAGACATTATTGTTTTACGTATGTTTTTTAGATGACATGTATTCCATGTTTAGATATGAAGTATTAGAATATTGTGCATGTACCGATAGAAGTGAACTTTTGAAAGATAGAAACTGGACATAGTTTTTCTAATGTATGTATATAGTTTCTGAACATAGTTTTTATATGTAGATTTTCCTTTATAGGTATATAGCTTAATACATTAATAACTTTTTTTAAAGTTCAATTGTGAATATGTTTGTGATTATATGATCTTTGAAAATGATGAACTTATAAAATGATTTCTTGAAAAATGATCTAATCTATAATTATTATAAATGTGATTTGCTCAATGTTTATTATTATCACTTAATTGTTATGAATGACATTATGTGTGTGATTGAGTATTATAAAGAAAGTGTAATCATACATCATTGAGAGAATTGCATAGTCATGAAAAAGTAATGTTGCCTAGGGGTCCGCAAGGGGACTAATGTTGCCCGTGGGTCCATAAGGTGACCAATGTTTTTATGGGTCCGCGAGCATACCAATGAGACTCTGATGGCAGGGTACCTCCCATCACGTAGAAAGAGTATCCAGTAACAGGACACAACATGATGATTTGTTCTCTTGAGGTGGTTTATTCTCTTGAGGTGGTCAATACTTGAGATCACGTAATAAGATCAGGTCCACATCGGACCCAATATGTTAAAGTGGAGAACATCCCAAAATGTAATATGAACGGGAGAACATCCCAAAATGTGAAAATGAATAGTGAAACGGGGCGGAACCCGTAAGTTTGCATTGTTTGGGGACATGCATTGCATAACTATGAAATTGTTTAAAATTTATGATAGTGATATTTTATCAAATGTTGTAAATGTTTTGCGTATAATCCCATATCACTCGCACAACATTATTGTCTTACGTATGTTTTGTTTAAATTCAACGTATTCGCGGTTCAAATTGGAAGTGTTCAAAAATTGTTCATGTATAGATTGCACTGAACTTTTAAAGGATAAAAACTAGACATAGTTTCTATAATCATTATCATACATATTTATAAATCTAGCATTTTTCCTTGAACCTCATGCATTTGAAACCCCCATAAAAATTTGCAAACACCTCATGCATTTGAAACCTCCTATTTTAATGAATATCACTCAAAAGTCTCTTAATAATGATTAACAATTCAATAGTTTTATAACTTATATAATATATTTAATAAACAATTAATGGATACTCTACTATAAAAATGTCAATCTTTTTGAGTAGACACACAAATACAAATCACATACAAAATTCACAAAGAAAACAAGTTTAAAGTCTTTTGTGTTGGTTTGAGGGCTTTGAACAATTTTTCGAGCTATGTTATTATGTTGAAGTTTTTAATTTGTAAGTTTGTTATATACTAATTATTTTTTGTATTTTCTTGATTTAAATATTATTTTAAGAATATCATTGTATGTTGTTGTTGAAATTTTAATGTAAATTAGATTAGTTTCATGTTATCGATCATATGTTATGGAAGGTGATCTATATAATAATTAATTAACTATTGTATACATGTTTGTATGTTCATGTTGCTTCAAAACAATAATTAATTAAAAATCATGGATATGTCATATTATCCTTATTATCCACGTAAGCCTTTTTTAAAATGCAAATTATCAATCTTATCACTCTATATTTTAGTATATGTTTAACATTTTAATTATAATAATAAGTGTTTTTTAAAAGTTTCTTTCACTTATTAATAATAACAAGTGGTTTTAAAATTAATAAGCAATAATTATAAATAATAAAATCAAATTACATGGATATGTCATATTATCCATGCATGTATTTTCAAATGCAAATTGTCTATCTTATCACTTTATTATTTAGTGTATGTTTCACAATTTAATAATAATATTAAGTGTTTCTTAAAAGTCTTCTTCAACTTATTATTAATAATAAGTGGTTTAAAATTAATGAATAATAATTTTAAATGATAATAACATCAAATTATAAATTACATTTAGCTATAAATAAATTGTATTTTAAATTAACATCATTATTGAAATTAGAAAATGATCGCATAAGTAAAAATATAATTAATCAATAATAATAATTGTTAAAAATAATACTAAATAGATAATTATATTTAATTCTATTAATGTGGAATGTAGGTTGATGTCAATGAATATTATTGTTCAAAATAATTGTGATTATATATATATATATATATATATATATATATATATATATATATATATATATATATATAAATTAGTGAAAAAATATTATCTCAGAGTTAATGTCAATAACATAACCATTTTAAAAATATATTTTTCAATATTTTAACAATATATTTTTAATCTTCGTTGCGCAACACGCGGGAATTCGTCTAGTATATCTTATAATAGAGGCATTTTTCTAAGCACTACATTGATTTGAAATTTATGTCTTTTCATATTTCTTTGTAATAATGATTTTTAATTACCATTTAAGAGTTTTATACTTAATGGTACTTATGACACTAATTGATTAATCTTGGTATATATATAGTTCACACTGGTAGATTATTTTGGTAGGATTTATAATATTTTGGGTGATTGTATGGTAGATTGGAAGCTTCAAACAAAATGATTTATGTGAAGAAACAATTTTTTTTTCAAGGTCTATTTTTATATTATGCATGTTCGTCTTTCGAACAAAAACATTGATTTGTTTTATTTAACGTTTTAACATGATTTTTCTTTTACAGGTAATATTGTCTTATATATGAAAAAAATAAGCGGAAGATGATTTTCTTCATTGTATGACAACTAACCGATGATGAACAAATCTGAGCACAATAACTGAAGACTATTTCATTATGTTTGGAAAATAACTTAAGATGAATTTCTTTCTCTTTTCCAAAAAGATCAAGACAAGAAGCAAAATAGGTAAGGAAGAGTTCGTGAAGATGGGTTATCTAAGTTATTGGTGACTAAAATGTTTGTGTGTGTGTGTGTTTGTGTGTGTGTGTATATATATATATATATATATATATATATATATATATATATATATATATAAACACATTTGTAATATCACATTTATAGCATATTTTTATTATTATTTTGAGCTATTATAATTGTATATAAAGATTAGACTTATGCATGTTATTATTTAAATATTTACACATTCAAGAGTTTTTAACATATGGTTATTAATATGTAATGTCTTTTTATTTTCCTCTTATCTATACACATTATAACTATATTAGTAGTATACAAGTAAGTTGTAACAGAAAAAATCATGTGTTTGAAAAGGTTTGTGATTTTAAATATGAAGTGTCGAAAGAATGAGTTTTATCGCATCAATGGTTATTACAACACGATTTGTTTTAGGGGATAATAATATTTATGTATACAAAATGTATGTTGATTTCTATATGTTTTTGTATAATTTATAAGGGTTTAAAAAGTTTTGTTGATATAAATGTTATAGTAGATGTTGTAGAGGTTTTATATAATTAAAAGTTGTAGTTTTTTTCCATACTATTTTGTTATTCGTTATATTAGATATTAGCATGCATTTTTATACAATATACACAACTTAATATGTTTGATATAAAATTTACAGAACTTAAAACAATTTATAAAATTATCAATTTATAGAAGAAATAACCAATGACATAAAACCATGGTTGTTCATAAAACGAACAGGGTAACTATATGTTTTGTTTTGCTACTAACATTAGTTTTTCATATATAAATAATAAATTAAAGTTCGTTAAAAGTTATTATTTTAATTGAATAATTAAATGCTCGCGCAACACGCGGGGATTCGCCTAGTATACTTATAAATGAAGTATTTTTCCTTTCACCACATTCATTTGAAACTCCCATGCATTTTTCCTTTCACCGCAATCATTTGAAACTCCCATGACTTTTCAATTTCTTTCTAATAATAATTATAATTTGGTTAATTAGGTTAAATAAATATTAAACCTGAAGTTTAATAATATATAAACTAAATCTCAATATTAAACTAATATATTTACTCCTACTTATAAAGTTATGTTTTTTAACTTTTAACATATTATACTTAATTTATTAGTTTTAATATATTGTTGGATGTAAACCATTATCATTTTAAAGATACAATTTTGGAACAATTTTTATAAAATACTTAAATTATTAATTTAAATATAACATTACAGGGTCAACTTAAATATAAATTTTAGTTTAACTTAAACAACCCAAAGAATATTTTGTGAATAGTTAAAAGTGATAAATTGTAGTGACTTTCTAATAATGATTATAAGTTGGTTAATAAGGTTAAATAGAAATCAAACCTAAAGTGTAATCATAAATAGACTAAATATCAATTTTAAAATAATGTATTTACTTCTACTTATAAATTTATGTCTTTAACTTTTAACATATTATAATTAATTTATTAGATTTAATATGTTGTTATATGTAAAACTTTATCAGTTTAAAGCTACAACTTTTGAACAGTTTGGACAAAATACTTAAATTGTTAACTTAAATATAAGATTACAATGTCAACTAAAATATAAATTTCCGTTCCACTTAAAAAACCAAAGAATATTTTGTAAATTGTTAAAAGTGATAAATTGTAGTGATAAATGCAAAAACTAAATTATAATCTCAATCTAACTAAAATATTTCCTAACGATATTTTTATAATCGTTAAAAGTTATCAAATAAGTAACTTATAATAACTTACAATAACAATTGTTAAAAATAACTCAATATAAATAATTATATTGTTATCTTTAAAATCCAAAAATAATGTTTGATGTTTTAAATAATTATAATGATAGAAATTAAAACATCAAGCAAATAAATTTTAAAAAATTAATTAACAGTAACAATAACTATAAATAACATTAAATCATATATTATATTTAATTTTACTTATGTGTAACTCGCGGGTAGAAGTCATTCAAACGATTGAGATTATGAAGTTATAATAGATGTATATATTATTATATAATACAGAATAATCAATATATTATATCAATTTAGTATACGAATTATTATATCAAATTTAACAACGACGTTATTGTTATATTAAAAAAAACATATATTTGCAAAGACTTCAACTATATAGGTGTTTCTGCGCATTACAATGTCAACTTCAATATACATTTCAGTTCCACTTAAAAAACCAAAGAATATTTTGTAAATAGTTAAAAGTGATAAATTGTAGTAATAAGTGCAAAAACTAAATTGTAATCTCAATTTAACTAAAATATTTCTTAAAGATATTTTTATAATCGTTAAAAGTTTCCAAATAAGTAGCTTAAAATAACTTACAATAACAATAGTTAAAAATAACTCTATATAAATGATTATAGTGTTACCTTTAAAATCAAAAAATAATGTTTGATGTTTTAAATAATTATAATAATAGAAATTAAAACATTAAGCAAATAAATTTTAAAAAATTAATTAACAATAATAACAACTATAAATAACATTAAACGATATATTATATTTAATTTTATTCATGTGTAACTTGCGGGTGGAAGTCATTCAAACGATTGAGATTATGAAGTTATAATAGATGTATATATTATCATATAATTCAAATTAATCAACATATTATATCAATTTAGTATATAAATTGTTATATCAAATTTAACAACAACATTATTGTTATATTAAAAAAAACATATATTTGTAAAGACTTCAACTATATAGGTATTTCTGCGCAACGCGCGGACATTCGCCTAGTGAATGTATATTCACTGCTTACTATGGGTTTTTCTGTATAATTTGCAACGCCCAGTTTATGTCTTCTGTAAATTAATACAAAATGTTTTGTAATGAAATTTTTGGGACCCTATTTTGATAAACATGGCTTAATGCCAGAAAATGTTTTAAAACCATATTATTTGTTTTGCAAAAATTCGGGTGTTAGAGTGGAACAAGTTTATTCATTTCAAAGATAAGCTAAAAGGCCTTAAATAAAAAAGAAAAATGGTAGCAGTCAAATCTTATAACCGAAATAAGTTGTTAAAATTAACGGAGATTGTCAAAAGGTTGGAAGAGAATGATAAAAGTATTGATAATGGGATTTCCAAGAATTAAACAATCACTAAAAGGCTTGATTTTAATAAGAAATATTGAAATATGGAGTCTTTAGATATGGCAAAAAAGATTAAAAATAAATACAATGTGGAAGGGGATGAAATTCCAAATTTTATCATGGAATGATTAACAACAGGAGAAAATGAACAGATAGCAATTCTAGGTATCATGGTGGATGGTAATTGGGTGGCGACTACAAATCTTGTAAAAAATGAGCTTTATAACATTTTTAAATATATATTTATCCCTTTTCGGGTATTCAAATGTTTTTAAGAAGATCGAGATTTAAATGTTTGTAGATGGATGATCAAGATTTTATGGAGTTAAGATCTATATAAGAAGAGATTAAGGAGGCAATGGGCTCTTATGGAAACAATAGGATCGTCAATCCCGATGACTTCTCACTTTTTATTTTTCAATCGATATTGAGAGCTTCCAAAAAAATGTACTTCGACTTTTTTTTTTTTTTTGCACGTGCTACCATTGCTAACTAGGGATCCTATGGGGGAAGAAGACATTGTCAATCCAAAAACCAAGAATATAATACTCCATTAAACGTGTATTCATTTCATATGACTTTCATGGAGAATTAGTAAGATTATTAACAATGTACTTTTCTGGGACAAAATTGTAATTTTTTATTTTTAGCCTTTTTTTATTTTTTTATTTTTTTATTTTTAAATTTTTTTTAGTTTCCATGATACCTAAGTTTTATGAAAGGTGTTGTCACTCCATGTAATGCCCGCAAAATCGGTTTAGACAAATAAAATATAATAAACGATAAAAACGACTTTGTGATAAAAGATTATTTAGGATAAATAATCTTAACCAAAATTATAGTATATGTGACAAGGACTTCGTACATATAAAGAACTATGAAATCCGACTTCGTTTGAAGAAGTTATTTTCTTCGAAGTTTCACGATTTAACCGACACAACTATGTGTGTCGTAAATAATGAATTTTAAATGTGTTGCTTATTAGCCTAAGTAATCTAAATGAAAGTCGTAGTAATCATAAAACCGAGAGTGTGCATATACAGAACGTCCATATCTGACTTCATATGAGGAAGTTATGATTTTTCGAAATTTCAACGCATCAGTGCGAACATAGAAATCGAAATTCAAATCGGTTGATTGTTAGCCAAAACAATCTAAACTAGAATTGAAGATCTTGTGAATATGAACTTGTCGATATAAAGATAGTCGAGAACGGAGTTCGTATGAAGTAGTTATGAATTTCGCATGGACTTTAACAGTCTAAACCGGTCTAACTAAATTTTAGTTAGAATGAGAATTAGATGTTGAGACCTTAATGAATGTTGTAGAGCTCCCTGAGAGGATTCCGGGAATATAAAGAATATCAAAAACGGAGCTCTATGCAAAAGTTATGGTCATCCGAAGATCCGCAAAAAATATACTAGGCTGATGATGTGGCAGTGCTTGGTGGCACTGTGTGACCATGTCGGGTAGTCGTCCTCTCCAAGAGACATGGTAACGAGGCTCAATCGGACAATGACACATGGATCAACTACATGACGACACATGGCGTGTTCTTGAAGGAGTGAGGTGGCCCAAGGAAAATCTAACATGTGGCACACTTGTAACATCCCAAACATAAAACCCAAAAATTTCATTTTTAAATTACTAAAATAGTACATCATCTCAATTTCATAAACCAAGGTAATCAAAGCTTTATTAATACATCATCGTTATCAGAGAAAATCACAGAATGCGGAAACTTGTGGTGTGCGTAAGCACAAAGCTTAGTGAGTTCCCCAAGATACCACATACCATACATACATAAATTACATATTGGGCCCCCACCTTCCATCGGGCCCCGCCCGGTCTCAAGTCCCACTCGGCCTTGGGCCCCGCCCGGCATCGAGCCCCGCTCAGATTATAGATCTGTTAATCACCAGGCCCCGCCTGCCATTGGGCCCCGCCCATTACACACACTCATATAAACATATAATCTTACTAGCACATGCAATAATCACAAAAACCATAACGTACCATACAGTTATCGAGCCCCGCCCGACATTGGGCCTCGCTCGGTAAGCATAAAAATACATACCGATAACTAGCATACCATATACTCATCAGGCCCCGCCTCGCATCGGGCCTTGCCTCGTAAGCATACCATCACATAACACATGCAAGAGTCACGCATACATCTAGCATCCTAACATATAAACCATGGGCCGGCATTGGTGCCTTCTGTCACACCCCCAAACCAGACGGCGGAAACGTCTGGGGGTGGAGGACTTCAATTGTAGTATCACAACACATGCATCATAGTAATCAAAGTACAAACAACCATTGTATTTAAAAAGTATAAGTATTTACATGTGTTCAATCATTTTATATTGAACCAAAATAGTTATACAAAAGAAGATATGACTCAACATAGCTCCATCTTCTCAAAAAGCTCGGGGAGTACCTGTGTATTATTTCCCTGAGAATACAAGTAATTTGAAAAGAGAGTATCAACATAAAGTTGAGTGAGTGCATAAGTGTTTATGTTTGAAAGAGTATCTCTGAATCTTGTATATGTAAACTGTTCCAGAAAATCCTATATTTTCTGTTGTATATGAAAAGTAGTTTTATTCCCATAAAACCGTTCTCTTTGTATCAATGTTTTGTATTTGTATTCCTTTATGAAAACTTGTAACTGAGAGTGTGCCTGGCTCCACCAGCTGTTATTGAAAACTGTATTGAACCATTGTAGTTTGTATTATGTAAACTGGTACTTTGAAGGTGTACTTTCGTTTAGTTGTTTATACATTAACGTATTGTTAATATCTTTTTAATGAGTTATTATAATCATACTATGACGGATGGCCTGAAACAAACACATTGTGGGCGTTTAAACTGTTGATAACAATT
This sequence comes from Lactuca virosa, assembly GCF_052849685.1. Classification (NCBI taxonomy): domain Eukaryota; kingdom Viridiplantae; phylum Streptophyta; class Magnoliopsida; order Asterales; family Asteraceae; genus Lactuca; species Lactuca virosa. The sequence continues at coordinate 18,914,121 of NC_136433.1, read as the reverse complement.
GTCACTCATTGGCGTGTATGCCTGACTGTAGCTAGCAGCCTGAGTGCGGGGTTGTCAATCCCGATATAGATCTACACACAACTTGTTTCGATCCCCGGGCTGGAGATTCTGGTTATAATGTCAGGACTTTACCTTGGTTGTCTAAAATGAATTAAACAACCTGAATTGAATGTCTCATAAAAAGCATATAAACGTTACATGTATATTAGTTATGAAAACCCAATCATTCTGAAATAAATGATTAACAGTATGTTCTTGAATTAGTATTCCGAACATGTATTTGATAAGTGTAAACCCTTGATTTGTTCTGAATCAAAACCCAATCATTCTGAAATAAATGATTGACAGTGTGTTCTTGAATTAGTATTCCGAACATGTATTTGATAAGTGTAAACCCTTGATTTGTTCTGAATCAAACCCTTGTTTCTTGTAAAACAGTGTATTCTAGTATACTTGAATCATGAATTATTGTTCTATGTATCATAAATTATACCTATTATAATTTATATGTACTTTCTGAATCGGTATTTAACTATGTTTGCATGTAATCCCTTGCTCAGCATGTTACAAAGGTAGTTAAACTGATGAAATAACTTTTATATTTATATACATATACAATTATATATATAAGTAAAATTTAAACGACACTCGGACAAATAACCGGTACTACAAGCCCACATCCAAACAAGGAAAAGGACTCACAATGAGTTATCAGTCCTAAGCCTTTTAAATCTTATTTATATACATATATATATATATATATATATATATATATATATATATACAAATATAAATTTTGGGAAAAATATAAGTTTATAAAAGAGTTTAATGTTTTGAGTATTTTTTTTGATGATTTAATGTCGTTTTATCATGTTTTGAAATCATGATTTTATAACACAAAGTTCTTGTGTTATGCTTGTATTCCCCCCCTTAAAAAGTAGAAATTATGAAAATACGGGGGTATGAACTCACTTGTTAGATGGTGATTTGGGCAGCGTTTCGTTTCCCGGAAATGAGTTTATTTGACGAGAAACCAGCTCAAATCGGGTAGAGTTTCGACTGGAGAGAGGCTAACTTCTCGGGAATCTCGGGGCTTCGAGGCTTGCTTAGGGTTTTAGACTTGATATCGGGGCTTTAGGGGTTGTATGTGAGGTTATGGAAGTGAAAGGGGTGAAAGTGTGTGAAAATTTGTGTGAAAAATGTGAATTCTTCGGAAGCCCTCGCATGCCTTATATAGGCTGGAACCTCGGATCCGAGGCTATGCGAGGCTGTGCGAGGCTGCCATGTGTTCGGACAGGTGGCGAAGGAAGGAGTTAGCAGCACACGCGTCGGTCATGCGAAGGGTACACGAGGCGAGACTTCGGACGTGGTGGCTTCTGACTGGACCAGACTTCGGTCCAATGGGAAGAAGGCACGGTGCGAGGGGGGTGTCCGGGGGGTGTCTCATGCGAAGGTGTCGACTGCTTACTGGACCTCGGCTGCGGTCCAATCAAATGGTGCCACGGTGAACTTCGGTCCTATCAGAAGGTGACACGTGGAGGCTCGCATGCGAGGGTGACGTGTCCGAAGGTCACCCACGCGAAATTGCCCGGTTTTAGATTTTTCTTGGTTTTTGTGCCAAAAACTTGTGAAAATCATAACTTTCGCATACGAGCTCCGTTTTCGACGTTCTTTATATGCACGCGTAGGTAAAATTATACTCTAGGACTTTCGTTTAGACTTTGTCTGCTGATTTTGACTTTATTTTTAATATTATTATTTTTAACACCTTCGACCCGCTAAACTCAGCGAGAAGACTCACCTTGCACTGCCGAAACATCCTGACAAATCCATGGCTGCTGGTATGATAAATCCCCGAGCTAACAATATCAAAATAGATCCAATTAATAATTGAATTCCAATCCATCACAATCAGACCATAAATAGCGTAAATGACCATTTTACCCATTCTCCTAGTTTGGACCCAGACTTAGGCCCAAACCTCTAATAAAAAAGGCCCGATTACCAAATAATCACACAAGGCCCAAACATGGCCCAATTTTCCAAATTGGGCTCAAATTCCATTGTAGGCCTTCTCGAAATAATTATTAGCCCAAAACTTGATGGCCCAACAGGGCCCAAAACATCTAAACCCAAAAGATGGCCCAAACTGAAGCCCAACACTGAAGTCCAATCTCGTTGAGTACACGGGGTGTACTCAGCTGTACGCTAAGCGCACATGCTTAATGGCTTGTACGTCGTACGTACAGACTTGTACGCCCATTGTACTCACCCATTAAGCCAAAACCCTCATTAAGCACTTAATGCTTAAGACCAGAAGTCCAAACCACAGATCTACTTCTCAATAAACGTCTAGAACCATAAAGTCACTGACTTGGTGACTTTGAATGCCCCAAAAGAACCCAACTTCAAGATGTAGCACCTTACTTTCACCAAAATGGACATAATCTCATCGATGGATGATTTTAAACCCTAAAGGTGCCAACTTTATGGACTTCGAACCTTAGAAACACCAAGAGTGGCAATTCATAGCTCCTGGAGTGGTGACAAACCACTATATCTCATTCATGGGACCAAAAAGGGTCCAAAACCCATAAAAACCAAATCCAAGTATTTAATGAGCAAGGTCATAGCTTTTTACCTCAAACAAACTGGAAATGAAGTAGAGAATCAGGATCCACAAGCTCTTCCTTGATCTACAACCTTGCACCAAACTCCTTCTTCTTGAATATGAACCAAAACACACCAAGATACACATAATGAGCTCAAAAGACAACAATGGAGGCTAAGGGGCGATTTCTAGGGCTTTGGGGGCTTAGAGGCTGGTAAAGCGGCCAACCCTAAAGACATAAAGTGCTTATATAGGGTACAACACCCTAAATTAGGGTTTCCACTAACTCCTCGTATGCACCGCGTATTGCTCATACGCCCAGCGTACGAGGTCTAGCATCCACGATCAGATGCGTCTAGTACGCTAAGCATACACCATTGTACGCCTCGCGTACCAACCTTAGCACAAGTACGCCGTGCATACTTCCTAGGTATGCCTCGCGTACTAGGGTTTCCCTTAAACCCTAATATACTCCGAAGGCCATAAATCCGATTTCGACGATCCTTATATACATGAAAACGTAACGAAAAGCTCTACGCTTTAATCAACTCATACTTGCCTTACAATTTTCCGAACAAGAATCTAATTTCCATAAAAGCCCTAGCTGATATATTACCAAAATACCCTTTGGCTCCAAAACACAAATCGAACACATCATACACCCCCAAATGAGTTCAGATCTCAATTCCTCAAGGGTCATAAGTCTGTTAATACCCAATCCTTACTTACCACCCCGAAATGGGAACCGATTCGGAACAGGGCGTTACAAATCTACCCCACTTAAGTTAGATTTTGTCCTCGAAATCATTCCCTACCATCCCCGACACGCCAGACAACCTGAACCACACGGTCACAACCCCGAGCATACCACAACCTTCCCAAGGCAACCGAAGCCAACCCTAGCAGCGCTCTCCAACCCGAAGATGAACGAATCCTTTATCCCATGCAGAAATCCACCTCTAACGTCCCTGATAGATGAAACCTCGAATTGGTCTGACTCCTCGACAGACCGCCCATACTGAACCACTACCAGGTCAAATCCTCATGAGAGTCCCGACTTAAGCAAAACACTTCCAACCCTTAATTGAACTGATGCTTCTATGGAGAACAAAATCACTGACCATTTATTGCTGCATAACACTTATACATGACAGAAGGTTCAGATAATCCTTCGAGTGGAAGACTCATCCCTGCAATGGTTACACTCAGACATGAATTACGCAACAGGGTCAAATCATCTACTATAAGATTATTTAATCCAAGCTGCAAGTGATTTAGCATATTCTCCGAATAAGAAGCGACTACACACACAAGTTCTAAATCACTAACACCGCCTTGACTTATCTTGATGCCCCTCACAAACAGAATCAAACCAAAACACAATCACAAGCGCCTGATCTACCATCAAAATTGAATCCATTCCTTACCCATGAACCCTTCAACTGATGCCCTCGGCATACAGATACCTAATTCATATCCCACTAAAAGAAGACCTTGCACATAAACATCTGCGGTCCACAATGCGAGTTCCCACCAAGAACCAGCTCGATACCCAACTCATACCCGAGATCCAAGGATCTACACTTGCATTTCACCCAAAACCTTCTGATTCACGACAAACCCACACTAAACCGGGATATAGAGATTCCTAACCATCGCTGAGACTACCCGTCTCGCACCTAGTCCAGCCACCAGGTTCCCAAGAGTCCAAATAACAAGATTACCTAACCTAAACATCCCTCTGCGCTGCTCACTGACCACAGACTCAATCTTGAGCCCAAGATCCAACAACTTGACCCAAACGGTCCCTACTAGGTCACACCTATATTACCATAATCACACGGGCCTCGCCCACGGGTCCCACCCAAACTATACCACGGAACGGCCTTGCCCACGGGTCCCACCCATCAAGAGCTACATATGTACGACTCCGCCTCGGATCCTAATGGTCCTCAATATAAGAAAGAGAAACGCTCCTTGACAATCCTGACCATCGTGCCCAAGGCATGAACTGATCCTCCCCCAACGATAGAATACCTCAACCGGTGAAAGCTACGATCCCATCACAGCCTTACAACACTTTTAACCAACCATAGTTACCACCCATAGTCTTATCACACCCAAACCATCACGGCCCCACTCACCCTGAGTCGAACTTGTATCCAACTGCATCCAACCAGATATTCGGGTCATGCTCCGAACCCTAAGGCCCTCAACCTGGATTCGACCACAAGTTCGGTATGCATAACTAAGAAGACACAGACTAGACGTTGGAAGTTTCCTGAACTTCCAAACCACACAACTTCAATCCATGGTTCCACCCCCCGCTCCAACTCCCAGAATTTCTGATTGATACTCCCTCACTTAGATCCGACGAATCTCTCTCATCCCATAAATCTGATGGATTCCCAACCCATCTAACCTCATATAGCATGAACCGCCTATGACTTTCACTTACCAATACTAGCGTTATATTACTAGCCAATATCGATGATCGTCAAACTCCTGAAATTCAGAAGAATATTCCCTGAAATCTTAGCAAATCAGATAACTCCGATCACCTCCCATGCAAATATAACATTTCCCATGGCACTTCCAATGACCAAACAACTCATGCAACTGACACCACCATCTTCTTACTACCGCTCCTCCTCTAGCAACGGTAGTGTCCGAACCCAAAGTTCTTCCATAGACTACTACCGATCCCACCAGATCAAAAGATAAAACGACTGAACCCTAACTTCACTGAAGAACTAACCCGCTAACCCTGACCATAAATCCTCCAAACAACACCCCTGAATTGATCCCATCAAGAACCAGATTAGCAACCGAACACACTGAAACCCGCTCAACAAGATACGACCCACTGATGATTCAATAAGGACTCTCGTCATGCAGAATGGCATATAACTATCCTTGAGAATATAACCCAGACAATAGCAGAGAACGCACTCGAGATATTTCTTACCCAAACCCACGCAAAATTCCAAAGCAATAAAAATTTCCGATAATAATCCAGAAGAAAGCAGAAGATAACATACCCGCAAAAGCACCTGAAGGAATCTCGACCTCCTCCTCGTGAGGACATGGTGTAAAACTCACCTCCGGCCCCAAATGGCAAGAACTAACATTAGGATACTCCTTACTGAAGGATTCTAGGGATCCACAAGCTTTGGGCTCCAGATAATCCCCCAACTGCCCCGCTACAATCTCGGCCCGAAAGGCCCCGAGATGACCATCCAATAGCTTCAAAATCACTTCCTTTTCTGAACCAAATATCACAAGAGCCCATTCCAAAATACCGCGAGTAATCTCCGACGGGATGAACTCCTACATCTGCACATCGCTCGGCTCGGTACCAGCACCTGAGCCGGAACCAAAACATGGACCCTATTCCTGAGTGCTCAACACCATACCAAAACAACATGCAAAAGATTGGAAAATACCCAAGAATCCTCATCTATAGGTTTCCTAGATTCTTCAAGACTCTCCCCGATTCAAGTATGGATCCTGTGCTTTTAGTAGTACGGGCCCAATACTACCTTCCACACCTATCCATACTTTCCTCGAGAATCCTCCCGAATCTTCTAAGTCACCTTCTCTAATCCATACACCAAACACTCGCTAACTATCACAACGAAACACACTGAAGCACTCCCTAGGCTTTCCTAAGTTACCGAACTCACCCTGCCATCAACTGCTGAAGAACTCCCCATAATGCCAGTTAGCCACCTCATGAACACAATCACATGCAACAAGGCTTAGTTAATCATTCGAGTAACAGACTCATCCCTACAACGGTTAGAATCCGACAAGAGCTGCGCAATAGGGTCAAGTCCGTTACTTTGGGATCATCTAACCCTTTCCACTTGTGACTTGACATATTCACTTAATAGCTAAATCACATCACTTATGAGTTCCACAAAGCACAAAGCAAGCAACATTCATGCAGTAACACTCCAATCCATAGAATAATCACGAGAACCAAATCCCACATACTATAATTGTTAACGTATCTCACCAGGAATACGTCAAATATAGCGGAACCGTCAGTCTGATAGACGGCTTGGGCAAAGAGCGGCATATGCCTAACGTTGGGTCCTCACTCACACGATCCCATATTCATTCCTTGGCGCCCAAGCTCCAAAGCCAGTGTCAAGACAGAATAGTACCAATCTCCTCTCAGAGCGACAGGTGTAGCGCTCAGAACGTTGCTCCTGGAAAACCTGCACCAATGGCAAACGACCACTCGCAGAGCACGATCTACCAATCAAAGGCCGTCTATCCTTGCCAAACCTGAAAAGGTAAAGATACTGTCGGGGATCTGTCCCTTCGACCATAGGTGGAAAAAGGTCACTTCTCCTCCAAGAGAAGGGATCGAGAGAGAAAACCCTTTAACACTTACCTAGCACTTTTTCACCTTCTCTCTAAGAAACAAACTGACTTGATCGTCGGAGCTTCGTTCCGGGACTGCCTCCCGAACGACGACTGACTATCTTGTTTCCTTATGTATTCCACGTATCAAATCTCAAGAAATGTTTTTCGTTGGATGCACTTGTTATTCCTCTCGAAGAAATTCAACTCGACGTGAAACTCAATTTTTTTGAGGAAACAATCGAGATCATTGACCGAGAGGTTAAAAGACTGAAGCAGAGCCACATTCTTGTAATCAACGTATGATGGAACTCTAGGAGAGGGCCAGAATATAGATCAACACGCGAAGACGAAATGAAGAGCAAGTACCCTCACTTGTTCGATAACATTCCAACCACAAGCTAAATTTTGGGACTAAATTTTCTTTAACGGGGGAGGATTTGACAACCTAGAAAATACGTCACCAACCACCATTAGAATTTAGCATCTCAGAACCATGTAATAGGATGGCAATGTAATAATGCAATATATGAAGAAATATATTCGATTTTTGTCTTAAATCGTACGATTTCATCAAATATTATGCTCAGAAATAAGTGTGCGAAAAATCATGTCATCTTATGAGTAGGTTAACCTTTTTAGAATGTACACATCAACGGGATTCCAAAAAATATAAACATCGTAAAAATCTGACTTAGTGTGGGAGAGATATGATTTAATAGTAAATAAAAATCGACCACACAAGAACTTACAACATCAAAAACTACGACGATATCGGTTGACTTTTAACAAAAGCCACCAAAAGGAGAATCATAGTACTTCTCAAAATAGGAATTTTGAAACAAAGAACGCCTAAAACTTAACCTGAAAGAGAAAGTTATGATTTTTATAAGATCATAACGGTTATAAAATGCGGGATAAAAGTAAAGGTAAAAATTAGTTGAAACAACCAAAAGGAAAATCGATATCATGGCAGTTATAGAATTTAAAAACTGAATTCTCATCACGTGCACACTACTGCGTGTCACACACGACATGTGTTTCTAACGTCTAGATCTTTCAGGATACGGGTGACGTGGTACACTGTAAGGAGGACACGTGGCAGCCCCCCCCCCCTGATGGAGCCACACGCACAGCCTGTGTGGCGCGGCGCACGCCACTCGCGCTAATAACTTTCTATCAATAGCAATCTCTAGCAGTCCAGTTTTTCACACCTCCATACAACTCTCTCTCTCTCTCTCTCTCTCTCTCTCTCTCTCTCGATTTTCGTACCCATACCTCCCGAGCGATTCTCGAGTTCCGGTTTCCGAATTCTACCCTATATTAACGGTTCACGCTTCAAGGGTAAGTTCATGACCCCATTTTTATAGTTTTCAAACCTTTTATGGGGGGAATACATGTTGTACTATTACCGATTTTATAATTATTACTAACTATATAACATTAGTTATATAGTTATGCCTAGTACATTAGGGTAGTAATATGCTTGTAGGTATTCTGCCCAACTTTTATGGATAATATTATGCCTAGTTGTTACGCTAGTTGTTATGCTCACTTACCCACATGAGAAACATAATACATAGTCGCTATGCTGGCCAAACTTTTAGGGAACATTATACCTAGTTGTTTCCCTGGCCAATCTATTGGATAATTTAGTACCTAGTGGTTACTATACCCATAATATCCAATTGAAAAAATTAGTTGTATATATAGGATTACCAATATATAAGTATAATAAGTATAACTTATAACATAATAAAACCACAACACCCGATATGATGAGAACACATGATGACAACACAATGGTTAGATGAGACACTATTCATCCTTAGCTAAATAACATTTACTAGCCCCGACCTATAATCGTTAAATGTGAAGTGATAGGGAAATTTATGTATAGATCTAAACGGGATTGACACCCCCTCCCACCTGCAGTTGTTGGCTACAACCTAATTGTCAAGTCAAAGCATGCATAACTTTCTAAACTTTTAGCTACGTCTGATGAAGCGTCGTCTCGGGGAGCACAACAGTCATAAGCTCAATTATAGGAACTCATCGTAACATTGTTAAACTCAACTATCTAAAACTAATATTAGGAGTAAACCTAAGAATATAGTGATAGCATACAGAACTCCAGGATGCGAGTTAGGAGTCCTAACATTACGAACACAACAAAAAGTCTGTAAAACGTTTTAAAGCATACACAATTGTGAACTCACCAACATTATGTTCACCTTTCAAAACCATACGTATTCTCAAGAGAATGAGTTTGGAAGATGAAGGAAGCACGTATAGAAGCTTATCTGTTATGTTGCTTTATTTTACCTTTGTAATGTACTTGTAACTTGAACACCAATGTAATATTCATTACTTAATAAATAAGAAGTAAAGTTTGTGTGACACTGCAATGTATATATATATATATATATATATATATATATATGTATCTGTGATCCAACATTCTAACGTCGCACAACCCAACGTTTCCGTCGTCGGCCGGGGTGTGACACTATATACTTCCAACCATCATCAACTCATACTCAACACCTCAGTGGGCTTATATGCCTAAGTCCATCATACCAAAGAAGTGTTTAATTCCAACTACCTATCCTAGTGGGCATGAAGGCTTACAACCATCTTCCCGTAGGATCCAACACATAACAAGTATATAGACTAGCAAGCCTAAACATATAGTTGTACCCTAACAGTACCCGTACAACCTATCACACTAGACTTACAATGTCACACAAATTATAATTAGAAAATTTACATGAATAAAAAGTTGAATCAACAAACACTCGCAACTTAAGAAAATCAGTAACATAGACCACCTAGATTACAATCAGAGGTCAAGCCTTAGTCAACAACCTAATTCCTCAAAGTTTGAACAAAAAGTCAAACTGGTCAAAAAGTCAATGGCTAATGGTCAAAGTCAACCAGTCAAATCCATTTAGGCATTTTACGGTCATAGTAAGGCATGCCACTCCCAATTCGTGGCAAAAAATTTAGGATTTACCGTAAGGCATGCCACGACTACTCACACAGGCGCACCACGTCCTGCAAAAAGTCATCCTCTACTTATTATGCTCTTAATCCTTACAACCAAGGAGAAACCCTTTCATATCTGGAGCTCTTGAGGATCGTAATGGATAAAGTTTCCAACATTATCCAAATCTAAGGTCCAAACTTCACAAATCTTAAACCCTAAATCATAATGAGACCTAAATGACAAAAGTATTATGCATGGCTTAATGGAAAATACATTAACTCCTATTTTCCACCTTCTAAAGATCTAGAAAACAATCTAGAATGATCAAATGGTTCTAGATTTCTTCCAACTCAAAGAACATAATGAAATGAGATAAAAAGGGACCAAAACACCAACTAACAATGGAGCTAGAGAAGAAAAGGTCAAGATTGAAGCTTTATACTCACATGGTTCAAAAAAGTGATGAACGTCTTGGATCTAGCCTGCAAACAACCATCCTTGTCGCAAGGAGAACTTTATTACTTTTCAAACTACAAAAGAAAGAAGAAATCAACACAAGAGCACCAAGGGAGGCCAGGTTTACAAAGGGGTACATTTTTTAGAGCGAAAACTACAAAATGAGGAAATCTCTATAGGGCTTAGTGCCTTTAAATAGGGCCAAAGGCCGGGATTTTAGTGTTTCAGTTACTTGCTTGGACGCACCACACTTATAAGAGACGTGTCATGCCCAACTTAAACCCGTGCCTCCTCGGTATGTCACACCTCAAGTCCATAACCATCAACATAAGAAAGATTAACACTTGAAAAAAATAAAAGAAATACATACTGGGATTATGAGTGTTACAAAAACTCTGCTAGGGATGAGCATATGGACCGGGGAACCGGTACCAGAACCGGAACCCGATGGAACGGGTCGGGTCGGGTCGGGCTGGGACGGGGACGATATTGTTGTGGATTTTTGGAACCGGGAACCAGTAGGAACCGGCAAAAACCGGTAGAACAGGCAAAAACCGGAACCGTATGTTGCTATTTCTCGATGTCACACCCCCAAACCGGAACGGCGGAAACGTTCGGGGGTGGATGACGTCATGCGTAGTTTCACAACAATTGTATCATAGTAATCAAAGTAAACACAACAATTACATTAAATATGTATAATAAGTGTTTACATTAGTTTGCTTCGGATTCTTAAACATCCAAAAGTATAATAAAAGTAAAAGACATGACTATAGGTGCTTCGTCTTCTCAAAAGTCTGTCGAGGTACCTGCCTAATGATTTCCTGAGAATACAAGCAGTTTTGAAAAGAGTACCAGCATAAAGCTGGTGAGTTCATAAGCATCTTTTGTAATAAAAACCTGTTAATGAAATCAGTGAAACTGGTTTGTATGTTTCCACGAAAATCCAATATTTTCTTTCGTAAAAGTGAGGTAGTATTAGTAAAAATGTTTGTATGATCGGATGACTACTAGATGCATCGTATGATAAATTTTATATGGAAAATCTCTGTATGGAATGTCTTTTTTTTAAAACCCTGGTTATTACCATTATGAATAGCATGAAAACTCTGGCTAACACCAGTATGCATAGTAGTTTTATTACTTAAAATAAATCTATTGAAGAGTGAAATCCCGTAAAAAATGATTAGTTTATACTTATTGTGAGTCGTATAACCATGCTTGATATGACCTAGAGACCTTTTCAACGTTCTTCAAGTGTTGGTTAAATGACATTTGTCACCTCAGGCGTGCCTGCCTAACTATAGCTAGCAGTTCAGGTGTGGGATAGTCAATCCCGAATAGATCTATTCACAAATCTCACGCTCTCCCTCCAGGAGACTCTGGTTATACTATGATAGGATTTAATTCAGTACACCTAAGGGTACAGTTTTGAAGTAGAGCCTCACAATGTGGTACAATCTAGTTTACATGTAATTCTAAAGTGTTTTCTTGTATTAAAATTCGTTGGATGCAGTAAACAGTAATAATTATACTTAAATAATTATGAAATGTCATGCCCTTGCAGTAAAGACTACCATAAACTAAATCTGCCATAGTTTATATGTTTAGTAGTGAATAACTTCTGAATTCGCAAAAGTTATGTTTTGAAAACCTCAAACTATACCTATTATAGTTTACATGTATATGATGTGAATGTTGAATCTGAAAAACTATGCAATTTTGGTTGTAAGTTGAAAACGTCCCTTATGCTCAACATAGTACAAAAGGGATAAGATATCTACATATTTTATACAAATATGAAAATCGTTTGTCTGAATCAATTGCATGAGTTTTATACTTGTTAAAAGTCCTTTTGTATTAGTTCACAAAAACATTTGTGTTTGGCTTTTATTCCCCCTGAAAACGTTTAAAAATCGTAAAAGCATAGGGGTATGAACTCACCTCGAGTGAGTGGTTTGTATGAAAGATCGATAAGAGATGCCGAGTGTCAAGTGAAGCGTCGAACACAATTGGATCCTATTTAACATGTAATAACACATATATGATTCAAATTAGGGTATTTCACGACTAGACATGATAGGAAACCACCCTAAGGACTTGGAAACACTTGGACTAAGTGTTAAAACCATATGGGATTGAATGAAGGAGGTGTACGGCCACCCTAATGGTGTGTACGGCCATGGGTGTGCGGTCCATGAGTGTACGGCCGTACACTCATGAGAAAGTGTGCATGTTGAGGTGTTTCAAGGCCCTAAGAAGCATCAAGGAAGTGTTCTAGGTCCCATGCTTAGTTGTAATGCAAGTTTGAGGCCTAAAATGTGCATCAAAGTGAGTTTACGACCTTAGGAGGTGTATGCGGCCGTACAAAGGGGTGTGCGGCCGTACAACCTTCATGTTGCGTGCTAAAGTTGTCGACTTTAAGGTGCATCAAGGCTAAGATCATGTCCAACTAGAAGATAGGGGCCGAACTCTCACTTTGGAGGGTCTTTAAGGTGTGCACGGCCCACCTTATGAAGGTGTGCGGCCGTACACCTTCAAAGGATGATGAATCATGTTGAAACTTGATGAATCAAGGCTTAGTTCATGAGGTCTTTCAAGTATAATAAGCTAGAGGATGGAATACTAACGTTTTTGAAGCCTTGGAGGGTTCACGGTTGAGTAAGCTTGAGAGAAAGGAAGTAGTGTGCAGCCAAGAGAAGAAAGGAATGAAGGAAGGGGGTCTACTCTTATATATGTTGGGTTTTGAGCATTCTAACACTCCTAAGTGTACATGCAACCCTAAATACCTTGGATCCATGTTTTCTCTATTATACATGCAAATATGAATATTCCAAGGTATTACCCTATCTAGCATACAATCTTTGATACTTGGGTAATAAAAACAGGTTTTAAGACATACCTTTTTATGTAGCTTGATTCTTTGATGCTTAAGAGCCGAGTACCCCAAGTGTGACACCTCAAATGGTTCACACAACATCAAATGCACTTGGAATAACTTCGAGAGAAATGATACACTTCATGAAGTTGGCTAGCCCTCACCATACACATATAGTTCTCTCATGGTCGCCGTTTTGGGAAGAATAAGATGCTTATATAGTGTGTCACAATTAGGGTTACACCATGTAAACCCTAATTGTCATGGCCTTTCATTTCTATGATTCATGGGTATAAAAAACATCATGGAGCATCCATGGAGCATCCTATGGGTTTTAGCCCAACTTGATAATCCATGGAGCATTAGCCTACTATACAAGTATGGATGATTTACACAATCAACCCATATATTTAATTAGTCTCCTTTTGATCACTTAATTAAATCCAAATTAATTCTTGATCAATACTAATTAAATAATCTTATTAATATATTAGAACTTATAATATATTACCAAACCTTAAGTGTTATTTCTCTCATTTTAGTCTATCCAAATGCATGATGCCATGCAACCCAAATGGACCATGCCAATCGGGTCAAGTACATACCAAATATAGTTATGGACTTAGACACTAATCCAACAGTCTCCCACTTGGATAAGTCTAAAACTATTATTGAGTATGACTTCAAAAACCGTCTGGCAATCGTAGCTCTTTAAGCCGCTGTCAAACTCTGACGTTGTAACTGAACTCTGATCTCGTCAATGACTTGTCCATTAGATAAGGGATCATATATTCCTCCATTACTGAGACATGGATTTATAAATCATTCTCTATGTCCATTTGTTGTTTCCTGATTTCCGATTCATGATGACTGACTAATTGAACAGATCAAATCAGTCCTGGCTTGGCCAAGCACTCACATGTGTCATCACTAAATCATCAAGGGGACCACAGATATCGCTTTTATCCCGAAGGTAAAAGGAATGGATAAACTTGGACGCATATGGCTTGTTCTACTACTTGTTGAATCATACACAAAGGCACGTTTTATAACATCGAGTTACAAATGCATTTTCGTGCAATCAATATATAACCAACTCATAGTAACAACTCCTATCTCTAGGTTTAAAGAATATAAGATATCATCGTCTCATGATCACTCGTGATAAAATCCATGAAGTGAGTCAAATGAGCGTGGGTTGAATCCAATACTCAGAACTTATGAGTACTCATGAATGTTGTAGCACCACTTGCTATGTCTCATACCTTGGACATCTACAATCCAGCTTCATGACAGTCTTGATTCATATCTACTTCCAACATATGACCGACTGTGGATAGTTTGAATAACTTAGTCATTCGAGAAGAACGACCTAGTTATTCTGGAAGTCAAAACATGCAAAGTGAAACACAAGAATAATCGAATCCAATATGGTCTCAGAACTTATGAATATAAATAAAACACCTTTTATTTATCACCATATTGATTATCCATTATTCATTGTATTCTGATTCAACTATCAACTTTATACTTGAATTAAAACAATAGTTGTCCCATGCTCCAAGCATGTACACTATGTTTTCTAAGCACTAGTCATGCCATACACCAAGTATGCACACTATGTTTGCCTAAACATTAGTTATGTCATACATCAAGTATGCACACTAAGTTTGTCTATGATCTTTACTCTATGAAATAGATCGATTGAACATAATTCCAATGATTCTCATTTCACAATCCCAATTCCTTACCGCAAATGCAAGAATTCCAAATCCTGCCATTTACCAAAATTTGTTAAATTATAAACTTATATGCATTGATCCTCTTGTAATGATTATGCACAAAGTCACAAAGACTTGTCAACAGACATTACAGAGTATTCCAATGGAGATCAACTCCATGGAAATATCCTTCTTGCATTAAGTTTTTCTAATCTTACACAGATTGAATAATTTCCACCTATGGAAACATTTCCATATTCCCATTTTGACTATCACTTCTGAACAAGAGTTGCCTCTTTTCAGAATATGTCAATATGGTCCTCCCAAAATTAACACTATACTTCCAACTGTCCCTGAGCAACCAATCTTTGGTAAACCTTAGATTGTCCTCGACAATTGCTTATCATTTTAGTCATTTCCAATTCTAGAATTTTCCTTTCTTAATGCCTTGAGCATTTGGAAAATTTAGAACGGATGAATATTATAGCACATGCAATCGATCCTATATCTGAAGCATATGGGACATGATTCATGATGTCTCACATAAAGACATGATACTAGACCAGTCCTTTTGCTACAGTATTTCTATTTGCCAAGTTCTCATAATTCAGAATATGAAAAGGGATGCCGTAATCATAATCGAATTTTAGAACGCAAATAATGGACCCATATATAGAATTTCCTTATGTTGAGCCATTCCAACACAAAATTCATATATATCCTTGACTAAAGATGATTAAAGCCTCAATCTAAGCATTTAGAATTGAAATGAAGTATAATTTCCTCTCCCTTAATTATAGAAAAACAACTTTTCAACCCCTGCAACTTCACGGATTGAAACTTTTGTTTTCTATAATTATCATTGCTAACTTGCAATACTTATCATAATTCTCATGCTCCCACTAACATGATGATTATTAGCATAACACTTATGCTCCCACTAGCTTTGACATGTATCCAGAAAACAGCTGGACTTCTAGAAGTCAATACTTTATTGAGTTTCTTACCAAAGTTCAGATTTCTGATACGAGATTGCTTTGATAAGACTTTATCAAAATCATACACCTTATCTTAGATAGCTCACAGGTGTGTCTAAAAAGTTTTAGAACTATGAAAAGGGATGTCGTAATCATAGTCTCAATTTTTTAGACTTTTGCCATTTCTCACAAGTCCATGTTAGTGTGCCGGTTAACCACACACGCTCCACTAACGACTTTGAGAATGCAAATATCACAATTTCTATCTTACTTAAAATCTACTTGGTGGAAGTGTTTCCTCACCATCATTTTCATGAATCAGAGAGAAACCTTATGACCCTTAGATTTTAAGGTGTATGTGTTCTTATCCAAGTGAATTTGTCAAAACCATAATCACAAGACTAGGTTAGTGATAAATCCAAACTCATATGGACTGCACTTGTGCAATCTTCTTGCCACTGGGCAGTACAAGGGCCTGCCATTGCTTCCAAGTAGTTATGCAAACAATTGAGAACATGTAGAACTCAAATGTATAGCCAACTTTAACTGGAATGGGGCACATAAATGTTAACATGATAGGTTATAAACCTCTAGTCGTGTGCTAGTGATGAAACACAAGTTTTTTTTATTCTTGATTAGAGTCTTTTAAGATCTTTTAGACTCCCACTGTCCTCTTGACATATAAGACTCTCTTGCCAAATATTCAAGAGATAGTGTGGATTCTCTATCAAGACAAACACTTCACACAATTGGCCTAAGTTGGTCTTTGTTTATCCAAAACATCACAACTTACCAATTTCAAATGTACAAGAGTAGGACACTTTTACTCTTACATTTGACAAGTGTTATAAACCTTTCTTTAAGATATGTCACTCAACTTACAGTCTTGGAGTATGACTCTAAGACTTGTTTTGGAACGAAGTATGAATCATCTTCTTGATTTAACCATTTCCACAATTCTTGATTCCTCTTCTTAGCCATAGGAATTCATTAAGATGTCCTTAGAGGAATAATTGTGACATGATTTCTAAATCATTAAGATGATCACAAAACATGATACTAAAGTACTGTCCCATCTTTCAGATTTGAGAGACTTTTATCATTCTGCTTGATTTGATTCTTCTCATTCGTTCTGCCATACATCGAAACTTTTCCAACGTTTCAGAATTATACTTAAACTAGTAAGTATAACCATATTTACTAAACTTTAGTAAATCATGACGAATAGTCTTATCGATATTTTATGGTGGACTTGATCAGTGCACCAAAATGTGTACTCGATCCCTTAGTCCTTCACTTGACTCACATATACATGTGAACAAGGAATTAATCTTAATTTTCCAAAGATGAAAATTCTCATTCATCATACTATACAACTTGCATGATTTCCAAGTTTCTATCCAACTGAAACCTTGGATGATGAGAATCTTTCCTTATTTGGTAAATTATGACACTACCACAAACGAAAGAATCAAGTCCATTTTTCCAATATTGCTATCAATGGAATCATATAAACAACCATTTTTCACAAATGCCACTGTAAGGATATTTAAAATAAATATAAAATTAAAACCTTTTTATTTTATTTTAAAACTTTGCGGAAAAAAACTTATCCTTACAGTGCAAATGCATATGAAAAACTTGTTGTTATCTATTCCTAAGCAATATATCATAACTCCTAAGCTACAGCTCAAAAAATATTGATCACCGAACCATGCGATCGAAATCCATCTTCGCGATCAGAATCAGCATATACTTCCTTTAAGTTTCTTCACTTTTCTTTGATTCTTAAAACAACAACATGTGACCCAGTCACATCATGTAATGATAATCTCAGAATAGAAACTTAACAAAGTTAGATAGTGGACTTCACCTGAAGTAGAATCAAACATCTTGACTTGATCAACCCTATGATCCTTCAGGTAAATAGGCAGTTTTGTAACCAATGCCCCTTCCTTTGGCAATATAAACATATGGACTCTATGGAAATGGTACACGGGACTATCACAGACTTAGTCTTTCTCTTTACCATTTGGTCAACCGAATCGACTATGGTCAATCCCTTTCCATTGGGAAGAGAAAGATTTCTCTGGATATCCAATGTTACCATTGTCAATGTCCATTTAAGGTTTGGGAAGTTGATCTTCTTAATCAAACTTGCTTTACTAGTCCTCCAAATCATTGCTGATTCAGCAGCACCAAGCAAATAGATAAGATCATTTAAGGGTCATGTCATAGTCTGTTTCATAGTAGTCCCAAAGGAACTCACTATGTGACTTAGAAAGTGATTGAACATCCAACTTTCCTAAGACTTTGACACCCAACTCTCCCGGCTTGTCAATATGTGACTTCATCTCCAAGATGCGATCACACTTAGACCTTGCTTGCCAATAGGGCTTGAGTGACCTTGATTTTGTGGGTTAGGGAGAATAATTGGAGGAGGTTGAGGAAGTGAAGTTCCAAGAGATTTGGGAAGATCATAGATGTCTGAACCAGACATCTTTTGGGAGATATTCAAGATAGTTGATTTAAAATCCTTAATATAACACCCAATATGAAATATTAAGGCTAGGACCCAACACAATATTTTATAACTTGGAAGAGGGATGTCGTAATCCAAGGTATATAATATTTGAAGGTAGGCGAACGACGATTCACCAATTTCCACCATGAAAAACGAAATAATATATTAGGTTTTAATTGGTTTTGAAACTCCTAGATTCTTTTGAGATTCATTGAACTTTTCAATGGCATGTTTCAATCTCGATTGTGCCCTTCAGGTTTTGTGACTGGGATGCCGAGGATCACAAAACAAGGTGTGAAGTAACCATGCAAATTACTTGGTACTCTTAAATATTTATCACTCAACCGATGTGCCGGTTAACCACACACGCTCCACCGGCCTATGATAGACTTTAAGAAACCCTTTGCCTACTTTGTTAAAACCAGTTAGTGTGCCGGTTAACCACACGCGCTCCACTAACCGACTTAAGCAAAGTGCGAAGTGTAATTTCATGGGTTAGCACCAAATTCACATTTTTCCTAAGTAACTAAGATTGGGAATTTATAAAAGTTTAGTTACTTAGTATTTATCATTAATACTTTTAATGAAGGGAGAATTCTAGTCCTTGTCCTACCCGTTTGGCTAACGACCCTTCACCAGTCAAGGAAGCGGTGGGTGAGAGTGGACACCCATTAAACTGCCATTTTATAGGCAGTAACCTTTTACCCCCCCTTATAGACCGGCTTCGTGAATGAGGCCTACTAACTGTAAGACTGACTTGCTCTTATACATATATATATTATTAACTTATAATATTATAAAGTATAAGGGTTGAATTTTTAACTTTTAAAATTCTAAGGGCTTAACTTGGAATTAAAGTATTCATAAGGGAAAACTTTTCAAATTCCAAAACTTGAGGGCAAGTTTTGAAACTTATTCAAAACTATTCAATTCCATAACTTATGTGTTTAAAGTAGTTTGAATACAAAAAACTCTTCAAGTTCCATAACTTGAGGACAAGTTATGGAAGACTTTAAACTATTAAAAGAATGTAACTTTTCCTTTATTCATAACTTATGAAATATTTATGAGTTTTATGATTCTTAAATGTGACTTTTCATGTAACTTGAGGACAAGTTACAAAAACACATTTTAGAATCAACTCTTAGATTAAAATGGATTGAAAACAACAATTTCACATAACTTTTCTATTAATCTAAGCAACTCATAAGAACAAGATAATTCAATCAAACTTTTCATGTAATTAGACTAACCATTAAACTAATACAAAACATGAATCTATTGACAATTATCTTTGAAATTAGATTAGAATGAACATTACCACATCAAAAACAGGTTTATAGGTTCAGAAACAGCTTCGGGTAATGATTCTAGTCCAATTCCAGCCTTAAAAGTCGAAAATATGTTGTTAGGGGCTCCTACTCGTCGAGTGTATGAACCTACTCGACGAGTAGGATGAGTTTCCTCATGGACTCGGCGAGTCCATCAGTGGACTCGGCGAGTCCATCAGTGGACTCGGCGAGTCCGGTGCCCAGACAGCCCGGAAATCGATTTTTTCATCATTTTTCAGCACTTTGCATCAAGTATAATTGAAAACAAGCCTTGGCTCTGATACCACTGTTGGGTTTTGAGCATTCTAACACTCCTAAGTGTACATGCAACCCTAAATACCTTGGATCTATGTTTTCTCTATTATACATGCAAATATGAATATTCCAAGGTATTACCCTATCTAGCATACAATCTTTGATACTTGGGTAATAAAAACAGGTTTGAAGACATACCTTTTTATGTAGCTTGATTCCTTGATGCTTAAGAGCTGAGTGCCCCAAGTGTGACACCTCAAATGGTTCACACAACATCAAATGCACTTGGAATAACTTAGAGAGAAATGATACACTTCATGAAGTCGGCTAGCCCTCACCATACACACATAGTTCTCTCATGGTCACCGATTTTGGGAAGAATAAGATGCTTATATAGTGTGTCACAATTAGGGTTACACCATGTAAACCCTAATTGTCATGGCCTTTCATTTCTATGATCCATGGGTATAAAAAACACCATGGAGCATCCTATGGGTTTTAGCCTAACTTGATAATCCATGGAGCATTAGCCCACTATACAAGTATGGATGATTTACACAATCAACCCATATATTTAATTAGTCTCCTTTTGATCACTTAATTAATTCCAAATTAATTCTTGATCAATACTAATTAAATAATCTTATTAATATATTAGAACTTATAATATATTACCAAACCTTAAGTGTTATTTCTCTCATTTTAGTCTATCCAAATGCATGATTCCATGCAACCCAAATGGACCATGCCAATCGGGTCAAGTACATACCAAATATAGTTATGGACTTAGACACTAAGAGAGTGTATGGCCCGATTTTGTTACTTTACGACTTGATAACCCATCCCTAATCTCAACCTTGGGTGTACTCAAGCTTAGAACACTTAAACGACCCCTTATACAGTGCTAAAAGACAACAGAAACGAGTTTAACATTTGACTGAGTTGAATAGATGTACAAGATAGAAGTTCCGGGTTGTCACATCATCCCCCCGTTAGAGGGGATTTCGTCCCGAAATTCAAGAATAGAGATACAAATCATGGACTTGGAAAAAGATGAGGGTACTTCTGCTTCATTGAATCCTTATGCTACCAAGTGAATTCAGGTCCCCGCTTGGCATTCCAGCGAACTTTCACTATCGGGATGTGACTTTGTTTCGTTCGTTTGACTTCCCGGTCCTTGATTTCAACTAGTTCCTCCACGAAGTGTAAACTCTTGTCTAGTTTTATCTCATCGAGGGGAATTACAAGTGTCTCATCGAACAGACACTTCTTTAGGTTCGACACGTGGAAGACGGGATGTACGTTGCTAAGTTCTCGGGGTAACTGGAGTTTCTATGCTACGGGACCGATCCTTGCGAGGATCTCAAAGGGTCCAATGTATCTTGGATTTAGCTTTCCACGCTTTCCGAAGCGTATTATGTCTTTCCAGGGTGAGACCTTCAAAAGGACACGGTCACCAACCTGGAATTCCAAGGGTTTTCGTCTCTTATCGGCGTAGCTCTTTTGTCTATCTCTTGATGCTTTCAGTCGTTCTCGGATTTGTACGATCTTTTCAGTCGTCTCTCGAATGATTTCAGGACTCGTGAGAGTGCTGTCGGGAACTTGACCCTTGACTAGCTGTGTGTCACCCACTTCAGCCCAGCACAGAGGGGATCTGCACTTACGGCCATATAGGGCTTCAAACGGCGCATCCTTGATGCTGGTATGGTAGCTGTTGTTGTAGGAAAATTCGACCAAGGGTAGATGAGTGTCCCACGACGTGCCGAAGTCGATGACGCAGGCTCTCAACATATCTTCCAATGTCTGGATTGTTCTCTCAGTCTGTCCATCTGTCTGTGGATGATAAGTCGTGCTCATATCCAGCTTAGTTCCAAGAGCCTTCTGTAGTGATTGCCATAATCTCGAGGTAAACCTGCTATCTCGATCGGAGATAATGGATACAGGTACCCCATGAAGGCGAACTATTTCTCGAAGGTATATTCGTGTGAGTCTCTCCATTTTGAAGTTTTCTTTGATTGGCAGGAAGTGGGAAGATTTAGTCAGTCGATCGACAATTACCCAGATGGCATCGTGCCCACTCGGAGATCTGGGTAACTTAGTGATAAAATCCATTGTAATCATTTCCCACTTCCACTCAGGTATTTCTGGCTGCTGAAGTAAACCTGAGGACTTTTGATATTCCACCTTCACCTTGGCGCAAGTCAAGCACTTGCCCACGAAGGTAGCAATTTCTGCTTTCATGTTCGGCCACCAATATAGTCGTGTGAGGTCCAGATACATTTTATCTGAACCTGGGTGAACGGAGTATCTAGTCTTGTGAGCTTCGTTCATGACAACTTCTCTGTAACCACCGTACTTCGGGGTCCAGATACGGTCCATGAAATAGTAAACTCTGTCTCCCTTGACCTCTAAGTTCTTTTCCATTCACCGCAGGGCTTCATCCAACATGTTCTCTGGTTTTAAGGCTTCCAGTTGAGCCTCTCAGATTTGTGTGGATAATCGGGAATGGATGGTCATAGTCAATGCCTTCACCCTACGACCTAAATTCTCTTTTCGGTTGAGGGCATCTGCTACCACATTGGCCTTGACGGGATGGTAGCGTATTTCGCACTCGTAATCACTGAGTAGCTCTACCCATCGTCGCTGTCTCATGTTTAACTCTTTATGATCAAAGATATGTTGTAGGCTTTTATGGTCGGTGAATACAGTGCATTTGGTTCCGTAGAGATAATGTCTCCAGATCTTTAACGCGAAGACCACTGCTCCCAACTCTAGATCGTGAGTTGTGTAATTGACTTCGTATGTTTTCAACTGCCTCGAGGCATAGGCGATAACCTTTCCTCGCTGCATGAGCACACAGCCTAGGCCCTGATTGGTTGCATCACAGTAGACAACGAAATCTCCCGTCCCTTCAGGCAGGGACATGATAGGTGCGCTGCATAGGGCCTGCTTCAATGTTTGAAATGCAGTGTCTTGATTTTCTCCCTAACTAAAGGTTACACCTTTATGTGTCAGGGTGGTTAAAGGCGTAGCGATTTTGGAGAAGTTTTGGATAAACCTGCGATAATAGCCAGCGAGACCCAAGAATTGACGGATTTCTGTGGGTGTCTTTGGTGCTGACCAATTCTCAATCGCTTTGATTTTGGAAGGGTCCACGTGTATGCCTTCCTCGCTAATCACATGTCCAAGGAAAGTTACCTTCCTGATCCAGAACTCACAATTTGAGAATTTTGCATATAGCTTCTCTGCCCTTAATGTTTCTAGCACTAGTCTCAAGTGCTGGTTATGATCATCTTCGATCTGCGAATAGACAAGTATATCGTCAATGAAAACGATCACGAACTTGTCTAGGAAAGGGCAGCACACCCGATTCATCAGATCCATGAATACTGTCGGTGCGTTGGTTAGACCAAAGGGCATTACTACGAACTCGTAGTGTCTGTAACGTGTTCGGAATGTTGTTTTGGGAACATCGTTCTCGTGAAGTCGTAACTGATGGTACCTTGATCTAAGGTCTATCTTGGAGAAATAACTAGCTCCCTGAAGTTGGTCGAAGAGATCGTCGATTCTGGGTAGGGGATAACGGTTCTTGATGGTAAGTTTGTTCAGTTCTCGGTAATCGATGCACATATGAAAGGATCCATCTTTCTTTTTCTTAAATAAGATCGGGGCTCCCCAGGGTGAGGAACTCGGCCTTATGAATCCTTTGCTGATTAGCTCATTGAGCTGGCTGGATAATTCTTGCATTTCTGTTGGCGCTAGACGGTAGGGAGATTTAGCTACAGGAGTAGCTGCGGGGATTAAGTCGATACGAAACTCAACTTGCCGCTCGGGAGGAATTCCTGGGAGATCTTTGGGGAAGACATCAGGAAACTTGCAGACTTTGGGGATGCTCTCGAGGTCTTTAAGTTTTTGCTTTTCTTCAACAACATGAGCTAGGAATGCATGGCACTACTTCCGCAGATACTTCTGAGCTTTGATGCATGAAATGATACAAAGGTTCGAACTGAGTTTATCACCATAAATAGTGAGGGCTTCACCGGAGGGAAGTTTGAGACGGATGGCTTTCTCATAGCAAAGGATATCAGCACGATTGGGGCTCAACCAATCCATGCCGATTATGACATCGAAGCTTTTTATGGAAACTGGCATAAGGTCGATGGGAAAGGAATGATCGTCTAGGGTAAGAGTACACCCTATGAATATGTCGTTAGTGCTCTCTTTCTTTCCGTTAGCCATCTCGACAGTAAATGTTTCAGTTAAAGGTTGGGATTTACATTTGAGTAGATGTTTGAGTGCATGACTAAAAAAACTCCTCTCTGCACCAGAATCGAAAAGAATGCATGCATAAGAGTTGTCAAGGAGGAACGTACCCGTAACAACGGTAGGATCAGCGACTGCTTCCTCCTGGCCCATAGGTAGTACCCTCCCTGTGTTGCCCGCTGTTTTTGCTTTGGGGCAATTTCTTTTGAAGTGCCCAACCTCTCCACATCCATAGCAGGCTTGAGCAGCGCCCGCTCCAGGAGCCTGATTGGTTAGTTGGACGAGTGTCTTATAGTATCAAGCCGTGTGTCCCTTCTTTCCACAGCTGTTGCATTTCAAATCACGGCAGGGTCCGTGATGATGAAAGTTACACTTGTTGCACATAGGTAGGTTTCCAGCATAACCACGGGTAGGAGCTTAGGTGGTTGGAACAACAGCTAGAGTAGCAGTAGGAGTAGTAGCAGCATGAACTGCCACTGTTTGCTGTTTCTTGGAGGGCTCCTGCGAAGACTGCCCCTTTCGCTTGTTCCAGAATTTCTTCTTCTTCTCTCCACTCTACTGTTGTGGTTTGGGAGCGGCTGTCACCTCATCAATATCGACCCCGTGATCTATCAGAGTCTGCGCCAGGCACTTGGCGCTATCAAATATAGTGGGCCTAGCAGCCAAAACATTTCCTTTGGTTGGGGGCGTTAGTCCCCAGATGTACCTCTCAATATTCTTGCTTTCCGGGGTGCCCATTCCCGGACAGAGAAGAGCCAGGTCGCAGAATCTAGCTGTGTAGGCAGCAATGTCGGAACCCTTCATCTTCAGGTTCCAGAGTTCGTGCTCTAACTTTTGCCCCTCGCCCCTCGGGCAGTGTTCAGCAAGCATGAGTTCTTTCAAACTTTCCCAACCCATGGAATTAGCCACTGGCAGGGTTAGAGATTTGACTTGACCATTCCACCAGGTCAATGCTCTGTCGGTGAAGGTGCAGGCGGCGAACTTCACCTTGTTGGCTTCGGAACAGGAACAGATTTCGAAGATGGATTCGATCTTCTCGAATCAAGATATATGAAACAAGATATATCTTATTGTGAAAGTTTAAAGTGTTCTACGAAGCGATATCTAGAGAAGGGGGTTACTAATGCAAGTAACTATCGCTAAGAAGAAATGTGTAGCAACACTTGGAATGAATCTCTATACTGTATTCGGCTCTAGCTAAAATACTCCTATAGTATTTTAAGTTGTACGTTTTTTGTTCTGCCGATATCTGATGTATGTATGCTTGGTAAGTTTTAGGCTTGCTGCAACACCACAGTCACTCCCAAGCACATGTTGGTCATGTCTCGGGTAAATATAGTTGATCAGGCTATATTGACCCTAGACATGATTACATAACTGCCCAGGTTTAACCACAGTGTCCAACATCCAAATACTTTTGTTTTGTTCTACCTATGACTCTGGTTCTGTTAAGTATGTATATTTGTATACTTCTTATAAAATACTTATATTTTGAAAATATACTTTTAGTTTCAGAGCGCTTTACCCCCTTAGTGTTTATAGTCGTATACCATGTAAGGTTCGGTATACTTAGTTCACTATAAACAAGGGCTCTGATACCAATCTGTCACACCCCCAAACCGGAACGGCAGAAACGTTCGGGGGTGGATGACGTCATGCATAGTATCACAACAATTGTATCATAGTAATCAAAGTAAACACAACCATTACATTACATGTTTTGAAGTAGAGCCTCACAATGTGGTACAATCTAGTTTACATGTAATTCTAAAGTGTTTTCTTGTATTAAAATTCGTTGGATGCAGTAAACAGTAATAATTATACTTAAATAATTATGAAATGTCATGCCCTTGCAGTAAAGACTACCATAAACTAAATCTGCCATAGTTTATATGTTTAGTAGTGAATAACTTCTGAATTCGTAAAAGTTATGTTTTGAAAACCTCAAACTATACCTATTATAGTTTACATGTATATGATGTGAATGTTGAATCTGAAAAACTATGCAATTTTGGTTGTAAGTTGAAAACGTCCCTTATGCTCAACATAGTACAAAAGGGATAAGATATCTACATATTTTATACAAATATGAAAATCGTTTGTCTGAATCAATTGCATGAGTTTTATACTTGTTAAAAGTCCTTTTGTATTAGTTCACAAAAACATTTGTGTTTGGCTTTTATTCCCCCCTGAAAACGTTTAAAAATTGTAAAAGCGTAGGGGTATGAACTCACCTCGAGTGAGTGGTTTGTATGAAAGATCGATAAGAGATGCCGAGTGTCAAGTGAAGCGTCGAACACAGTTGGATCCTATTTAACATGTAATAACACATATATGATTCAAATTAGGGTATTTCACGACTAGACATGATAGGAAACCACCCTAAGGACTTGGAAACACTTGGACTAAGTGTTAAAACCATATGGGATTGAATGAAGGAGGTGTACGGCCACCCTAATGGTGTGTACGGCCATGGGTGTGCGGCCCATGAGTGTACGGCCGTACACTCATGAAAAAGTGTGCATGTTGAGGTGTTTCAAGGCCCTAAGAAGCATCAAGGAAGTGTTCTAGGTCCCATGCTTAGTTGTAATGCAAGTTTGAGGCCTAAAATGTGCATCAAAGTGAGTTTACGGCCTTAGGAGGTGTATGCGGCCGTACAAAGGGGTGTGCGGCCGTACAACCTTCATGTTGCGTGCTAAAGTTGTCGACTTTAAGGTGCATCAAGGCTAAGATCATGTCCAACTAGAAGATAGGGGCCAAACTCTCACTTTGGAGGGTCTTTAAGGTGTGCATGACCCACCTTATGAAGGTGTGCGGCCGTACACCTTCAAAGGATTATGAATCATGTTGAAACTTGATGAATCAAGGCTTAGTTCATGAGGTCTTTCAAGTATAATAAGCTAGAGGATGGAATACTCACGTTTTTGAAGCCTTGGAGGGTTCACGGTTGAGTAAGCTTGAGAGAAAGGAAGTAGTGTGCAGCCAAGAGAAGAAAGGAATGAAGGAAAGGGGTCTACTCTTATATATAGGGGTGAGTGTGCGGCCATGAGGGGGTGTACGGCCGTACACCCATGTGTGCGGCCGTACACTCCTCCTAAGAGAGTGTATGGCCCGATTTTGTTACTTTACGACTTGATAACCCATCCCTAATCTCAACCTTGGTTGTACTCAAGCTTAGAACACTTAAACGAACCCTTATACAGTGCTAAAAGACAACAGAAATGAGTTTAACATTTGACTGAGTTGAATAGATGTACAAGATAGAAGTTCCGAGTTGTCACACTCGAGAACCGGTTCCAACATTGAAGACACGGCAAGAACTAGTAGGAACCGGGAACCGGTAGAACCGGTGGTCCGGTTCGGTTCCTAATTTCGACTGACTTCGATTCCCGGGCCGGGTCCGGGGCAGACCGGTTCCAGCTATTTCGGTTCCTTTGCTGATACCTAAACTCTGCACAACATTAAGTTTATTTTGCCAAAAGTTATCTAAACACTTCCAAATTAAGTCCACCCCCCCCCCCATTACATCCTAAAGACATAGATGAAAAAATACCATCCTAATAAATGTTTTACATCTTAATCAATATCTAATAACCAACTCGAATCCCAATCTAAAGTTTAATTAAAAACCTTCAAGTTACATGTTTAATTCTACACAATATGATCAATAGCATCGGATGTTATGGAATGGAAACTTAGTCAATCATTATGATCGGGTGCACCATGTTAAGTATTATGTTCTTGTTTTTTGGTTTGCATCTTTACTTTGTGTGTGACATCGTTTATTGTTTGTTGAAATGCTTAAACCCTAACATTGGATTCCTACATTTATTGCTAAAAGACTTTAAAATACTTTTCAAATGCAAATAAACTATGTTTAAAGATCCTTTGTTAATGATTGGTCCATGGAATTAATATTACTTTCTCAAGTCAAGTCCAAAACCACCATTCACTACTAGAAAAACAGCCTTTTACAACGTGCAACGCGTGTCGTAAAACGCTCAGACGACGCGTAAATGCGCGTCAAGGAAGGCCCTATCATAACGAGAGACGGCACACTTTTCGCGTCGTAACCTTACGACGCGCATTTACGACGCGCGTTTACTACGCGCAATGTGTGTCAAGGAAGGCCCTGTCATAAAGAAGATGACACGCATTCGCGTGTCGTAAAACGATTCACATTTACGAGTTGCATTGCGTATCATTAAAGCCCATGTCATAAAGAAAGACGACACACATTTTTGCATGTCATAAAGTTTAAATGTCATAAAGTTTAAATGTTTTAAAAAATATATATATTTTAAAAAATATATATATTTTTTGCGAGTCAATCTTTGGAACAATGAAGAAATGACGAACCATTGATGATAAATTGGTCTGTTGACCCGTCTTCCCTCCATTGATAGTTGTTAAACACATCATACCCATAAGCAACTCTATCATTCCCTAAAGTCTTGTCTTCTGAGAAATCGACTAATATAAAACCAACTGATTATAAAAAAGATACAAAATCTTAACTGTCTAAACACAAAGCCCTAATTTCATCTTACGTCAATTACACAATTATGTTGTTGAATGAAACGAAAGCGGAAATATAATGAAGTTATATCATAAAATACATATTAAATCGACCTTACGCAAAGCATGGCGACGTTCCTTTTCTTCTTAGAGTTGACGTTCGAAATCTTCTCAGGGCATCAACGTCACTGAATGGAAATTGCCGACCTCCGAAAAAATTTGTCACAAATTGCTCAAAATTGTTGCCCAAATCACATTGATAGAGCCCTAGAATAGAGGAGTAACAGATGGACCAATCCTCTTACGTGAATCGGAAGACGATTGTATGGAAGCCACCGTCGTCACCAGTGCCGCCTTCACTAAAATTGCAAGAATGAGATATTATCGTTTCTACTGGAAGGGGCAAGGAGGTGTGGTAATTTCAAAATAGGGTCTTTGCTTGGAGGATAAACACTGCAGAGTAAATTCTTGGAGGAGAAGACGTCGGGACACCAATTGCAGAGATTCGTACATCTAGATGTCGTAATTAGGTCTGTAGAGAAGAGGAGAGGCAAGTCATAGAATTGAATGTGAGCTCACTCAAGGAAACTCTGATTTGAGAAGACCATAACAATACATAAATAAGAGAGTCAACAGTAGAGCAATTTTTTTTCATTGCCAAAAACCTAAGTGTTATGAGAGAGATTATGAGAGGTGAAAGATTAGTCTGGTTTTTAGGGTAATGAATAAGTCTATGGTTTGTTGGTGGTGGCGGAGGAGAAGAAGATAGCTCCGATGAAGGTCAAAAATATGGAGCGAGGAAGATGGAAAGGGTAAGAAGACATCGTCGTGAATGGCCAGTGGCTGTGTTTAGGGTTAGAGAGAGAGGGGGGAGAGAGAGAGAATGGCTATGTGCAATTTTACGAGAGATAAGGTGATCCAGAGGAGAGAGTGCAGAAGTGGGGTATTCAAAATTTTAGAATTTTAGAGGATCCCTCTTTAAAAACGTGCGTTTAGTTAAAAAAATAAAGCGACATTTGTAGATGACACATACTTAAAATAAGCGCCCTCCGTGTTTTTAATTTTGTTTTGTTTGACACCAATTTTAGGGCACACACAAATGCGTGTCCTCTATCCTTCAAATTTTGGAAAAGTGACATTAATTTTTAGGGCACGCACAAATGTGCGTCCTCTATCAGTGTGTGTCATTATTTGCGCGTCGTAAAAGGCTATTTCTAGTAGTGATTAAAGGTTTGTAAGCATTGATCAAACATAATATTCATTGTTTAGTTAGATAAACCCATTGATATCGTATTTTGAACCCAAAACTAAAATAACGACTCTAAAACATGGTTTAAATTCTGAATTAAACATTTAAAAAACAAATCAAACATATCAACTTGAATTATACACAATTTAGGGTTAAATTTTTCCCAAACACAACTAGAATTGAGAATCAAGCTTAAGAATGACACATTGATGCTACGTTGCAACCTAAACACGAATATATCATCTAAAGCATTAATATAAATCATAAACCATCCGTAAATTATGAATTCATAAAGTTTTATTATGACTTAAGAAGATGATGATGAATAAGCTACATAGTTCCAAGATTCATCGAGAAATGGTCGTCTAATCGTTAACTTGACTTTAAACATGATTCTTGTTCTTTTAAGTCTCCCAAATCACCATTTACAGATCTTCTATCTATTCAAAATCGTTTCCAGATGAAGAGAATGGAAGAGAGTTTGAGGGGTTAAGCCTAATGTTTGTCGAACTTAACTCATATGACCCTTCAAGTTCTATTTTTTTCTAATATTACCACAAGTAACTCTCCTTTAACAAAAAGTATTATTTTTTATATAATAAACCTAGAAAGTTAATTTCTTAACATATTGGATCCAAACCTATTTATATCAAGATCAAGCTTAAGTTTTTGTATTTGGCAAGTTTGGTCACTTAACTTCAAATTTTTTATTTGCTTCAAAAATAACATCGAATAGCATTTCTAACCAAGAAACTCCAACTTAAGACTTTAAGTGTTAATTTATTAATAGGTTATTCTAAAACCTATTTCATCAAGTTAAATCCATTCAAGTTTCCAATGAATCCCAACTAGGAGAGAGAACTACATAATTTCTTGAAACCACACCATTTTACAATTTAACATCATGTGTTCAATATACATTCAATTCCACATTGGATTAAAGACCAAAAGTTTTGTATAAAATAGGAATTTAAAATTTTAAGGTTTTACTTTTTAATTGAGTTAGTTAATTTATCTTGTATAGATTTTGTGACAACCCGTAATTTCTATCTTGTAAAAGTCAAACTTGGTCAAGGAAAGTCAAACTTATCCAATAAAGGTCAAACTTATTTCTAACATTATCTTATGGTTAAATTAGATTAATGAGATGAATGTGTTCAAACCTAGTATTCTAAGGTGTTGTGTGTTAAGTGAGGAAAATCATTTGGACCGAGGACCGCAAACGAGCCTTCGGGCCGTGAACAGCCTTCGGGCCGTGAACAGCCTTTGGGCAGTGAACGAGCCTTCGGGCCGTGATTGAGCTTCGGACCGTGAACCCACGGTTTACAGCCGTGAACTCCTCCCCTATATAAATGAATGTTGACTAATTTTACCTCACTTCTTCCCTTCTAACCGCAAACACAAGGCTTTTATCCCAAGGATCTTCAACCGAACACACCTCCCTCTTAAATATCATCCTTTACCTTTGAATCTTCGTAAGATATTGCTAAAGGTCTTCAAGTACTCTTCATCCTTCAAGATCCTTGGGCTGTAAACTCAAGAACATCAAGTTTTCTTGGGTCGTGAACACTTGCATCCTCATCATTACACCAAGAACACACACTAGTTTCTAGCCGAAATCACTTGAATCTTCAAGGGCCGAAAACCCTTTACGGCTGTGAACACCTCAAGGTGGCCGTGAACACCTCAAGGTGGCCGTGAACCCTCTTCAACCATCCATTTTTAGATTCTAACACTTCTTTGTAAGTGTTCTCTAATTCTTAGGTTGTTTCCTTTACACCTTAGTTGTTAAATGCACTAATTGTATATATATATATATATATATATATATATATATATATATATATATATATATATATGTATGTATATGTTATTATATGCTAAATAGGATCCGTTTGTGATTCGGGACTTCACTAGTGAAATCAAGCATCCTATATCGATCTTTCATTTGAATCACTCACATAAGGTGAGTTCATACCCCTACATATTTCAATGTTATATGCTTTTAAATGCTTTTTAAACGCTTTTAAGGGGGAGAATACAAGAAGAAAACAATATAATTGTGTTAAACACTTACATGTGAAAACATCAAACAAAAGGATTTCTTATAGTCAAACACTTGTTAAAACCATTTTAAAACTATTCTAAGATTTCTGTTTTTATCAAAATCATATTCGTGTATCTATTTATGTATAAGTATGCTTTAACGGACTTAGGACTATTGCTAAATACCTTGACTTATGTTCCTTGTTTGGTTGTGGGCTTAGGGTAGGATCACTAGTCCGACTGTCGGCTAAATCATAGTTATGCTTGCTAAATATATACATGAATATTTAAACCCCCCATTTTTAAGGAACATACTTAAATCAGTTGCTTATGTTGAACAATTGAGTCTTTCCTACAAATCAGTAACAGCTCAAACAAATATACTAGTAAACTATAATAGGTATAGTTTATAAGATCACTACACACTATTTCGAGATCAGAGAAACATACATGAATAAATACCTACATACTATTTCTAGAGCAAAGAAACATACATGAGTCAATACATACATACTATAACAAGAATAAGAAGGAACATACATACTATAACAAGAACAAGATAACTAAAATGTGAGATACTATTTCATGATATAGCAATATACTTGTTATGTCACGTTTTGTAACCAGACTCTCCTGGAGGGAGAGCGTGAGTTTCTGTATACATCTATACGGGATTGACCATCCCACACCTTGCTGCTAGCTATAGTGGGACCTGCAGGTGTACGGGTGACAAATGTCATACCATTTTCGACGCCTGAAGAACGTTGTGTTTTATACTAGTCAATCAAGCATGGTTATAACCTAATCACATTTAACCTAAATTAAACATTTTGGTTACAAGGTAGTTAATGCATCTGTAGCTTATCTAATAAATATGGAAAACTTGCATTTTATACTAATTCAAGTACACACACATATTTTTACAAGAGAAAAAATATACAAAACAGTCTGGTCTTGGGTAGAAGACTACATTCCACTTTTAGAAGAAAATATAGGATTTTCTGAGAAGAATACAAACATTTTATTAAACAAACACAAACATTTTCAAGAAACAAACACAACCTTTGGCATTAAATACTTATGAACTCACCAACTTAAATGTTGATACTCTCTTTCAAAATAACTTGTATTCTCAGGTCACCAGTAGACAGGTACACTGGACCAGGTTTTGAGAAGACGGAGCATGTTCAAGACTCGTCTTTTATTTTGATATATTTTTGGTGTCTTGCAACTACTCACAGAACACACATGTATTAACTATTCTATTAATGCAATGGATGTTGTTGCTTGTTCTTACTATTATGCATTGTTATGATACTGTACATGACGTCCTCCGCCCCCGAATGTTTCCGCCATCTCAGTTTGGGGGTGTGACAGATTGGTATCAGAGCATTGTTTATAGTGAACTGAGTATATCAAGCCATAAAAGATATACAACTATGAACACATCAGGATTAAAACACTCTGACCAAGAGAATATACTTTTTAAATAATAAAATATTTACTAAAAGTATGCATACATGCATTCATACTAAGAATAGTGTCATACAAGAACAGAACAAAAGTATTGTGTTTGTTGAACAGCACAAGTAGGCTTGGGGACATATAATCAAGTCTGGGACTGATATAGCCTGATCAACTATATCTGTCCGAGAAGTGATTAGCATGTGCCTAGGAATGGTTGTGGTGTTGCAACAAGTCTAAAACTTACCAACTCTTCTATAATGAAACTCTAGAACATAACATAAACTTAAAATACTATAGGAGTATTTTGTGGTACTATAATTACTTATGTGAAAACTAAAAAGGGTCTTTACTAGTAGGTCAATAGTTACTGAGTGGATACGCTAAGGTTATATGTGACTAAGATGTTATAGACTTAGAATCTGTGATCATTCGCTTTACTTCCTGTTCCTTGTTTGGTTGTGGACTTAGAGTTGGATCACTTATTCGAAGGTCTATTCTATCTTTAGTCATATATAGCTGGTATGCACTATGTAAGTATTGAAGTAACTGGTAAGGATCATTCTATAATTATCGTTAGTATTACATCTATTATATGTTTCTTACACCCCTTTTCTCGCTTAGATATCATGGCTGGATTCCATCTACCTGGCGACCCGTACTTTCCCGATCAAGGGAATGGTGGATGGCTTGAAGCTGAACCCAAAGAAGAGAACCCGGTAGTCCAAGTAGAAGAAGACCCCGAGGAGAGTTCTGAGGAAGAGAACGAAGAAGATGAGCAGGAAGACTCTGACTCAAAACCCGAGGTCTATAATCCACCTCAAGTTGCCCAAAATCCTAACCCTCGACCAGGATTTCAAGGCCCAACGCCTCTGTGGGCAGTGAACTTGGGAAGGTGGAGCCATGAACAGGGACAACCACCTCCCTATAATGGAGACCGAAGCTTCTACAACCTAAGCGAGGGAGGCTCGCCAGACAGAGTCCTTCCTATCTTGGTTCGCCGTGTTGCTCGCAATGTTCAATGGGGAAGAGCAAACTTCGACCAAGTCATGGAAATCAGGGCTAACTCAGGAGTCAACGCAGTTCGTCTCCGCCACCTGACCGACGAACAGGAGTTAACCAGGACTCACACTGACACGCTACAGATCGAACTGAATGCCTGGCAATCTGAAGTTAGGGGTCTTCGACAGAACCAAGTGGCATTAAAAAGGTGTGTGTGGGAAACAGAACAACAGTTGGCTGAGTCCAGAGCAGAATCTAGCACTAACCAGAAAAACACTCCTCGCGAGTAGAGCTTACTCTACTCACTCTTTTGGATATAACTTATGTCTACTTTTAAACTCTAGTATCATTCTCCTGTTTATGTTTAGACCTTGAACTTTCAGTTTCTTTAAGGTCTTTATGCTGTCAAAAATTTCTCTACATTGGTATGTTGTAAACCTTTTACAAGGTCAAATTTTCATGAACTCTATACATCTATAATACCAATGATATTGACAAGCATCCAATCCTCTTGGAAAATCTCTATTCAAATACTTTAATCTTTCTAGCGATAACTCTCTATTGAAAACACTCAAACAATTACATGTTGATCTATGGTGTGTTAGATCATGGAACACTCTCATTATTTTCACTGTTGAATACTTACAATTATCTTCATCTTTGTAAACTTATAGTTGAAAGATGCCTCCTCGTAGATCAAACAGACGTACTGCCCCAATAACTCCAACTCAACCACCACCTCCTCCACTATTCGATCCTGTAGTTTTTCAAGCTGCAGTGACCGCGGCTGTAACGGCAGCCTTAGCACAGGTCAACGCTAGCGGTACTAGCGGAGGTGGAACGGGTGTTAACTCCACCCAAGGTGATAGTCACGGGCACCCTAAGGAGTGTTCGTACAAAGACTTCACCAACTGCAAACCCAAAGCCTTTAATGGCAGCGGTGAAATCATTTCCCTCTCGCAGTGGTTCGAGAAGACGGAGTCTACTTTCGAGATATGCTCCTGCCCAGAAGGAAGCAAAGTAAAATTTGCTGCCTGCACCTTCTCAGACAGAGCCCTCACATGGTGGAATAGCCATGTCAAGTCACTTACTTTGATAGTGGCTAACGTGATGAGCTGGGAAGCTCTGAAGGAGCTGATGATCGGAGAATACTGCCTGAGGAGCAAATTCCAGAATCTCGAACAGGAGCTTTGGAGCCTGACCATGAAAGACTCTGACATATTAGCCTACACAACTAGGTTTAGTGACCTGGTGGCTCTGTGTCCAGGGATGGTCCCCACTGAGGCCAAGAAGATTGAGAGGTACATTTGGGGACTGGTACCCCTATTTTCAGGGGAATGTACTGTCTTCAAACCCCGCTACATTCGACAGTGCCAAACGATTGGCACAACGACTCATTGACCATGGAGTCCGCACACCAGCAACAAACCCTGTTGTCCCCGAACCGACCAAAACAAACGACAACAAGAGGAAGTTTTGGGATGGAAAGAAGAACAAATCGGCGTAGAACTCCGCCAAGAAACAGCAAATGGTGGCTGTTCATGCCGCAACAACCCCTGCCACCCCTGTACCGGTAATGCAGTACGCTGGGAGCTTGCCAAAGTGCAACAAGTGCAACTTCCACCACAACGGCCCTTGTCGGGAGATGCAGTGTGCCAACTGCAGCAGGAAAGGGCACACAACCCATTTCTGTAAGGCTCCAGAAAGGCCAATCACCCAGGTTTCTGGTGCTGGAGCAGGCCAGGCCTGCTACCGGTGTGGTGAGGTTGGACACTATAAGAGGAACTGCCCGAAAGCAGGGAACCCTAGTGGAGTAGGGAGAGTTCTGGCGATAGGCCATGATGAGGCTGTGGCAGACCCTACGGTGGTCACGGGTACGTTTCTCCTCGATAACTCTTATGCATGCATACTATTTGATAGTGGAGCGGAGAGGAGTTTTGTGAACCAAAAATTTGCACACTTACTTAAACAACCACCACGAGCACTAAAAGAAACGTTCACTGTAGAAATGGCTAACGGGAAGACTGAGAGCACTAACGACATATACATAGGATGCGCCCTCTCTCTAGATAGCTATTCATTTCAAATCTACCTCATGCCCGTCTCAATTAAAAGTTTCGACGTCATTATCGGCATGGATTGGTTGAGTCTTCATCGTGCTGACATCATGTGTTTTGAAAAATCCGTTCGTCTTAATCTACCGAATAGCGAAACCCTAGTTATCTATGGCGACAAACCGGGCATGAGCCTTCGAATCATCTCAAGTATACAAGCCCAGAAGTACTTACGGAAGGAATATCATGCATTCCTTGCTCACGTGGTTGACGTGAGTCATGAGGTGAAAGACTTAAAGAACATCCCAGAAGTACGCGACTTTCCCGACATTTTCCCTAAGAACTTCCAGGATTACCACCACAACGTCAAGTCGAGTTCAGAATCGACTTAATTCCAGGAGCTACACCTGTAGCCAAATCGCCTTACCGACTAGCACCAGCCGACATGCAGGAACTATCCAGTCAACTGAACGAACTGATAAGAAAGGGATTCATTAGACCAAGCTTCTCACCCTGGGGAGCACTGGACTTGTTCGTGAAGAAGAAAGACGGATCGTTCCGTATGTGTATCGACTACCGAGAGATAAACAAACTAACCATTAAGAACCGATACCCTCTACCATGGATAGACGACTTGTTCGACCAACTCCAAGGAGCGAGCTACTTTTTGAAAATTGAATTAAGATCCGGGTATCACCAGTTACGAGTATTAGAGGAAGATGTTCCTAAAACAGCCTTCCGAACTCGTTATGCTCACTACAAGTTTGTAGTGATGACTTTCGGATTAACCAATGCACCCGCAGTGTTCATGGATTCAATGAACCGGGTGTGTCGTCCTTACTTAGATAAATTCGTGATCATATTCATTGACGACATACTCATCTACTCACGTAGTCAGGAGGAGCATAGTCAACACCTACGACAGATCCTAGAAACACTACGAGCGGAGAAGCTTTATGCGAAGTTCTCT
Source organism: Lactuca virosa (assembly GCF_052849685.1). NCBI lineage: Eukaryota > Viridiplantae > Streptophyta > Magnoliopsida > Asterales > Asteraceae > Lactuca > Lactuca virosa. Next base: position 18,876,439 of record NC_136433.1, on the reverse strand, counting down.
AAGTGCGAATTTTGGATTCGAAGAGTCGATTCTTGGGTCACGTGGTTAGCGAAGAGAGAATTCAGGTGGACCCTTCCAAAATAAAGGCCATTGAGAACTGGTCAGCACCAAAGACGCCTACAGAAATTCGTCAATTTCTAGGCCTCGTTGGCTACTATCGTAGGTTTATTCAGAATTTTTCAAAGATTGTGAAACCACTTACCACATTGACCCAGAAAGGTGTGACCTTTGACTGGGAAGAAAAACAAGAGGAGGCGTTCCAAACGCTGAAGCAAGCCTTATTGAGCGTACCGATATTATCCCTCCCAGAAGGGATAGAAGATTTCGTGGTTTACTACGATGCATCCAACCAAGGGCTTGGTTGTGTTCTTATACAACGAGGAAAGGTTATCGCCTATGCCTCAAGACAGCTTAAGACACACGAAGTCAACTACACTACACATGATCTTGAGTTAGGAGCAGTGGTGGTTGCTCTGAAGATATGGAGACACTGCCTGTATGGTACGAAAAGCACTATCTTTACAGACCACAAAAGCCTCCAACATATATTCGACCAGAAGAAGCTCAACATGAGACAACAACGGTGGGTCGAGCTACTAAGTAACTACGAATGCAAAATTCGTTATCATCCCGGTAAAGCCAACGTAGTAGCTGACGCCCTAAGTCAGAAAGAATACTCAGGTCGTAGAGTCAAGGCATTGACTATGACAATCCATTCACATCTGTCCACACAGATTAAGGAGGCTTAGCAGGAAGCCTTGAAACTTGAAAATGTGGCATGTGAAGCCCTACGGGGAATAGATAAAAACTTAGTAGTCAAGGGTGACGGAGTCATATATCTCATGGATCGGATCTGGACACCGAAGTTTAGTGGCTTCAGAGATGTTGTCATGAACGAAGTGCACAATACTCGATACTCCATTGGTTCAGATAAGATGTATCTGGATCTCAAAAAGCTATATTGGTGGCCTAACATGAAAGCTAATATTACTACCTTTGTTGGCAAGTGTCTAACTTGCGCCAAAGTTAAAGTAGAATATCAGAAGCCCTCATGTTTACAACAACAACCGGAGATACCTGAGTGGAAGTGGGAGCGGATTACAATGGACTTCATAACCAAGTTTCCCAAGACAACGGGTGGTATCGATACCATATGGGTGATCGTAGACAGGTTAACTAAGTCCGCACACTTCCTGCCAATCAAAGAAAGCGACAAGATGGAAAAACTGACAAGAACATACATTAGGGAGATTATACGACTGCATGGTGTTCCCATATCTATCATCTCTTATAGAGACAGTAGATTCACTTCAAGATTATGACAGTCGCTACAAAGGTCCCTGGGAACTAGGTTGGACATGAGTACAGCCTACCACCCACAAACTGGTGGACAGAGTGAGAGGACGATACAAACATTGGAAGACATGTTGAGAGCTTGTGTGATCGACTTTGGTAAAGCATGGGATATCCACTTACCATCGGTTGAGTTTTCATACAACAACATCTACCATTCTAGTATCAAAGTTGCTCCATTTGAAGCCCTCTATGCCCAGAAGTATAGATCCCCTCTGTGCTGGGCTGAGGTGGGTGATACGCAACTAGCTAAAGGACAAGTTCCTGACAGCACTCTCACAGGTCCGAAAATCATCCGGGAAACGACAGAGAAGATTGTTCAGATTCGTGAATGATTGAAAGCCTCTAGAGACCGACAGAAAATCTACGCTGACAAAAGACGGAAACCTTTGGAATTTTAGGTTGGTGACCTCGTTCTATTGAAGGTCTCACCCTGGAAGGGCTTGATACGCTTCGGAAAGCATGGTAAGCTAAATCCAAGGTACATTGGGCCTTTCGAGATTCTCGCTAGAATCGGCCCTATAGCTTACAAACTCCGACCACCTCAAAAACTTAGTAACGTACACCCTACCTTCCACATATCGAACCTAAAGAAATGCCTTTCTGATGAGAGTCTTGTTATCCCACTCGATGAAATCGAGATCAATGAGAGCCTCAACTTCGTGGAAGAACCCATAGAAATCTTGGATAGGGAAGTCAAACAAACAAAACAAAGTCGTATCCCGATAGTGAAGGTTCGCTGGAATGCAAAACGGGGATCCCGAATTCACTTGGGAGCGGGAGGATCAAATGAAACATAAGTATCCTCATCTTTTTCCTTAGTCCATGTGTATTTCTTAGTCTTAATTTCGGGACGAAATTCCCTTTAACAGGGGGATGATGTGACAACCCGTAATTTCTATCTTGTAAAAGTCAAACTTGGTCAACGAAAGTCAAACTTATCCAATAAAGGTCAAACTTATTTCTAACATTATCTTATGGTTAAATTAGATTAATGAGATGAATGTGTTCAAACCTAGTATTCTAAGGTGCTATGTGTTAAGTGAGGAAAATCATTTGGACCGAGGACCGCAAACGAGCTTTCGGGCCGTGAACAGCCTTTGGCCCGTGAACGAGCCTTCGGGCCGTGAATGGGCTTCGGACCGTGAACCCACGGTTTATGGCCGTGAACTCCTCCCTTATATAAATGAATGTTGACTAATTTTACCTCACTTCTTCCCTTCTAACCGCAAACACAAGGCTTTTCTCCCAAGGATCTTCAACCGAACACACCTCCCTCTTAACTATCATCCTTTACCTTTGAATCTTCATTAGATATTGCTAAAGGTCTTCAAGTATTCTTCATCCTTCAAGATCCTTGGGCCGTAAACTCAAGAACATCAAGTTTTCTTGGGCCGTTAACCCTTCTTGGGTCGTGAACACTTGACTCCCCATCATTCTACCAAGAACACACGCTAGTTTCCATCAAAAATCACTTGAATCTTCAAGGTCCGAAAACCCTTTACGGCCGTGAACACCTCAAGATGGCCGTGAACCCTCTTCAACCATCCATTTTTAGATTCTAACACTTCTTTGTAAGTGTTCTCTAATTCTTAGGCTGTTTCCTTTACACCTTAGTTGTTAAATGCACTAATTGTATACATATATATATATATATATATATATATATATATATATATATATATATATATGTATAGGCTAAATAGGATCCGTTTGTGCTTCGGGACTTCACTGGTGAAATCAAGCATCCTATATCGATCTTTCATTTGAATCACTCATATAAGGTGAGTTCATACCCCTACAAATTACAGTGTTATATGCTTTTAAATGCTTTTAAGGGGGAGAATACAAGAAGAAAACAATATAATTGTGTTAAACACTTACATGTGAAAACATCAAACAAAAGGATTTCTTATAGTCAAACACTTGTTAAAACCATTTTAAAACTATTCTAAGATTTCTGTTTTTATCAAAATCATATTCGTGTATCTATTTATGTATAAGTATGCTTTAACGGACTTAGGACTATTGCTAAATACCTTGACTTATGTTCCTTGTTTGGTTGTGGGATTAGGGTAGGATCACTAGTCCGACTGTCGGCTAAATCATAGTTATGCTTGCTAAATATATACATGAATATTTAAACCCCCCATTTTTAAGGAACATACTTAAATCAGTTGCTTATGTTGAACAATTGAGTCTTTCCTACAAATCAGTAACAGCTCAAACAAATATACTAGTAAACTATAATAGGTATAGTTTATAAGATCACTACACACTATTTCTAGATCAGAGAAACATACATGAATAAATACCTACATACTATTTCTAGAGCAAAGAAACATACATGAGTCAATACATACATACTATAACAAGAATAAGAAGGAACATACATACTATAACAAGAACAAGATAACTAAAATGTGAGATACTATTTCATGATATAGCAATATACTTGTTATGTCACGTTTTGTAACCAAAGTCTCCTGGAGGGAGAGCGTGAGTTTGTGTATAGATCTATACAGGATTGACTATCCCACACCTTGCTGCTAGCTATAGTGGGACATGCAAGTCTACGGGTGACAAATGTCATACCATTTTTCGAAGCCTGAAGAACGTCGTGTTTTATACTAGTCAATCAAGCATGGTTATAACCTAATCACATTTAACATAAATTAACCATTTTGGTTACATGGTAGTTAATGCATCTGTAGCTTATCTTATAAATATGGAAAACTTGCATTTTATACTAATTCAAGTACACACATATATTTTTACAAGAGAACAAACATACAAAACAGTCGGGTCTTGGGTAGAAGACTACATTCCACTGTTAGAAGAAAATATAGGATTTTCTGAGAAGAATACAAACATTTTATTAAACAAACACAAACATTTTCATGAAACAGACACAAACCTTTGGCATTAAATACTTATGAACTCACCAACTTAAATGTCGATACTCTCTTTGAAAATAACTTGTATTCTTAGGTCACCAGTAGACAGGTACACTGGACCAGGTTTTGAGATGACGGAGCATGTATTAACTATTCCATCAATGCAATGGATGTTGTTGCTTGTTTTACTATTATGCATTGTTATGATACTGTACATGACGTCCTCCGCCCCCGAATGTTTCCGCCATCTCGGTTTGGGGGTGTGACAGACTTAATACTCTCAACACCTATACTCTTATATAAACGGTAAAATAAAAAAAATCAGTATCTCCTAAAAAATGTACATGCACTTCTTTTTGTCAATGATGTAACTGTCCAAACACGTGGTAGATGGTCATATTTTTCCACATTAATCGACTAGGGATAAACAATACATATGGACACAAAACCAATAAAAAACGAAACCATAAGATACTTATAGTCACATATTTTATTATTTTATCATGACAAATACGAATTATTAACAATATATTACTTACAACCAACCACTTGATTTGTTACATTTATTATATGTCGCTAAATGATACAGATGGTCAGACAAATAATTCATGTGACCATAGGTATTAACTTTCTCTACATTATAATTCATTACAAATTAGTTTGATAAACCAAACACAAAGACGTGGGAGATGGTCATATTTGGCCACATTATTAGAATCAGGCTAAACGACACATATAGACACACAAACTATTAAAAAAAATGCCACCATAATATGCTTACAGTCACATGGTTTGTCAGGTTTATTATATGTTGATAAATGATACATATGGTCATACAAACAATTCATTTGACCATAGGTATTACCTTTAGCTACATTAGCATCCATTACACATTATTTATGATAAAACGAGCACAAAGACGTGGCATATGGTCATATTCGGTCACATTATTCGACTGAGGTTAAACGATACAGATGGACACATGAACTAATAAACAAACGTCACCATAATATGAATATAGTCACATGGTTTGTTACTTTTATTATGCGTTGCTAGATGATACATATGGTCCTACAAACAATTCATGTGACCATATGTATTACATTTTACCTACATTACATTTCTATATGTGATTACATATATATATATATATATATATATATATATATATATATATATATATATATATATATATATATATCGAAGGTCATTAAATATGACAACCAAGAGTTTCTTCAAAGTCTAAAGGAGCTACAAGTCACGTAGGCAAAGCCAACTTAGACTTAAACTAATTACGAGCATCAGTAGATGATAGGTCAAACCCAAGTGGGGGAGAACCGACCCTTAAGGAGAAAGTACGAAAAGTAGTTCGACTTTCGATTTCGACGTCAAGGTCCAAGAGAGTAGCAGCACGAGTAGGCGAAGGTTATTCGTTTGGATTTTGTTGTGCGACTAATAAGTCTTCTGTTAGATTAAACATAAGCTATGAGTTTCTTACTTATTGAGGAAAGGTTGTTCATTCCTTCCAAGCGTTTGATTAGATTTAGGAACTAGCCAAACCCCCAAGTACAGCTCAGATAGCCAAGAGAACAATCTAGGTTCATACCTTCACGAATGAAGGATATATCCTTGCAGTAGAGGATCAGGAACGTAATAGGCGGCATGGTTTTCCATAGAGAGCGTCGAGTACTCAAGATATATAGACTTAAGGATTTGATTTAGACCATAGTAAAAGAATTAATTAACCCATGCCAAAGGATTTTTAGAGTAGGATCAACATCAAGGGAGGGAGTGTTTTCATAAATAGATTATGGACACATAGGAGGAGACCATTCGAAAAGGACTACGCCCATTAAGAATAGGGTAATACTTCAGTGTTACTTTAGACATCAGGATAGACTATGTGTTTAGTTAGCTATTCCTTAGAACAATAAGCGTATCAATTAAGCGGAAACTAGGATCAAAGGTTAACATTCCTAGGACGACATAGGAAGACAGTTAGACTTTAGTATCCGTAAAATATAGATTAAGGACCTCTAATTAGTTGTAGCCTCAAAGCAAAGATCTATTGTGATAAGTAGATATCAAGGAACGTTGATAACTAGGACAATTAGATAATGGTTGTGAAATGGGCTTTGAAAAGATTACTCCATGTGGTCCAAAACACCATATGAAATGCATCGGGCTTTGAACATATCACTCCGTGGTGCATAATTTCTAGTTGCGAGATCGAGAATCATAGGTACGTAGGTTTTGATATTGGTGACTTTGTATGCCATGTGGGTAGGTTTTGGAGGGTTATGTGGTTCTCCTGTCATGATAGAAGATGAGGGTAGCATGAAGAATCGATGTATAAAAAGAGAAGATGAGGGTAGCAGGAATAATAGATGTATAAAAAGTAACATGAAGAAACAGAAAGTAAGAGAGAAGACGTTTTGATGAGAGGACGACACAGAAGCGGATTGGTTGTTAGGGTTAGAGCAGCCTGATACCATGCTAAAGGTTTATTTTCCCATGAATCATCTTTCATTAGATAAACGTGTATATATATATATATATATATATATATATATACACACACACACACACACACGCACAAAAGCATATGGGCCTAATACATACAATGATAAATACAATAGGCTAACAATATAATATTTGCTAACAATATAAGATCTGCTAACAGTAGGAGTCATAAAAAATGAAAACGACATAAAATATCTTAATGCCTTATGACTTATCCCATCTTTGGTGTTTAATGTTTATAAGTATTTTTTTTATCATGTGGAACGTGCCTTGTTATAATGCGCGCAAGAGTTGTAAGTAACACACCAATGATGAATGACATGTAGAGAAAAACTAAAAAATCAAATGAGTGTGGAACAGAGTAAGTAGAACACAAATGATTGTAATTTTTTTTAGCCATGTACTTTTTGATTTTCACTAATTTATAGCAATATACCTTCTAATTTTTTACTTTTCATAGCAATGTACTATCTACTTTTCTATAAATGTGAACCATTATAGTTAACTGATAGTAACTTATAACCACAACAAAATTAACCTCCTAAACCTCTAACCGAAACAATTATACCCAATGGTGTAACGCCCGGTTCCTGGTATGTATTTTAATAAAGAATTATTCATTTTTGCAAAGGTACTCGACAAGTTGGAGGCCCCAAACTTGTCGAGTAGGAATGGGAGAAGTTTGGATGCGGGACTTGAAGTCTACTCGACGAGTCGAGAAGCCTCGACTCGACGAGTAGGTCTGCCAGAGTGAAACCCTAATTTTTAGGGTTTGCAGCCTATTTAAACACTTTATCTGGCCTCAACTACAGCCTCCATCACCTCCAGACCTTAGTCACGAAACCCTAACCCATCGTGAGTGTTATTGACCCATTGTTGTGTGTTCTTGGTGATTTTGAAGCTTGAGAAGGAAGAGGAAGCTTGGGGGTTCAAGAGGAAACAAGTAGATCCAGAGTTTGTGCTCCATTTCCAGTTCATTTGAGGTATAAAGTCTATACCTTGTCCATTCATCTACTGGATCCCTTCGTGGAGTATTTTAGGGTTTTAAGGAACCATTTTTGGAACCATTCATGGATGCAATCATGTTTGGGGTTAAGACTTCAGATCCAGAGTCTTTGAGGGACTCCATGGCATAAAGGTGCCAACTTTATGGCCATGGGAGTCATATGCATCATAAGAACCACTTTTTGAGCCTTTTGAGCTAAATAACGCATGCATGAACGTAAAGTTTGTAACTTTACGTGTTATATCGACCCTAGAAGGCCAGATCTATGTTTTGGATGCATTAAGTCCGACTAAAATCGGATATATGGAATTAGACTTTGGGGAACTCGACGAGTCGTTCTTAGGACTCGGCGAGTTGGGTCGTGGTTCCCCAACTTTTTCTGTTACTGAGCAAACTTGTTGAGTCTAGAAGATGACTCAACAAGTTGGACGTGTTTATGGACTTGCATGAAGAGTAACTCGACGAGTTCAAGGATGAACTCAGCGAGTTGATGAGCAAAATGTCCCAACATATATAAAGAGGAACTCGACGAGTTCAAGGATGAACTCGGCGAGTTGCGAGTGAAATGCCCCAACTTGTATGAAGGGGAACTCAACAAGTTCATGGAAGGACTCGACGAGTTCAAATGGAAAGTCCCGATTCAGTCATAAAGAGAAACTCAGCGAGTTAGAGGGTAACTCGACGAGTTAGATCGCGAGTTCAAGATTCTCTGAATCATGGAACTCGACGAGTTGAGTCAACCAGAATGATGACTTGGACCAGAAGGTTGACTTTGACCAGAGTGTTGACCTTTGACTTGACCATTGACCAGAGTTGACCCTTAAAGGGGTTATAAGTTTGAAAGAGTAATTAAAAGAAATGTTGTGTGTAGTATTTTGAGGAGAGTTGATCCCAGCACCGAGGACAGTTCAGCTACTTCACGACATTGAGGTGAGTTACCTTCCAGTAGAAGTGGGTCTAAGGCACCAAGGCCGACCCACTAGTAGGTGATTATATTTGAGATGATTTTCTTTATGATAATTGTCTGGTATGCCACTATCTGTTATGTTTTATGTGCTAGTATGTTATGTGATTATGTGATAGTGGTAGATAGGGGACTAGTCCCCGGACCCGGTTGAGATATACCGGCAGGGAAGGTCGGGCACCCAGATATGTCTGACAGTATGATATGTTATGTTATTATGTGGTATTGGTAGGGGTGAAATAGTCCCCGTAGCCGGTTGAAATAAACCGGAGGGTAGGTTGGGCACCCAGATATGCCTGGCAGGGTAGGTCGAGCACCCAGATATGCTTGACATGGGGTAGGTCGGGCACCCCGGTATGCCTGACAAGGGTAGGTTGAGCACCCAGATATGTTCAGCAGGGTAGGCTGGGCACCCAGATATGCCTGGCAGTATGTTTATGGTTTGGAATGTGGTACGATGGGGGAACTCACTATGCTTTGTGCTTACAGTTTCAGTTTTGTTTCAGGTCCTTCTTCTTCGAAGGGAAATGAGTCGGCACGGTAGAAGTGCATCACACACATGATTTTCCGCATATGTGATTATTGGGATTTGTACTCTGACATTATTATTATTTTATGATATGGTTTTGAGACATGTGATCTATGGTTTTGATGAAATGAAATAACTTGATGATGTTTTCTATTAATTGTTTATCAATTGTTATATCAAAAATGAAATTTTTGGTCTAGAGTTTTGGGATGTTACAAGTTGGTATCAGAGCCTTGGTTTGAGGGATTCGGACATACCTTCGGGGGGTGTTTGGACTCAAATCAAGGGTTTAAAAGATTTTTACAAGAAAATAATTTTTCTAAAAAAATTAAGATAAAGAGTTTTGAGAAAGAACAAGGTGTGTGATACGTGCAATCGGTTGAGCTCAGGTAAATTTTCCCCAAGATAACCATACATTTTTGTTATGATATATGATATGATTATGAGAACTGCATGCCAGACTAGGGCTGAGGATCTAGGAAGGATGTCTTATATGCCTACTATATGTATGAGAATTGCATGCTAGATTAGGGCTAAGGATCTAGGAAGATGCCTTATGTGCCTGCTATATGTACTTACTGAATTTCATGCTAGAACTGATTAGTCAGTGATATGATGGCTTGAATAGGGTATGTTTGGTTGGGTTACTCAATGCCCGAATGTTGCATGCTTTGTGTCTTTAGGAGTTCTAGTTACCTTTAACTAAGTAGTAAACGAAAACGTTAAGTTACATATTGCGAGGACTAAATAATTTCAGAAGGTTAGGTCTAGCCCTATTTCGCAGCACTTGTCTGATTCCAACTGTTGTAGGGTAGGACCTCTCATTCGAAGAATTATCTGGTCTTAGTGATATGTAATGGTATTCGCGAGCTAGTTAGGTAAAGGTACCAGGGATTCCTTATGCAGCTGATGGCGGAGAGTAGGTCGGAGAGTTACCCTAGGGTGAGCCTAGGATAAGATTAGTGCAACGACCAGTAGTAGTAGAAGGGACTTGGTGAAGTCAAGGCAATCCTTGAGGAAAGTACAGATAGATGTGGAAGGTAGTATGGGCCCGTACTACTGAAAGCAGAGGATCCGTAGTCGACTCAAGGAGGGTTGAGATAGAACCAGGGAACTTGTAGAATGTGTGAGACCTCTCGAGATTATGTATGACACTGACGATTATATGTTTTGTTTTAGAATGGTGGTGACACGTCACAGAGCAGGAGTGTCAGGTTCAGGTTTCAGGTTCGGGTGTAGGATCCGAGCCAATTGATGACGGACTACGCGAGTTCATCACGTCTGAGATCACGAGAGGCATCCTTGAGGCGACCCCGGTGATTTTTGGGTCGATCAAGGAAGGGATCATCGAGTTGATGCAGGAGCGTCTCAGGGCGTTCAGGAGTGACATGACATCTGGCCAGACAGGGACACACACACACTCTCCTTTAAGGATTGCAGGGGATGTGGTGAGCCAAACTTTCACGGGGTGAAGGACCCCATTTTGGCCAGGACGTGGATTGCAGACATGGAGTTTGCTTAGTTAACGATCTTCTGCCCTGAAGGGTCGAAGGTCCGGTATGTTGTAGGGTGTTTGAGGGACAGAGCTAGAGATTGGTGGGAGGCGGTCAGTGACTCATTGGGAGCCCTATTAATTGAGGCTATGACCTAGTCGAACTTTGTGACCAGGTTTAGGGCTGAGTTTGTGCCGGCTATGGAGCTTCAGCAGTTGGCCAGGGAGTTTATGGATATGAGGCAGACTGTCACACCCCCAAACCGGAACTGCGGAAACGATTAGGGGCGGAGGACGTCATGTACAATATCACAAAAATTGTATAACAGTAATCAAAGCAACAACAACCATCATATTAATAAGATAAAGTTTACATTCTGTTTCAAACATTTCATAATTTACATTAAAACTATAACAAAAGATAAGACGTAAAGCTCCGTCTTCAAAACACCTGAGAGGGTACCTATCTACTAACGTTCCTGAGAATACAAGTGGTTTGAAAAAGTCTCAACATTAAAGTTGGTGAGTTCATAAGTATTTTTGTTATAAAAAGTATACTCTTTGTTCTTTGGAAAAGTTTGTCTGTTCCTCCAGAAAATCCTATATTTTCTTAATGAGTAATATGACCATACCCGTTCCTTCTGCGATCATTTAGTGAATACAAATTATATATAATACCGATCGAATAGACAGTTGAATGTGTGGATCTGCCCTAAATCCACAACCAAACAAGGAGCAGGAAGTGAGGCGGAAATCACACATTCCACTGCCCATCGGATCTTCATTATATATAACTCTAACGTATTCACCAAGTAATCACAGAATTAACATTAATGATTCTTTTAGATATGATGAATGTGTTTCTTTCAGAAAATCCTATATTTTCTTTAGTATAATGGTAACCACAATAGTTCCTTCTATAATCACTTAGTTTATACTAGCTATATATAATCTAATATCGAACGGACAGTTGAATGTGTGAATCTGCCTTAAGCCCACAACTAAAACAAGGAACAAGAAGTAAGGCGGAAGTCACACATTCCACTGCCTATCGGATATTATTTATATATAACTCTTATGTATAAACTAAGGAATTATAGAAATAACCATTAAAGGTCCTTTATGTTATACTAGTTTGTAAATAAGTGTTGAACCTTTTGTAAATATGTTCCTAGTTCCACTTACTCTATTGTAAAACATTGTTATCAGTAAAACATTGTTATTGTTTTCAGAAAGTTAAATCGAAAACTGTTTACCTTTAAAATAACGATGTTTATCATAGAAAATCCTATATTTTCAATATAACCGATTTGTAGTCTTAATCGTTACAAGACCGAAAAGCACAAGTATAATTACAAAGGTTCTAAAAAGCCCGCCATGGCTCCAAGGCTTGTGTCTGCCGCCAAGCTTTACTAAAACGCCGCCTTAACTCATATATGTGTATAAAATAGAATAATAGTTGAAAATACATATAAAAATATTAATTATGTATAAAATTGCCGCCTTAAGTCACGCCTTACAAACGACGTGGCTCGCCAAGGCTCGGAAAAGCTTGAGGCTTGACATTGCCGCCAAGTCACGCCTTACGTTATTTAGAACCTTGATAATTACTATACTTAGTTTAATGATACCTAGTTATATTTATAAGAAAAACTAGCTGAAGATGTGTTTTCCCTGAAAACTCGATGTGACGATACTACCCTCCTATGATCACTTAGTACATACGAGTTCTATATAACCGAGATCGAACAGACAGTTGAATAGGTGAATCTGCCCTAAGCCCACAACCAAGCAAGGAACAGGAAGTAAGGCGGAAATCACACATTCCACTGTCTACCGGACTTCAATTTTATCTAACCCTATTGTATATACTGAGTAATCACATAGTTAATATCCCTTGATATTGTTTAAGAAAAAGTATATTACTACGTAAATATGTCGTTTTTTTCTCCTTGTGAGTTCTTATAACCATACTAATTGATACGACTTGAATCGGACGTCGATATCGCTCATGATGTTTGTCACCCGTAGACCTGCCGGTCCAACTGTAGCTAACAGTCGAGATGCAGGATTGTCGGTCCCGTATAGATCTATACACAAACTCACGCTCTCCCTCTAGGAGACTCTTGTTCATAAGGCTAGACTTCCACTGGTACTTATGTAAGTACACGAAGACGTGTCTCACAAATAGCTTCAACAAATTTACAAGTAATAATGCGAAAACCTTTTTATAAATAACAAGTAATTTTGTAAAAAGATCCCTTGTTCCATAAACTATACCTATTATAGTTTATAAGTTTATTTCCATGTTTTAACCTCGACTTTGTAAAATAGTTCATATGATCCATAAACTATACCTATTATAGTTTATAAGTTTATTTTCATGTTTTAACAAGTTTCGCGTTTAAATACATATTAATGGTAAGAAAAACATAATAAGTAAATTATATTTTGAAACACAAAATTTCTTGTTTTTTACTTGTATTCCCCCCCCCCCCCCTAAAAACATTGAAAAAGCTTGGAAAAATATGGGGGTATGAACTCACCTTATGTGCGGTTTTGACTAGATATCGAAATGAAAGCAATGATCTTCGGACTAAAATATGCGAGAGTTGTCGTGATCCTAATGATTTTAAACACACAATAGAGTGTGAATAATATGAGCTAATTATAAACATCATTGTATATCATTAGACTATAAAGACTTACTATGATTTCCAAATGGAAATAACTTGTAGAAAACTCCAGGAGATGTTTTAAGGATGAAAGGAATATGGTTGATGTTTGAGAGATAAAGGTGAGTGTTTTCGTTAACTGTATATGTAGAATGAAAGAATGATCTTATATGAGGCTTATATATGAAGTAACTTAAGTATGAAGGAACTCATGAGGTGGTTGCATTGGTAATTGAATTCTATCACATTGGTATACTGAATATGAGATATTTAAGGGGTTTACGCCAAAATAAATGAGCTTTGGTTTGTGTTCACGGTCATACCTTGGCCGTGAACTCTATGTTAAATAATTTCCTTGGCCGTGAACATCATTGATTCTTAAACTCCAAAAGCGTGAACAACTTTGTGAATTAAACCTAGGTCGTAAACTTCATTTGCTATTTAATTCAAACCGTGAACTACATCATGGAATACTTCATGGCCGTGAACCCTAAGTCCTAAAAACTTTTGGACCGTGAACACCTTGATCTTTATCCCTTTAGGCCGTGAACTCTTCCTTGCTAGAACCCCTTGGCCGCAAACACACCTATGGTATGTTATTTATGGTTTAAACCTTCATCTTTTGCCAAGTGTTGGATTATACCTTCCTAACTTAACTTAGGTTTCAATCCCTACTTCTTTGTTAGCTCTATATGCAATCCCTAAGGCTATAGATGGACACCATGCAATCAAGATTGCAATGTGGTTTACACTAGTACTTGGTTAGGGTTTCGACCATGCTAGGTCTAAAATTTTGAGTTGTGACACAGACGACCGAGTCGGTGGCGTAGATTACCGCCAAGTTCAGGGATAGGGCATTACTGTATGCAGGGGATGAGGAGCTGAGGAAGACTTGGTACCACGACATGTTGCGGGCTGACATTCCGAAGCATGTGAGCTACTTGGCATGTCCGACCCTGGAGGACATGATAGCCAGGGCGAGAGAGAGGGAGATTGATATTGAGCACATCCAGAAGAGGAAGACGGAGGCTGGGCAGGTTACTGGGGTTTCGGGGAAGAAACCCAAGGGATCCGACTCTAGGTCGAAGGGTCAGCAGGGCCGGAACCGCTGTGGGAGATGCGGCAGATTACACGAGGGAGTTTGCAGAGCTGGGGGCTCGGGCTGCTACAGGCCCTACCCCTACTATTCAGACGTCATACCTTATTTTCTTTCACTGCAATCAGAGGGGCCATAAAAAGGCCAACTGCCCTCGACTGACATCAGGGGCGCCTGTGGCGGCGCCAGCTCCAGCGACCCTACGGATCACGGATGGCCGACAGGGCAATACAGAGGCTCCAGTGGTGAGGATCCGAGCCTTCCAGTTGACCGCCGAGGAGGCGCGTGCCGCACTGGATGTGGTGACGAGTATGTTTTCTTCTCCCTAACTCTTATTACATCTCGGTTATGATATTTATGTGCTATGTTTATGTGTTTTGTTTAGGATCGTTCCATGTGAACGGCATCCCAGTTTAGGTGTTATTTGACTCGGGGGCTACCCGATCATTTGTCTCTCTTGCTCTTAGCAAGAGGTTTTCTGAGTCTTCAGGCATGTTAGATTGTCCTTTAGAGGTCGAGATTGCTGACGACCGATCTGTCCGGGCATCAGAGGTTTTCAGAGATTGCGTTTTGAGGTTATATGAAGAGAGTTACCTCGTGGATTTCGTTCCCATTCCGTTGTGTGGGAACAAGGTTATCATCGGCATGGATTGGCTAAGCCCTAATGAGGCGGTGATCGACTGTGTGTAACAGCTAGTGCGTATCAGGACCCCAAGTGGGGGAGAGTTGGTGATTCAGGGCGAGAGTCCACAACGAGGACAACTTTGTGCTCAGCAACGAGATTTAGGCGCTACCTTCAGCAAGGTTGTGCAGGGTACGTCGCCTACGTTATGGATACCCAGGAGGCGAGCAAGACGACTATGAGCGATGTGTCAGTGGTGCGAGAGTACCCAGATGTGTTCCCAGAGAAGTTGCCTGGGGTACCTCCGAAGAGACAGGTGGAGTTCAGGATCGACCTAGTCCCAGGTGCGGCTCTGATAGCCAATGAACCATATCGGTTGGCTCCTCCCGAGATGCAGGAGTTATCTACACAGCTGCAGGAGCTGTTAGACAAGGGATTTATCAGGCCGAGCAGTTTGCCTTGGGGATCCCCAATCTTGTTTGTGAAGAAGAAGGACGGGTCGCATCGAATGTGTATAGACTATCGGGAGCTGAACAAGGTAATGGTGAAGAACCGTTACCCACTCCCGAGGATTGATGATCTCTTCGACCAGCTACAGGGGGCATCTTGGTTTTCCAATATAGATTTGCGTTCAGGCTACCACCAGATACGAGTCAGAGATGAGGATGTACAGAACACTGATTTTCGGACTCGCTATGGCCACTACGAGTTCGTGGTGATGCCCTTCGGCCTCACCAATGCTCCTGACACGTTCATAGACCTCATGAACCGCGTGTGCAGACCGATGCTGGATCGGTCTTTGATGGTTTTCATTCATGATATCTTGGTTTACTCCAAGACGCAGGAGCAACACGAGGAGCACTTGCGAGAGGCGTTGGATACCCTGAGGAGAGAGAGCTTGTATGCCAAGTTCTCCAAGTGCGAGTTTTGGTTGTGCGAGGTGCAGTTTCTGGGGCACCTTGTCAACCAGAACGAGATTTTGGTTGACCCGGCCAAAGTGGAGATCGTGATGATATGGGAAGTTCCGAAGTCTCCATCTGATATTCAGAGTTTCCTTGGGTTAGTAGGCTATTACCAGAGGTTCATTCAGGACTTCTCCAAGATAGCAGTGCCCTTGACCAGGCTGACGAAGAAGGTCGTTGTCTTTTGCTGGGGGCCTGAGCAGCACGCAGCGTTTGAGACGCTGAGACGGAGATTGTGCGAGGCGCCTATTTTAGCCCTGCCAGAGGGCGTGGAGGATTTTGTAGTATACTATGACGCGTCTATCTCGGGTTCGGGCACGGTGTTAATGCAGAGGGGGCACATCATCGCTTACGCCTCGAGGTAGTTGAAGGATCATGAGGCGAACTACCCGACACACGATCTGGAGTTGGGGGCGGTTGTCTTCGCTCTCAAGATTTGGCGACATTACCTCTATAGGGTCTGTTGTACCATATACACGGATCACAAGAGTTTGAGGTACCTCATGGATCAGCCAAATCTTAACATGAAGCAGCGTCGGTGGCTAGATGTGGTGAAGGATTACGACTGTGAGATCCTCTACCACCCGGGAAAGGCCAATGTTGTGGACGATGCGCTTAGCTGCAAGGCAGCCCCGATTAGAGATATTTGCTTGAGGATGACGGTAGTGACTCCGCTTTTGGAGCAGATCTGAGAGGCCCAGCAGGAGGCTATGAAGGAGGAACATCGGAAGAGTGAGCGTATTGTGGGTCAGGTTTCCTCTTTCGACTATGATAGTCGCGGGTTGTTGACACTCCATCGTAGAGTGTGGGTGTCGTATCATGGAGGTGTACGCCAGGTTTTGATGGAGGAGGCGCACAAATCCATATTTTCCTATCCATCCCTAAGCGACGAAGATGTACAGAGATCTTCGTCCCGATTACTGGTGGCCCTGCATGAAGCTGGATGTAGCCTGGTACGTTGAGAGGTGCTTGACCTGCAGGAAGGTCAAGCCCGAGCACCAGAGGCCTCACAGCAAGATGCAGCCGTTGGATATCCTTATGTGTAAATGGGAATATATTACTATGGATTTCCTCACAAAGCATCCCAGGACTGCACGAGGGGTGGATTCGATTTGGGTCATTGTGGACCGGTTGACCAAGAGTGCTCATTTCATCCCGATTCAGGAGAGCATTTTGGCCAAGAAGCTCGCCGACATTTACATCAGAGAGATAGTAGCTCGACATGGAGTGCCAGTCTCCATGATTTTTGATCGAGACGTGTGTTTCACTTCCAGATTCTGGAAGAAATTTCATGACGAGTTGGGTACTCGTCTGCATTTTAGTACAACTTTTCACCCTCAGACAGATGGTCAGAGTGAGCGGACCATCCTGACCTTGGAGGACATGATGCAGGCATGCGTTCTAGACTTCGGTGGTAGTTGGGATACCTACCTTCCTCTAGTAGAGTTTTCCTATAATAATAGCTAGCACGCGAGCATCGACCGCCCACCCTTCGAGATGTTATATGGGAGGAAGTGCAGAACCCTGATATGCTAGGGTGAGGTTGAACAGAGGGTCATGGGGAGTACCGAAGTGGTCCTCAATACGACAGAGAGGATCCAGCAGGTCAGGAGCAGGCTTCAGACATCTCAGATTCGGCAGAAGAGCTAGGCTAACAGACGCCGATCGGACCTGAATATCGTCATATTCACTTGGTAGCTAACTCCCATCATCGAGAGTTCCACAAAGCACGAAGCAAGCAGCATTCGGGCATCGAATAACCTCATAAAACCTCTCTAGGCTATTATCCTACTTGCCCTCCTCATACTCGTAGGATATCACCGAACTCAAGCAACTTCACCCCACGCGGGCCTATGACTACCCTCTAAGAGGATTCCACGAATGGTCATCCAGGTATCTCTCCTAGATTACTCTTCTACTCAACCCCTCTCTCAAAAGTATTCCCTCCGGATACTCTTACTCAGCACAGACTCAAAACCATATCACAGATAACCGCAACTCCTAGGCTAAGGCATCACAAATCAGGCCACTCTAGTCCTAAAATATGAAATACCTAGCCTATCTCTAGCATGCATAATATCTCATAGAATATCTCACAACATAAAATAAGGGTATTTTAGGAAATCACCGTCGGGCTCTGGCTGATTGTACACACTGCTCCTTCTTGTTTTCTCTTAGAAACTCTTGTTTGCTTTAGCAAAATCATTTCTGTGAAAATTCTTCTCAAATCCTCAGTTTGAGTCCAGATTTACCCGAAGGCGCATCCGGATCCCTCAAACCAAGGCTCTGATACCAACTTGTAACACCGTAATTTTTCAAACAGATTTTTCATTTCAAAATCGCATACTTTTCATAACATATTGTATAGAAATCTCGTTTATTCAAAATACAAACACAACTCCATTAATAATCTAGGACCCTCAAAATACAACTCTTTCTCTGGTGTGTACAATCAAGCCGTTGCCGTCCCGCGATCCTGAGAAAACCTGAAACACATAACACATAACACTGTAAGCACAAAGCTTAGTGAATTCCCCAAAATACCACATATAACACATATTAGCCACTCGAGGCTATAACTCTGTGGGCCTACTGGCCCTAAGTCTATGGACCCTCTGGTCCTAACTCTGTGGACCCTCTGGTCCTAACTCTATGGACCTTCCGGTCCTAACTCTATAAACTCTGGAATACATACAGCATAAATCACATAGAAATAACGCAGTGCAACACATCACATTCATAGCATACAAGATACTCTGTCACATAACTCTAATTACCACTCAGGGTAAAGTATAATGAGAAGACTCACCTGACCAGCAGCAAGTAAAGACCCTGCTCCCGAATCTCGAACTAGCCTCCACCTAACACAAGGGATGAATATCTCTAAGTGATACTCTAATCACAACTCTAATAACCGAAGGCTATTCTTCCTCTCTTAAACTCTTTGAAGTGGATAAAAGATCATTTTACCCCTCCATGGTCTCTACTACTTATGTTGATCCAAGCCCCAAAGTCAACAGAAGTCAAACTCGAGTCAACAGTCCATGTTTGACCCGACTCACCGAGTGCACCCTTACGACTCGTCGAGTCCACTTACTTTCCTCAAAAATCTCGTGGCAGTCCAGCTCAGCTCGTCGATTTGACCCCCAACTCGTCAAGCTATCGCCTGATTCAGTTCCTCGGGACAAACCCTAACCAACTCGTCGAGTCGGCTCATCGACTCGGCGAGTTCATTCAGACCAAATGTTCATTCAGACGATTTAAGGCAGATCCATCACCCCAAACACTAGATCTACCATCCTGAGGGTCGATTGTCACGTAAAGCTGCAAGCTTTACGTTTAAACATGGCATATAAAGCTCATAATGCCAATATAACTCTAACAAGGATGATTAACCACAATAACTCTACCATGGTTAGCTAAAGCTATAATCTTTGGACTCTCTGGACCTCACAAGGTCCAGATCTGAAGTCTAGGCCTCATAAGACACCTTATACACACTAGGTCCCAACAATGGTGGAAGAAACCCTAATCTTCCATATCTACAAGATCTAAGCAAAATAACAAGAAAGGTGCAATCTTTTACCTCTTACTCAAGCCCTTGCACGAAGTTACACCAGATCCACTGATTCTCTAGCTCCCTTGATGGGTGATCTCCTCTTTTCCTCAAAAGATGCACTAGTTTACTCCAAGATAGCTTCTCTCTCACTTTCTAGCTCAAATGACCTTTAGGGTTTGCTTCCAGGGAAAAGGGTGGCCGCAAATGAGGCTATAAGTGCCTTTAAATAGGTCCCAAACCCCGGAAATTAGGGTTTCTCTAATCAGTGCCTACTCGGCGAGTCCCTCTCCTCGGACTCGTCGAGTCCACTCATTAAATCCACAGGAGAAACCCGACTCGACTAGGCGAGTTGGACCCTCAACTCGTCGAGTCTCTCCTTTAATCACAAGCTTAACCTACACCATAATACCTCTGAAAATCTGGATGTCACAATTCTCCCCCACTTGAATTAGATTTCGCCCTCGAAATCACTCCTTAACCACTCACATAATGAAATCATTAACCCAAAAGGCATCACCGAAAGGATCTCATACTACCCCGATATCTTGCTCTATGGACACCTGAAACCACACAAAACTCCCCAGACCAGAACTGAACCAAATCTTCCGTCGCTAATATACTCCTCCCCACTATCCGGAAACTCTAGTGGCCTGACCTGCCGCCAGACCGCCTACTCAAGCGATTACCATGATATTCGCTCCTCGAATATCAAACCCTGATAACTCACTGATCCTCTGATTCTCTAGTGGGAACCGATAAAACAAGTCCATGCCCAAAACTGGCTACCGATCACTCGTCCCAGACATGATAAACAATCCAGATCATACACCAAGGAATGGAAGGATCACATCACACCAGGGACTCATCCACTGTACTGCAATCACAACCGCTCTGAACAACGAACCTTCAGCACCCTGTCCTCAGACACGAACAATGAATATGCTTGTTCAGAAGCGTCCTCCGACATCTTACAAGCATAAACCTCAGCTCCCTTCTCAATATCCCCTTCAAGACTGAGCGCCAGGTCATCTCCCGACCCAGCAATTGAACCTCCAAAGGTTACCCATTGTGTGTACCAACACGCCTCACTGACTTCTTTATTAATGCAACTATCTCAGCTCTGTGTGACACACGAGTCACGAAGTTCGCTTCACCTCAAGGGAGTACGGATTCGACTCACTCTCGACCTCTGCCGTCTACTACTTATTAGTTCCATGTGTTTCGCGGTTTTCTCATACCAACGAATTGACCCACTCCGGTTTAAGACACCAGATGGAACAATACCCCTTCCAAATGATGTGCATCTCTGAATCTGGAATTTCATTTCTTCTACTCAATACACCACTAGAATCGAACTCAACTCAAGAGTCTGATCCGGCACAGAATTGGAACCACTCGTCCCAACGAACCACTCAACTCATGACTCCTGACCCGCAACTCATGCGTAAACCACTTCTCCAATTCCCTTGGGTTGCGACAACCACAACTCAATTCAGAGTATAACATTTCCCGACAAACATAAAGACCTCCGTCTCTTTCCTGATCTGGCCCTCAGGCTCCCGAATACTCAACCCAAATAAGGCTACTCAAGCCTAAGAACTCTCCTGCGTCACGCTCTGATCAACAAATAACGTGGCTCCCTGCCGCACCGTGACGCCCTCTTACTGACTAGTGGGTACTATGGCTCCCCGTAGTATCACAATGACCTCTTCACTGAATAGTGAGTACTACGGCTCCCCGTAGCATCACCACACCCCTCACTGAATAGTAAGTACTACGTCTCCCCGTAGCATCACCACAACCTCTCGCTGAATAGTGAGTACTACGGCTCCCCGTAGCATCACCACAACCTCTCACTGAATAGTGAGTACTACGGCTCCCCGTAGCATCACCACAACTCTCTGCACTGACTCATTGAAACTGCAGCTCCCCGCAGTCTTACCGCACTTACTCTTACCACTTCACAATCTCATCCTCAGTTTGACACCATACTGCGATCATTAACTCATGCTCTGCGGCCCAGCATAGATAGGTACACACACACACCTATCCGGGCTAAGCATCACTACTTCGGACGACCACCGTCGTGACAAAACCTCTTTTTCTCGCTGTAATTCATATTCTCAAATAAATCCATTTGATGTCAATTAGCTGAAGGGCCCCCACCGGAACCATAGACACTTGATACACCACTCGACATCTCAAACTCAAACTCAAAACAATTTGAGATTTTAGGACATTAAACTCGGATACTCCAGAATACCATCACAACGCCTCGCAGCGTCTTGACTCTACCACTGATCCCATACTCATGGCATCATACTCAGATACCGCATTGCTTCCTTGGAACTTCACAACCGGTCTTTCTCTCGTGCCACTTGTAACCCTGGAATACTCCATCTCCCAATTTAAAACATGGAGAAATTGCCAACGACTCAGAACACAAAGTTGACAATCCGAAACTTCCTTCTCTATTGCTCAGAACTCATGCAAGAATACTCATAACGACCCTGAAGTTGGTTGCCCAATCAACTTCTTCCCTTCCCATACTGCATATAATAGCCCATGCTCTGAGCTAGAAATTCTCAACCGCCGAACTAATCTCGCAAGCCAACCACCTTGAATTCACCATTTTAATCTTGAAGGATTCCTAACCACCACAAGGTCTCCGACCAACGGCCACTTGCCGTAGAGACACTCATCCTTTCTTAAACACGTACCACATGCATTATCTCACTCTTCACCTCTCCTTGAACACCAATAACCCTGGTCTCAGGAATCCGCACCGCAGGCCTCTTTATCCAGTTCTCTAACCGTTCTTGAACAAATCTCTGATCTCCTCAAAAGTACCCGGTCCTCCCCCACTCAGGGTTCGAACCATCACCAATTGGTTCGCCAACCATCTAGCCCACAGACTGTTTTTACCAATAACATCGCACCTACTCTTGGGATGTGATACGTAATGCTCGATAATCCCCCCCCCCCCCCGATGGAGGTCGAGCAATTCCAAATACCCCGAATCTCCGATGAAATCCTCAGAAACTTCTCATCATGACTTCCTCTAGTCATTTAGAATCTCATACCGTCCCACTACCGGACATCTCAATTGTCCAGTCGCAACCCTGACTCTCAGTCTGAACTAACGAACTAACATTTTCCTCATCCTTGACTCTTCAACCAACGTTCCATCACGTGGGTTGTAATAAGAGTGGAGTCCTCATTACCACACTCGATACTCATCATAGATAATAAGAGCCACCGCTCCAATATCCTCTTCTTGATCGTCTGCCGCTGCAGCTAATACATGCCCTACTATGCTCAATTAGGATGTATCCTTGTCCTTAATCATCTCAGTCCCCGCTGACAACCTGCTCATGCTCTAACATTACCACTCGGCAGACATACTGCCCAAATACTCTGATGAAAGATCGTAACCAAAGCTACCCCACAGGGCTCACCCCCAACCTTGGAAACCGAAAATCTCAATACCCCTCCTGTTTCCCACAGGAACAGAAATAGCACCGCTCAGGTCACAGAAAATGACATCTCCATCATCGGCCGGTCACTCAGCCCAGACCGTATTCTCCCATAACGCACCATCCCTACTCATCCCTGAGTCTTGCGACTCCAACTGTCATCTCACCAACAATCCCTCAGAGCTAACTCGATTTCCCTTTTAAGGGATGCTCCACTAAAACTCGTTCATCATGGCCCTCTAGCCCCATACTCTTTCACCTCTGGTCTCGGTCTAACCAATCACCACGGAATAACTGGTAGAACCAATGACACTAACTGCCACGGGTCATGGTACTCGAACCATGTGGCCACCTCTCGATCTGCTATGAATCATGGTACCCGAACCATGTTATCTCTTCTCAATCCGCTACGAATCATGGTACCCGAACCATGTTATCTCTCCTCAATCCGCTACGAATCATGGTACACGAACCATGAAATCACCTCTCGATCTGCTGCAAATCATGGTACTCGAACAATGAAATCACCTCTCGATCTGCTGTAAATCATGGTACTCGAACCATGAAATCACCTCTCGATCTACTGCAAATCATGGTACTCGAACCATGAAATCACCTCTCGATCTGTTGCAAATCATGGTACTCGAACCATGAAATCACCTCTCGATCTGCTGCAAATCATGGTACTCGAACCATGAAATCACCTCTCGATCTGCTGCTTAAAACCTCCGGAATGTTCCCTGTATCGAGTATGGGTCCTCTGATTTCAGTAGTATGGGCCCATACTACCTGCCACATCTACCCATACTTTCCACACGGACCATCCCGGAGTTCCTAAGTAGCTGCTCAACCTTCTTAATCACCAACCCCGTCATGCGTGTTCACTCCTCTGCGAAATACTCTACCCTGTCAGCGCACTCATCTGACCACGGTCAACCTTTCCTACGCTCTTCCTAGGTTCTCACACCTTTCCGCCATCAGCTGCTGAAGAACTCCTAATGATGCCAGCCATCTACCTCCTGAATATCGTCATATTCACTTGGTAGCTAACTCCCATCATCGAGAGTTCCACAAAGCACGAAGCATGCAGCATTCGGGCATCGAATAACCTCATAAAACCTCTCTAGGCTATTATCCTACTTGCCCTCCTCATACTCGTAGGATATCACCGAACTCAAGCAACTTCACCCCACGCGGGCCTATGACTACCCTCTCAGAGGATTCCACGAATGCTCATCCAGCTATCTCTCCTAGATTACTCTTCTACTCAATCCCTCTCTCAAAAGGATTCCCTCCGGATACTCTTACTCAGCACATACTCGAAAGCATATCACAGATAACCGCAACTCCTAGGCTAAGGCATCACAAATCAAGCCACTCTAGTCCTAAAATATGAAATACCTAGCCTATCTCTAGCATGCATAATATCTCATAGAATATCTCACAACATAAAATAAGGGTATTTTGGGAAATCACCGTCGGGCTCTGGCAGATTGTACACACTGCTCCTTCTCGTTTTCTCTTAGAAACTCTTGTTTGCTTTAGCAAAATCATTTCTTTGAAAATTCTTCTCAAATCCTCAGTTTGAGTCCAGATTTACCCGAAGGCGCGTCCGAATCCCTCAAACCAAGGCTCTGATACCAACTTGTAACACCGTAATTTTTCAAACAGATTTTTCATTTCAAAATCGCATACTTTTCATAACATATTGTATAGAAATCTCGTTTATTCAAAATACAAACACAAATCCATTAATAATCTAGGACCCTCAAAATACAACTCTTTCTCTGGTGTGTACAATCAAGCCGGTGTCGTCCCGCGATCCTGAGAAAACCTGAAACACATAACACATAACACTGTAAGCACAAAGCTTAGTGACTTCCCCAAAATACCACATATAACACATATTAGCCACTCGAGGCTATAACTCTGTGGGCCTACTGGCCCTAACTCTATGGACCCTCTGGTCCTAACTCTGTGGACCCTCTGGTCCTAACTCTGTGGACCTTCCGGTCCTAACTCTATAAACTCTGGAATACACACAGCATAAATCACATAGAAATAATGCAGTGCAACACATCACATTCATAGCATACAAGATACTCTGTCACATAACTCTAATTACCACTCAAGGTAAAGTATAATGAGAAGACTCACCTGACCAGCAGCAAGTAAAGAACCCGCTCCCGAATCTCGAACTAGCCTCCACCTAACACAAGGGATGAATATCTCTAAGTGATACTCTAATCACAACTCTAATAACCGAAGGCTATTCTTCCTCTCTTAAACTCTTTGAAGTGGATAAAAGACCATTTTACCCCTCCATGGTCTCTACTACTTATGTTGATCCAAGCCCCAAAGTCAACAGAAGTCAAACTCGAGTCAACAGTCCATGTTTGACCCGACTCGCCGAGTGCACCCTTGCGACTCGTCGAGTCCACTTACTTTCCTCAAAAATCTCGTGGCAGTCCAGCTCAGCTCGTCGATTTGACCCTCAACTCGTCAAGCTATCGCCTGATTCAGTTCCTCGGGACAAACCCTAACCAACTCGTCGAGTCGGCTCATCGACTCGGCGAGTTCATTCAGACCAAATGTTCATTCAGACGATTTAAGGCAGATCCATCACCCCAAACACTAGATCTACCATCCTGAGGGTCGATTGTCACGTAAAGCTGCAAGCTTTACGTTTAAACATGGCATATAAAGCTCATAATGCCAATATAACTCTAACAAGGATGATTAACCACAATAACTCTTCCATGGTTAACTAAAGCTATAATCTTTGGACTCTCTGGACCTCACAAGGTCCAGATCTGAAGTCTAGGCCTCATGAGAGACCTTATGCACACAAGGTCCCAACAATGGTGGAAGAAACCTTAATCTTCCATATCTACAAGATCTAAGCAAAATAACAAGAAAGGTGCAAGCTTTTACCTCTTCCTCAAGCCCTTGCACGAAGTTACACCAGATCCACTGATTCTCTAGCTCCCTTGATGGGTGATCTCCTCTTTTCCTCAAAAGATGCACTAGTTTACTCCAAGATAGCTTCTCTCTCACTTTCTAGCTCAAATGACCTTTAGGGTTTGCTTCCAGGGAAAAGGGTGGCCGCAAATGAGGCTATAAGTGCCTTTAAATAGGTCCCAAACCCCGGAAATTAGGGTTTCTCTAATCAGCGCCTACTCGGCGAGTCCCTCTCCTCGGACTCGTCGAGTCCACTCATTAAATCCATGGGAGAAACCCAACTTGACTCGGCGAGTTGGACCCTCAACTCGTCGAGTCTCTCCTTTAATCACAAGATTAACCTACACCATAATACCTCTGAAAATTCGGATGTTACATTAGGCCCCAGGTACATTGGTCCTTTCAGGGTTGCAGGCCGGGTGGGAAAGGTGGCGTATAGGTTGGATCTGCCAGTTGTGCTTAGTCAGATCCACAGTACCGTTCATGTCTCCCAGCTGCGGAAGTGCCTGGTAGATGACTCTGCGGTGGTGCCTCTAGAGGATATTCAGGTGGATGACAGCCTGAACTACATTGAGCGACCAATAGCCATCCTCGACAGGAAGACGGAGGATCTGAGGAACAAGAAGGTCGAGTTTGTCACACCCCAAAACCGATGGCGGAAACG
This sequence comes from Lactuca virosa, assembly GCF_052849685.1. Taxonomy (NCBI): domain Eukaryota; kingdom Viridiplantae; phylum Streptophyta; class Magnoliopsida; order Asterales; family Asteraceae; genus Lactuca; species Lactuca virosa. The sequence continues at coordinate 18,849,660 of NC_136433.1, read as the reverse complement.
TTCCGGGGCGGAGGACGTCATGTATAGCATCACAACCAATGTATAATAGCAATCATAACAACGCAACCATTACAATGAATACTTAAATAAAAATGTTTACATCAATTTGGAAATCGTCTGAAACTTATTTGAATTACATCAAATAGTACGTATGTATATCAGCTTAAACTCTTATTGCTTCCAGTTTCCCAAAAATCCAGCAAGTACCTATCTACTAATTTCTTGAGAATACAAGCAGTTTGAAAATATCAACATAAAGCTGGTGAGTTCATAAGCGGTAGCTTGTAGTGAAATCTTGTTGATGAGTTAGCAGAAATGTTTGTATAGTTTCAAGAAAATCCGATATTTTCCTTAGTGAAAATGTAGTGTTATCAGTTCTGTAATAAACCATGAATATATGTATGTTTCCAAGAAAATCCGATATTTTCTTTAGTGAAAAGGTAGCGTTATCGATTTCGTATAAAACCATGAATGTTCGTTACTGAAAATTGTAGTGATATGCGAAAATACTACCTCATGTGACTAGCTAAAGCTAATCATGAAGTATAAGTATTTTGTATGTGAAACCATTGCATAATCGATTCTGTTTGAAAACCCTGGCTTTAGCCAGTATACGTACTGTGTATCAGTTCTATTTAGTAAAAATAAAACCGTTGAAGAGTGCCAGGTTGTAAACTAAAGGTGATTTATACATATTGTGAGTCGTATAACCATGTTTGATATGACTAGAGACCTTTCCAATGTTCTCCAGGCGTCGAGTTAAATGACATTTGTCACCCTAGGCATGCCTGCCCAACTGTAGCTAGCAGTTCGGGTGTGGGATTGTCAGTCCCGAATAGATCTATTCACAAATCTCACGCTCTCCCTCCAGGAGACTCTGGTTATACTATGATAGGATTTATCCCTATACACCTAAGGGTACAGTAGTGAAGTAGCACCTCACAGTATCATACAATCTAGTTTACATGTAGTGTCATAGCGTTTTATCGTAGTGAAAATCTGTATGTATACCGTATGTAGTGAATGTTACAGTTATGAATACCATGATAATGCAGTGATGTAAACTGTAAACCATTTCTGTATTAGTGCATACGTTTAGTAGTGAAAGTTTTCGTACTTGATATGTTTTTAGAAAATCCCAAACTATACCGATTATAGTTTGCATGTATAGTGTACTGAATATAGTGTTATGAAAAACTATGCAATTTTAGTGAAAACGTCCCTTATGCTCAGCACAGTACAAAAGGGTTAATGTATGAGAATTGCATGAGTTTTATACTTGTTAAAAGCTCTTTGTATTAACAAAAGCATTTATGGTGTAGCTTGTATTCCCCCCTGAAAACGTTTGAAAACCAGAAAATGTAGGGGTATGAACTCACTGTTTGACGTAGGACCCGAGTGTGAGGTCGGTGTGGATGCTGAGTGTCAACTGATGTTTCGTATGCAAGTGGATCCTATTATCATATGGCAACACATATATGTATTAGATGAGGGCATAACATCATCTGTTATGGGAGGAAACCACTTAGGGATTAGGAATCACGTGAAACTAAGTGTTAGGATCACACGTGATTGAAGATAGGGAGTTTGCGGCCGTAATCGAGAGTGTACGGTCAGGGGTTTGCGGTCCAATGGGGTTTACGGCCCATGGCTTACGGTCCAAGTTTGCGGCCCAAGTGTTTATGGTCCATAGGTTTACGGCCTACGGTTTACGGCCCAGGGTTTACGGCCCAGGGTTTACGGTCGTAAACACTTGGTGAAAGGTAGGATTTCTGGTGCTTCAAACTCCTTTCTAGCCTCTTGGGAGTGTTCCGAGTCTTTTGTATGGCAAAAGGGGTGTTAAAGGTCGATCCTTGATCCTTTACTAGAGTTTACGGCCAAGGCGGGATGTACGGCCATAAACTCTTCATGTTCATGTCTTTTGGGTCGATTTTTAGGTGGAAATCCAAAGTTTCAAGCAGAAATCAAGCATAGATAGTAGTTACTTATTATAAGAGGGCTTGAAATGCGATTTTTAGCCACCAAGAACTAGTGTGTGTTCTTGGTGTTCTTGGTGTGAGAGAAAATCTAGAAAAAGATGAACTTTATGAGATGAAACATGGATTCATCACCAGAAAAGGGATTTAAGCACCATAGAAATGAAGAATCACTTACATTCTTGGGGATTCTTGAGCTAAAATCGATGGTTGAAGAGAGAGAGTAGAGAGAGAAAGTACTTTGAGTGCTTAGAGTTCGAATTGAAGGCCACTCATCCCTTATATAGGGGGGTGAGTTTGCGGCCAAGAGTGAGCTGGCACCGACCGTAAACGAGTTTACGGTCTCAAGTTTACGGTCACGAGTTTACGGTCACGAGTTTACGGCCGTAAACTCCCGGCCGTGAACTCGTTCTGGCCGTGAACTTGAGGCTGACGAGTGAAGTTTCGAGTTTTTGCGTGATTTCCGGTTAATTCCCCTTTGTATAAAAATACACATTATTGATTTAAAAGAGTAAGGTCTTTCCCAAACCAAGAATGTTGACAGAATTTACTAAATCCCCAAATTTTATTAACGGAAATCGGGTATAGATAACGGAAAAAGTTTCGGATTGTCACATCGTCCCGAAATTCGAACATAGAGTACAAATCATGAATTTGGAAAGAGATGCGGATATTTCTGTTTCATCTGATCTTCGCGCTCCCAAGTGAATTCAGGTCCCCGCTTAGCATTCCAGCGAACCTTCACTATCGGGATGCGACTTTGTTTCGTTCGTTTGATCTCTCTATCCATGATTTCGACCGATTCTTCCACGAAGTTGAGGTTCTCGTTGATTTCAATCTCATCGAGAGGAATCACAAGTGTCTCATCGGACAGACACTTCTTTAGGTTCGATACGTGGAAAACAGGGTGGATGTTGCTGACCCCTCGCGGTAATTGGAGTTTGTATGCTACGGGACCGATCCTAGCAAGGATTTCGAACGGTCCAATGTACCTTGGGTTTAGCTTTCCATGCTTCCCAAAGCGTATCATGCCTTTCCAGGGGGAGACCTTCAGAAGGACGCGGTCACCAACCTGGAACTCCAAGGGTTTTCGTCTCTTATCGGCGTAGCTCTTTTGTCTATCTCGTGAGGCTTTCAGTCGTTCCCGGATTTGTACAATCTTCTTAGTTGTCTCTCGGATGATCTCAGGACCAGTGAGAGTACTGTCGGGGACCTGACCCCTGGCTAGCTGCGTGTCACCCACCTCAGCCCAGCACAGAGGGGATCTGCACTTACGGCCATAGAGGGCTTCAAACGGCGCAGCCTTGATGCTGGTATGGTAGCTGTTGTTGTAAGAAAATTCAACCAAAGGAAGATGAGTGTCCCATGACGCGCCGAAGTCGATGACGCAGGCCCTCAACATGTCTTCCAATGTCTAAATTGTTCTTTCACTTTGTCCATCAGTCTGCGGATGATAAGCCGTGCTCATATCCAACTTAGTTCCAAGAGCCTTCTGTAGTGACTGCCAGAACCTGGATGTAAACCTGCTATCTCGATCGGAGATAATGGATGCAGGTACACCATGAAGGCGAACTATTTCTCGAAGGTATATCCGTGTGAGTCTCTCCATCTTGAAGCTTTCTTTGATTGGCAGGAAGTGGGCGGACTTCGTCAACCGATCGACAATTACCCAGATGGCATCGTGCCCACTAGGAGATCTGGGTAACTTGGTGATAAAATCCATGGTTATCCTTTCCCACTTCCACTCAGGTATTTCCGGCTGTTGAAGTAGACCTGAGGGCTTCTGATATTCGACCTTCACCTTGGCGCAAGTCAGGCACTTGCCCACGAAGGTAGCGATCTATGCTTTCATGTTTGGCCACCAATAGAGGTGTTTGAGATCCAAGTACATCTTATCCGACCCTGGGTGAACGGGGTATTTCGTCATGTGAGCTTCATTCATTACAACCTCTCTGTAACCACCGAACTTTGGGGTCCAGATCCGGTCCATGAAATAATAGACTCCGTCTCCCTTGATCTCTACGTTCTTTTCCATTCCTCTCAAGGCTTCACCCGGCATGTTCTCTGGTTTTAAGGCTTCCAGTTGAGCCTCCTTGATTTGCGCGGATAAATGGGAATGGATGTTCATTGTTAGTGCCTTCACCTTACGTCCTGAATACTCCTTTCGACTGAGGGCATCTGCTACCACATTGGCCTTACTGGGATGATAGCGAATTTCGCACTCGTAGTCACTGAGTAGCTCTACCCATCGCCGTTGTCCCATGTTTAACTCCTTTTGATCAAAAATATGTTGCAAGCTCTTATGGTCGGTGAAGATAGTGCACTTGGTTCCATAGAGATAGTGTCTCCAGATCTTTAACACAAAGACCACTGCTCCCAACTCCAAATCATGAGTTGTGTAATTGACCTCGTGTGTTTTCAACTGCCTCGAGGCATAGGCGATGACCTTTCCTCTCTGCATGAGCACACACCCTAGGCCCTGATTGGATGCATCACAATAGACTACGAAATCTTCCGTCCCTTCGGGCAGGGACAAGATAGGTGCGCTGCATAGAGCCTGTTTCAAGGTTTAAAACGCAGTGTCTTGCTTGACTCCCCAACTAAAGGTTACACCTTTCTGCGTCAGGGTAGTTAGAGGCTTAGCGATTCTGGAGAAGTTCTGGATGAACCTGCGATAATAGCCCGCGAGACCCAAGAATTGCCGGATTTCTGTGGGTGTCTTAGGTGCAGACCAATTCTCAATCGCTTTGATCTTGGAAGGGTCCACGTGTATTCCTTCCTTGCTAATAACATGTCCAAGGAAATTAACCTTCCTGATCCAGAACTCACACTTCGAAAATTTAGCGTATAGCTTTTCTGCCCTTAATGTTTCCAACACTTGCCTAGAGTGCTGTTTATGATCCTTCTCACTCCGCGAATAGACAAGTATATCGTCGATGAACACGATTACAAACTTGTCTAGGAAAGGGCGGCACACTCGATTCATCAGGTCCATGAATACTGTCGGTGCGTTGGTCAGACCAAAGGGCATTACCACAAAGTCGTAGTGTCCATAGCGAGTTCTGAATGTTGTTTTGGGCACATCATTCTCGTGAACTCGCAACTGATGGTACCCTGATCTTAGATCTATCTTCGAAAAGTAGCTAGCTCCCTGAAGTTGATTGAAGAGATCGTCGATTCTGGGTAAGGGATAACGGTTCTTGATGGTCAACTTGTTCAGCTCTCGGTAGTCAATGCACATCCGAAAAGATCCATCTTTCTTTTTCACAAACAAGATCGGAGCTCCCCAAGGTGAGGAACTCGGCCTTATGAATCCCTTGCTGATCAGCTCATTGAGCTGGTTGGATAACTCTTGCATTTCTGCTGGCGCTACACGATAAGGAGACTTAGCTACTGGAGTAGCTCCGGGGATTAAGTCGATACGAAACTCGACTTGACGCTCGGGAGGAATTCCTGGGAGATCTTTGGGGAAAACCTCAGGAAAGTTATAGACTTCGGGGATGCTCTCGAGGTCTCTAACTCTTTGCGTCTCTTCAACAACATGAGCTAGGAATGCATGGCACTCCTTAGCATATACTTCTGAGCTTTGATTCACGAAATGATACGGAGGTTCGAGCTAAGCTTATCTCCGTAAATCATGAGGGTTTCGCCAGAGGAAAGATTGAGACGGATAGCCTTCTCGAAGCAAAGAATATCAGCACGATTGGAACTCAACCAATCCATGTCGATAATGACATCGAAGCTCTTGATGGACACAGGCATAAGATCGTTGGGAAAAGAATAATTGTCTAGTGTAAGACTACAGCCTATGAATATGTCGTTAGTACTCTCCTTCTTTCCGTTAGCCATCTCGACGGTAAATGTTTCGGTTAAAGGTTGGGATTTACATTTGATTAGGTGTTTGAATGCATGACTAACAAAACTCCTCTCCGCACCAGAATCGAATAGAATGCATGCATGAGAGTTATCAAGGAGGAACGTACCCGTAATAACAGTAGGATCAGCAACTGCTTCCTCCTGGCCCATTACCAGAACTCTTCCTGTATTGCCACCAGTTGTTGCCTTGGGGCAGTTTCTCCTGAAGTGCCCAGCCTCTCCACATCCATAACAAGTTTGACCAGCGCCCGCTCCCGGAGCCTGGTTGGTTGGTTGGGTTGGCACCTTGCAGTATCGAGCTGTGTGCCCTTTCTTTCCACAGCTGTTACAACTCAACTCACGGCAGGTTCCGTGGTGATGGAAGTTACACTTGTTGCATAGGGGTAGTTTTCCAGCATAACCACCGGTAGGAGATTGGGTGGTTGGAACAGCAGTGGGAGCAGCAGCAGGAGCAGTAACAACATGAACTGCCACCGTTTGTTGTTTCTTGGAGGGCTCCTGCGAAGACTGACCCTTCCGTTTGTTACCAAACTTCTTCTTCTTCCCACCGCTTTCCTTTTGTGGCTCGGAGACAGCTGCCACCTCATCCAGATCGATTCCATGATCGATCAGAGTCTGTGCCAGATCCTTGGCGCTTTCAAAAGTAATCGGTCTAGCAGCCAAGACATTCCCTTTTGTTGGTTGTGTCAGTCCCCAGATGTACCTTTCGATTTTCTTGCTTTCCGGGGTGACCATTCACGGACAGAGGAGAGCCAAATCACAGAATCTATCGGTGTAGGCAGCGATGTCGGAACCCTTCATCTTCAAGTTCCAGAGTTCGTGCTCCAACTTTTGCACTTCGCCCCTCGGGCAGTACTCCGCGAGCATGAGCTCCTTCAGTCTTTCCCAACCCATGGCATTAGCCACTGGCAGGGTTAGGGTTTTGACTCGACCATTCCACCAGGTCAAGGCTCTGTCGGTGAAGGTGCAGGCGGCGAACTTCACCTTGTTTGCTTCAGAACAGACGCAAATTTCGAAGATGGATTCGATCTTCTCGAACCATCGAGTCAGGGCGATGACACCTCCATTTCCGTCGAAGGACTTGGGTTTCGCAGTCATGAAGTCCTTGTAGGAACACTCTTTTTGATGTCCCTGACTTCCATCTTGTCTCTGTGGTTCGGTTCCACCTCCAGCCCCACCAGCATTCACTTGTGCCATTGTTGCAGCCACGGCGGCGGTAACTGCTGCCTGGAACATGACGGGATCGAACTGAGGAGGTGGTTGTGGTGGAGTGCCGTCGTTCCTTCTGATGGGTCTTGGTCGGGGAGGTATCTTGTTCTAGAAATCAATCAGGAAGAAGAGAATGGTAAGTCCTCGAGATATATAAAACAAGATATATCTCATCCTGATAATAAAAGTATACTACCGAGCGATAAGCACAGAAAGGTTACTGACGCAAGTAAGTTATCGCTTAAGGAAGAAGAGGTAGCAACACTTAGAGTGAATCTGTATACTGAGTTTGGCTCTAGCGAAAATACTCCTATAGTATTTTGTGTGAGATGATTTTTGGTAAGTTTTAGGCCTGCTGTAACACCACAGTCACTCCCAAGCACATGTTGGTCATGTCTCGACTGAATATAGTTGATCAGGCTATATTCACCCTAGACATGATTACATAACTGCCCACGTTTAACCGCAGCGTTCCAACATCCAAATACTTTTTGTTTTGTTCTACTAGTGACACGAATTTTTTTATGTATGCATGCTCGTATACTTTTTATAAAAATACTTATATTTTTGAAAGTATACTTTTAGCGTAGAGCACTTAGGCCCCTTAGTGTTTATAGTTGTATACCACGTAAGGTTCGGTATACTAGTTCGCTATAAACAAGGGCTCTGATACCAATCTGTCACACCCCGAAACCGATGGCGGAAACGTTCCGGGGCGGAGGACGTCATGTATAGCATCACAACCAATGTATAATAGCAATCATAGCAACGCAACCATTACAATGAATACTTAAATAAAAATGTTTACATCAATTTGGAAATCGTCTGAAACTTGTTTGAATTACATCAAATAATACGTATGTATACCAGCTTAAACTCTTATTGCTTCCAGTTTCCCAAAAATCCAGCAAGTACCTGTCTACTGATTTCCTGAGAATACAAGCAGTTTGAAAATATCAGCATAAAGCTGGTGAGTTCATAAGCGGTAGCTTGTAGTGAAATCTTGTTGATGAGTTAGCAGAAATGTTTGTATAGTTTCAAGAAAATCCGATATTTTCCTTAGTGAAAATGTAGTGTTATCAGTTCTGTAATAAACCATGAATATCTGTATGTTTCCAAGAAAATCCGATATTTTCTTTAGTGAAAAGGTAGCGTTATCGATTTCGTATAAAACCATGAATGTTCGTTACTGAAAACTGTAGTGATATGGGAAAATACTACCTCATGTGACTAGCTAAAGCTAATCATGAAGTATAAGTATTTTGTATGTGAAACCATTGCATAATCGGTTCTGTATGAAAACCCTGGCTTTAGCCAGTATACGTAGTGTGTATCAGTTCTATTTAGTAAAAATAAAACCGTTGAAGAGTGCCAGGTTGTAAAGTAAAGGTGATTTATACATATTGTGAGTCGTATAACCAAGCTTGATATGACTAGAGACCTTTCCAACGTTCTTCAGGCGTCGAGTTAAATGACATTTGTCACCCTAGGCATGCCTGCCCAACTGTAGCTAGCAGTTCGAGTGTGGGATTGTCAGTCCCGAATAGATCTATTCACAAATCTCACGCTCTCCCTCCAAGAGACTCTGGTTATACTATGATAGGATTTATCCCTGTACACCTAAGGGTACAGTAGTGAAGTAGCGCCTCATAGTATCGTACAATCTAGTTTACATGTAGTGTCATAGAGTTTTATCGTAGTGAAAATCTGTATGTATATCGTATGTAGTGAATGTTACAGTTATGAATACCATGATAATGCAGTGATGTAAACTGTAAACCATTTCTGTATTAGTGCATACGTTTAGTAGTGAAAGTTTCCGTACTTGATATGTTTTTAGAAAATCCCAAACTATACCGATTATAGTTTGCATGTATAGTGTACTGAATATAGTGTTATGAAAAACTATGCAATTTTAGTGAAAACGTCCCTTATGCTCAGCACAGTACAAAAGGGTTAATGTATGAGAATTGCATGAGTTTTATACTTGTTAAAAGCTCTTTGTATTAACAAAAGCATTTATGGTGTAGCTTGTATTCCCCCTGAAAACGTTTGAAAACCAGAAAATGTAGGGGTATGAACTCACTGTTTGACGTAGGAACCGAGTGTGAGGTCGGTGTGGATGATGAGTGTCAACTGATGTTTCGTATGCAAGTGGATCCTATTATCATATGGCAACACATATATGTATTAGATGAGGGCATAACATCATCTGTTATGGGAGGAAACCACTTAGGGATTAGGAATCACGTGAAACTAAGTGTTAGGATCACACGTGATTGAAGATAGGGAGTTTGCGGACGTAATCGAGAGTGTACGGTCAGGGGTGTTAAAGGTCGATCCTTGATCCTTTACTAGAGTTTACGGCCAAGGCGGGATGTACGGCCGTAAACTCTTCATGTTCATGTCTTTTGGGTCGATTTTTAGGTGGAAATCCAAAGTTTCAAGCAGATATCAAGCATAGATAGTAGTTACTTACTATAAGAGGGCTTGAAATGCGATTTTTAGCCACCAAGAACTAGTGTGTGTTCTTGGTGTTCTTGGTGTGAGAGAAAATCTAGAAAAAGATGAACTTTATGAGATGAAACATGGATTCATCACCAGAAAAGGGATTTAAACACCATAGAAATGAAGAATCACTTACATTCTTGGGGATTCTTGAGCTAAAATCTATGGTTGAAGAGAGAGAGTAGAGAGAGAAAGTCCTTTGAGTGCTTAGAGTTCGAATTGAAGGCCACTCATCCCTTATATAGGGGGGTGAGTTTGCGGCCAAGAGTGAGCTGGCACAGACCGTAAACGAGTTTACGGTCTCAAGTTTACGGTCACGAGTTTACGGTCACGAGTTTACGGCCATAAACTCTCGGCCGTGAACTCGTTCTGGCCGTGAACTTGAGGCTGACGAGTGAAGTTTCGAGCTTTCGCGTGATTTCCGGTTAATTCCCCTTTGTATAAAAATACACATTATTGATTTAAAAGAGTAAGGTCTTTCCCAAACCAAGAATGTTGACAGAATTTAATAAATCCCCAAATTTTATTAACGGAAATCGGGTATAGATAACGGAAAAAGTTTCGGATTGTCACAGAGTTGGTGAAGGTGCAATGGCAGCACCGCAAGGGATCATAATGGACTTGGGAGATGGAGGACGAGATGAGGGAACACTACCCCGAGCTATTTCCAGATGCAACAGACTTCGAGGACGAAATCTAAAATAAGCGGGGGAGATTTGTAACGCCCGGTTCCTGGTATGTATTTTAATAAAGAATTATTCATTTTTGCAAAGGGACTCGATGATTTGGAGGCCCCAAACTCGTCGAGTAGAAATGGGAGAAGTTTGGACACGGGACTAAGAAGTCGAGAAGCCTCGACTCGACGAGTAGTTCTGCCAAAGTGAAACCCTAATTTTTAGGGTTTGCACCCTATTTAAACACTTTATCTGGCCTCAACTATAGCCTCCATCACCTCCAAACCTTAGTCACGAAACCCTAACCCATTGTGAGTGTTCTTGAGCCATTGTTGTGTGTTCTTGGTAATTTTGAAGCTTGAGAAGGAAGTGGAAGCTTGGGGGTTCAAGAGGAAACAAGTAGATCCAGAGTTTGTGCTCCATTTCCAGTTCATTTGAGGTATAAATTATATACATTGTCCATTCATCTACTAGATCCCTTCATGGAGTAGTTTAGGGCTTTAAGGAACCATTCATGGATGCAAGCATGTTTGGGGTTAAGACTTCAGATCCAGAGTCTTTGAGGGACTCCATGGCATAAAGGTGCCAACTTTATGGCCATGGGAGTCCCATGCATCATAAGAACCACTTTTAGAGCCTTTTTTAGCTAAACAACCCATGCATGAACGTAAAGTTTGTAACTTTACGTGTTATATCAACCCTAGAATGTCGGATCTATGTTTTGGATGCATTAAGCCCGACTAAAATCGGCTGTATGGAATTAGACTTTGGGGAACTCGACGATTCGTTCTTAGGACTCGGCGAGTTGGGTCGTGGTTCCCCAACCTTTTCTGTTACTGAGCATACTTGTTGAGTCTAGAAGATGACTCGGCGAGTTGGACGTGTTTATGGACTTGTATGAAGAGGAACTCGACGAGTTCAAGGATGAACTCGATGAGTTGATGAGCAAAATGTCCCAACATATATGAAGAGGAACTCGACGAGTTCAAGGATGAACTCGGCGAGTTGCGAGTGAAATGCCCCGACTTGTACGAAGGGGAACTCGACGAGTTCATGGAAGGACTCGACGAGTTCAAACGGAAAGTCTCGATTCTGTCATAAGGAGAAACTCGCCGAGTTAGAGGGTAACTCGACGAGTTGACGGACCAACTCAACGAGTTGAGTCAACCAGAATGTTGACTTGGACCAGAAGGTTGACTTTGACCAGAGTGTTGACCTTTGACTTGACCATTGACCAGAGTTGACCTTTAAAGGGGTTATAAGTTTGAAAGAGTAATTAAAAGAGATGTTATGTGTAGGAGTTTGAGGAGAGTTGATCCCAGCACCGAGGACAGTTCAGCTATTTCACGACATTGAGGTGAGTTACCTTCCAGTAGAAGTGGGTCTAAGGCACCAAGGTCGGCCCACTAGTAGGTGATTATAGTTGAGATGATTGTCTTTGTGATAAATGTCTGGTATGTCACTATCTTTTATGTTTTATGTGCTAGTATGTTATGTGATTATGTGATAGTGGTAGATAGGGGACTAGTCCCCGGACCCGGTTGAGATATACCGGCAGAGTAGGTAGGGCACCTAGATATGTCTGTATGATATGCTATGTTATTATGTGGTAGTGGTAGGGGGTGAAATAGTCCCCGTAGCCGGTTAAAACCGGAGGGTAGGTCGGGCACCCAGATATGCCTGGCAGGGTAGGTCGAGCACCCATATATGCTTGACAAGGGGTAGGTCGAGCACCCCGGTATGCCTAGAAAGGGTAGGTTGAGCACCCACATATGCTTAGCAGGGTAGGCCGGGCACCTAGATATGCCTGACAGTATGTTTATGGTTTGGTATGTGGTATGATGGGGGAACTCACTAAGCTTTGTGTTTACAGTTTCAATTTTGTTTCAGGTCCTTCTTCTTCGAAGGGAAAGGAGCCGGCACGGTAGCAGCGCATCACACACATGATTTTCTGCATATGTGATTCTTGGAATTTGTACTTTGAAATTATTACTATTTTATGATATGGTTTTGAGACATATGATCTATGGTTTTGATGAAATGAAATAACTTGATGATGTTTTCTATTAATTGTTTATGAATCGTTATATCAAAAATGAAATTTTTTGTCTAGAATTTTGGGATTTTGGGATGTTACAAATGGCTAATTAAGATTATGGATTAACCGATAGGTTTGGTTATGATTATGTTTTAGCAACCGCTCCAAACTGCCTCATACTCACCCCTAACACAGTTATATTAGACAAACCACGTTACATAATAAATTACAAGAAATACAAGATTTACCGACGACACTATTAGCGGCGACAAGGGTAGTTGCGGCGACACCAAAGAAACATGTTGCGTGTCGCCGCTAAAGAGGCGCCGCTATATGCTTAGCGACCCATAGTGTAGTGTGACACTTCAAGAGTAGCTTAAATTGTTGCCACCACCGGCTGATGTCGGAGGAAATGAAGGGAACTAAGATGATTAGTTTATGTTTTATTTAATGTTTTGATAGACTTAGTATAACATATAACTTTATAACATTATTGCTACTTAATTTGACATGTATCATATCTTTATAACACTTTTTGTACTTAACTTGGCATCTGGATCATTTTTTCTGCAATTAATGTTTCATGTTTTTGATAGTCTATATCAGTTTTTATGCATCCGGTGGCTGTTTAAGAAAAAAGAAAAAGATATTACCAGCGATACGCTTATTAGCAACGACGTGTGTATCAACGACGGCATATAGTATTAGTGGGGTTTTCATGATTAATAGCGACGCGACAATAGTGGTGACACATTAGATGTGATTTGACGACCCTATTACCTTTTCCAACGACTTCTATGTTTTTTACGTCGCCGCTAATGAGTTCTTTTTTTCTCTTTTTTTAGCCATAATAACTCTTTGTTTTATTTTTAATAATAATAATAATTAATAAAAAATAACAACAGTACTACTACTAATTATTATTATTATTATTTAGCGTACAACCTTCAAAATATTAATAACTTGTTGTTTTAAAGATATGTCGCTAAGCACACGGATTTGGCATAATCCACTTGTTTTCTAGAAATATTATATATTAATTAAATTGAATTAGCAATGGACCTTAGATATTATTAAAGTTAGATCGCTAATACGCAACAAGGAAATAGAACATCAATTATCACTCACTAATTATGTAAATCCATGTGATACTACGTTTTTTTTTTTTTTTTTTTTTAGTGAAGATTCATTTGCAAGGTAATATGTTTGACGGTTGTAGTCTTTCCCTGATTCAAGTTTTTCTAGTCAAGTAAAATATCTATTTTGCCAAACATTTTTCAGCCAAGGACTTTTTGGATAGCGATAGGGGAAGAAAAATATACTTATCTTTCTGTATCTTTCCCTTATATTTTACCAAAATGTATATAAATTTCCTTCTATACTTCTTGGCTAAATTTTAGTCATACAAAAAAGCGGCCAACTTGCCCGTTTGTTTTATCAATCATTGTACGATGATAACTAAGTGTTTTAATTAATGAAATTATCTCCAATATAATCAGACTTTGGATCCGAAGGTTTAGCGATAAAGAATATAATCAGACTTTGGATTCGAAATTTTAGGGATAAACGGCGGTCAACTCAGTGTATGACTACGAAATTAAACATGTAAAAGTCACGTTTTCAAAGCTGACGGTTTCAAGTCAATAATAATTTATTTAAGTTTTAATATTCAAAATTCAGGCTTGCGTACGTCTAACACCCACCATTTCCAAAAACACAGCATTCTGTAATGGAGCTGTATCGCATTATCCTTGTGTTGATCTTCAGTATCATATTCCTTATCTTGTCATGTTCTGCTGCAGTAGATAGAGTATATATAAATCAACCGATCAAAGATGGCAACACCATTGTTTCAGATGGCGAGATGTATGAACTGGGGTTTTTTAGCCCCGGAAAGTCAAGGAATCGATATTTGGGGATATGGTACAAAAACATATCACCTTGTACAGTTGTCTGGGTTGCTAACAGGCAGACACCAATCAAGGATGCATCTGGGGTGTTTCAAGTCACTTCAGAAGGAGTCCTGCTGAGTCACGGTGGTGGCAATAATGTCATCTGGTCATCAAATGTGACATCGGTCTTTGCCAGAAATATGAATCCTGTGGCACAGCTTTTGGACAGCGGAAATCTTGTGGTGTGGGATGACTATAGAAACAAAGAAAAACTGATCTGGCAAAGTTTTGACTATCCTGGTGACACTTTGCTACCAGGAATGAAATTTGGGAAGGATTTGATAACAGGAATAGAGAGGTACTTCACGTCTTGGAAGAGCCCTGATGATCCTTCTACAGGTTTGTATAAATTCTGGGTAGACACAAATGGATATCCACAGATTTTTCTGGGAGAAAGTCAAGGTGAAACCTTGAGGGTTGGACCATGGAATGGTCTTGGCTTTCAAGGCATTCCTGAGGAAAGCATGAATCCAATTTACTCCACAGAATTTGTCGTCAATCAGAAAGAAATATATTATAGCTATAAACTTAAGAGTACAACTGTTCAGAGGCTTCTTTTAGCATGGGACGGCATGGCACAACGGTTGCAGTGGATCAAGCGAACCAAAGAATGGATCGTGTATGCAAATGTTGTAGTTGATGCTTGTAGTCGTTATGGACCATGTGGTCCTTTTGGAAGCTGCAGTATGAAAAGTTCTCTCCCTTGCAGTTGTTTGGAAGGTTTTGAACCAAAAGTCCCAAAAGAGTGGAAGGCAGGGGATTGGTCGAGTGGGTGTCAACGTAAAAAGCCATTGGATTGTAGGACTCCGGATGTCTTCCATAAAATTTCAGGAGTGATTTTTCCAGACACACGACGTTCATGGTACAACAAGAGCATGTCCCTTGAAGAATGTGAGATGACCTGCAGAAGGCATTGTTCTTGTACTGCTTATGCTAACTTAGATATCAGAAAGGGGGGAAGTGGATGCTTGCTATGGTTGGATGAGCTTATGGACATTAGAGAATATGATGATCATCAAGAACTGTACATAAGAATGTCGACCTCTGAGTTAGCAGGTACACAAATTGTATTCTAAATATAACAGTGAAAGTCGCTGGTGAGTTGTAGAGTATGATGGTTGGGCCTCTAGTAGCATTATCCTCTGAATTATTGTGTTATATTATATTTTCAAATTTCAATGCATGAATTCCCGTGTTTGGTCACTTTGCCACGTGGCGGCTTTTAAAGCAGCCTGTCCCGCAGTGAAACCCCCAGTCCTCAAGCTCACGAGAGGGAAGACCACAGTAAGATCCACATAAGCTTGTTTCCTTCCGAAGACCAAAATATCAGCTGGCCTGAGTGTTTGTTATCGCCATAGTCCATACCTTAATCCGTGTGTTGCTGCTTGTTATTCCTTTCCCTTAGCAAAAGAATTGTAACCTACTAACCTTACTAATTATTTTATTCATTAGCAAAAGAACAATTCAGCTTCAACAAGAAGAAGGAAGTACTCACGGTGGTGCTGTCAGTTTCGTCAGCTGCACTACTTCTGTCTGCAGTAACATATGCATGTAGAAAGAAAATGAAAAGTCTTCATAAAAAAGAACAAGGTAAAACAAGTCATACATTATTCTTCGAGAAATGAAACATTAAATGTTTTCCAGACTGTGATTTTTGGCAGATTCTTGTAAACATGAGAAAGTGAAAATGAACTTTTTCGTAGGTAACAGGGTACATACCCATGATAAAGATCTTACGAGTGATCGGATGGAAAACCTTGATCAGCTTCCATTTTTTAGCCTTCATAAAATAGTCGAGGCTACCAATAACTTTAACATTGATAATAAAATTGGAGAAGGTGGTTTTGGTCCTGTTTACAAGGTAACTTGCTGATTCTTTTGAAATAAAACGTAATACATGTCTATTAACAAAGGAATATCAGAATCGTAAGGTCCAATATTTCTCTTTTAGGGTGTGTTGGAAAACGGGCGAGTAATCGCTGTAAAGCGTCTCTCAGAAACATCCCAACAAGGAGTTGATGAGTTCCAAAATGAAGTCATTTGTATTGCCAAACTTCAACATCGGAATCTTGTGAAGCTCCTTGGATACTGCATTCATGGAAATGAAAGGATTCTAATTTATGAATACATGGATAACAAAAGCTTGGACTCATTTCTGTTTGGTTTGACTCCCTCTAATTCCTTACTTTCACACTTGTTGTAGCAATGTGCATGGACTAATTAAGTAGTTCATATGTGGCAGATGAAGCCAGAGGTTCAATGCTTGACTGGCCTCAGCGCTTTCGCATTATTCATGGTATAGCTCGAGGTATTCTTTATCTACATCAAGATTCCCGCCTTCAAATAATCCATAGAGATCTCAAGGCAGGTAATATCTTGCTGGATAGTGAAATGAATCCAAAAATATCAGACTTTGGCCTTGCTCGAAAGTTTGTAGGACAAGATGACATGGCTAAGACAAAGAAGGTTGTTGGAACACAGTAAGAATCCGTAAAACATTGCCCAAGACAAGGGAACACATACAAACAAACACAAAATCCCACTAATCTTTTTTTTATTAAATGAACTTGGCTGCAGTGGTTACATTTCTCCTGAGTATGCAGTACATGGACGCTTCTCTATTAAGTCAGATGTATTTAGCTTTGGGGTTCTTGTGCTAGAGATTGTGAGTGGGAAAAAAAACAGAGGGTTCTCTCATGAGGCTCACAGTGATAACCTTCTTGGACATGTAAGTTAATCTTGTAGACTAAAAAGGACCAGAAACTATTTGTTCTTTAACATCATCCTTTAGTATATTTTTCTGAAATTTGGTTCCATTCAGGCGTGGAGACTATATAAAGAAGACAAGTCCATTGAACTCATGAGTGCATCTGTACGCAACTCTTGTGTCGTGTCTGAAGTGCTACGATCAATACATGTTGCGTTATTGTGTGTGCAACATCATGCAGAAGATAGACCAACTATGTTGTCAGTGGTTCTGATGCTGATTAGTGAGGGGGCACTGCCTCCACCCAAACAACCAGCTTTTTTCACTGAAGAAAGTTATCGTGAAGTTGATATTGTTTCATCCCTAGAGGAATACACAGTTACCCTTTTGCATGGTAGATAGAAAGCATGTGCCTATGCTGATGTATAAATTGTTGGAGCAATAAGAATTTGTTTTGGAGACTTTCCTTATTTTATTTTTGATATTTCTTGTTCCTTTGTTCTAGTATTAGACTGGGTTTCAGTTTCCTTTTAGTATAAGTAGGGTTTAACCTTTGATGTTGATTCATACATAACTTCTTTTGTTTCTTAACAAAACTTAGCCAGCAAGCTTTTAGTTTCTCCTTTGTTTTCAGTCTTTTCTTTTGTTCCTCTGTTTCTCGGTTTTCCTTCTGCCTAAAGGCAAAAGCAGAGTTTGTTGCTTACACTTTGTATAGGAGCCAAGTTTATGCCAAAAATAGAACCTCAAAATAAATGGAAGCATAGAAAAACAAAAAAGACGTCTATTCTTGCTCCATTACCCAGTGTTGTCCGGAAACAGTTATGTTGCTTGGGCCATAAGATGAAGGACTTTCTACAAGCTCAAGAGGCATGGGATCCGGTGGATCCCAAGAATCCTCCATACCCTATTGATGTTAGGAAGGACAAGATGGCACTTTCCGCCATCTACCTTGGAATTCCGAAAGAGATGCTATTGTTAGTAGCAGCAGAGAAGGAGACAGCAAAGGTTATAAGCAGACATGCATAATGAAAGTTGAAAGGGTAAAAACGGTGAGCATGAAGTAGACGGAGATAGTAGATGAGTTTGCTTTTAAAGTAACCAGCGTGGTTAGTAACATACGTGCTCTCGATGATAGGATGGAAGAAGCGTACATTGTAAAGAAGTTGTTAAGAGCAGCCCTGACAAGATTCCTATAAAATGTTTCTGCAATAACATAGTTTTGTAGATCTTCACACCATGACCACGGCCGAAGAGGTAATCGGCAGATTGAAGGCACATGAATAAAGGATTCGAGGAAACGTTAAAGTTGAAGATAAAAATTACTCTTGACTGTCCAAAAGTGCTTAGAAAAGACAAAGAATCAAAATGATGATCCAAAAGGGGGTCGAACAAGTTCCAGAATGGAAACTATGATAATTCATGAAGCCAAGGAAGAGGCGGCAACAACCTACGAGGTTTCTCGGGAGGTGTTACAGTTACCAAGATTACAGTTCACTTAGCTTCTAAATGTAAATGACCACGACGAGAGAGGAACGAAGAAGACCTTGGCTAGATATGGTAATTCTTGGGGGTGCCATTTCTAGACTCCTAAAGTTAGTGTTGAGACGTGAGTTAATTCGTTGAAACCAATAAGTTTGTACCCTCATGGTTAGGTCGTGGTGTGTTAGTGTTAATGTTAATGTTAATGGAAACAATCACAACAACACAGATTTCATACAACCATGTAAGTATAATATGCATCATATACCATGCCGAAGTTATCAAAACAAGGTGTGGTTAGAGTAGGAAAAGCTATGAGGTTACAAAACATACGTGTATGACCTTTTCCCATTACCCTAACCCAAAAAAAAAGTATCAGTATCCCTCCAAGCCATCATGCTAGGGCAAAACAGAAAAACACTAAAATCCACAGTATACCATCAAGGGAGCCATCAACTGGACCAACTGTCTATATATAAAATCTAACCAAACATCTGAAAAAGAAACTCGTGACTCCAACCTCTCCACCTGGAGCTCCAATCGAACTGTGTGGCCAATCACCTCCTCCAACACCTGGTAATGGAACTAGGCCTCATCCTTCGCCTCCTGCAGCTGTTCCTGCACGAGGAAGGTCCTCATCTCCATTACATCCCTTTCCTCCTCCAAGTACTACACTCGCTCTGTGAGCTGCATCAAGGCCATCCTCAATAAGAAGAGCTCAATGTCCATCGCTCCAATGCGATCTGAGTGATGGGCGGTACGTGGTACCAGAAGAGAGATAGCATACTCGATAGTAGTGTTCGGGGTAAGGGAGGTGCAGTAGATGACTCCCCCACCTCGAATTGTAATCTGATATCCTCCTCCTGCATCCAGGTGCGTATCTGAGGCATCCAAGTGGCGTCTCCTCCTGATTTCTTTGCTAGCGGTGGTGATGCTGGTGGGGACACCGCTCTTTTCCGATAGGGAGTGACAGTAGTCTTCCTCAGGGTCTACTTCACCTAAGTACATGTGTGTATCTTGTAAGATCGATATGAAGGAGTGGGCCGGGGTGGTGAGGTCTCCGGTGAGGTGGCAGTGTCCTCCTCATCCTCGTCGGGCTCGTAAGCGAAAGTGAGAAGCACTAGCCTAGCTGGTGTGTAGTCTGGTGAAAGGGGTGACTCTAACAGGTGCTCAGCTAGAGTATAATCGGGCTCTGTTTCATCACTGTCATCCGTCTCCGAGGTATCGACAGGATCTGAGTCATAAAGTACCACACGCTCCTCATCTGATGAGGAAGTTGCCCTCCACGATCCATCGCCTGCCATCTTGGCAAATGTCACACCCCGCTAAAGCGGAAACACAGGGCGTGGCAGTACAAAGGGTTTCATAGCAAAAGATAAAAGACAACACCAACCATAGTATTAAAAAGCATTACAAATTTACAATGGATTTGAACAACTTTTAAAAGAAATTACAATGTGGATTGAAATACAACACATGTGAATGCTCCTAAAAGTGAAGTGTCCCTAAGTGCCACTTATTCGATGATTCCTAAAAAAGCATGTAAAACGAGTGTCAACTATAAAAATAGTTGGTGACTACTCACAAGTTTATAACATAATATAGTTTGAAATCATGATAATCAGAATATTGATAACAGTTTCCATAAACAATGTTCATTTCTAAAATAAGTAAATAAGTTTTCATGAAAAGAAGTTCGTTGCTAAAGCGAGTAATAAAATTTCCATAGATAGAAATATATTGCAAAAATGAGTAAATAATTTTGCATAAACAAAGTTCGTTGTCATCATGAGAGATAAAGTATGTTTCCCAAAATGAGATGCAACGTTCATATTCTCATGGGAAATAAAGTTTGTTGCTAAAACGAGATACAAGGTTCGTATGTGCGTAATGATTAAACCATGAGTTCACAACCCAAGCCTAATGACCGATGGTGCCCTCTTCTATGTCTATCGCTAACATAGGGAAATATGGTAAAATGCACTCAAGCGAATCGTGTGAGTGAGGAGTTGTCTACCGCCTAATAGCGTTATCCATAATGATCATGGGCTCAAATGAGTTAATGAGTTGTGTGAACTGATTCCATGGACTAAAACGCGATAAGGCCTCATGAGTTAACAATAGCATACACATACACAAAAAAAAATATAGCAACCAAGTTTGATACAAGTCAAATTAAATACAACGAACAATAAACAGTCTTTGGACATGCTTTTCCACCCCAAAACATTTAAAACCCAAAAATAGGGGGAGTCGTGAATACTCACAATGCATTGAGATGATGCAAATTGTGCCTTGAGCTACGTTCCACTCGTACCACTATCGATTCCTACAATAATTGTATACGCTAGTGAGTCTCTATGTCGAAATCTAATGCTAATATACTAAATTCTACATATAGAGAAATGCTAAAATTTTTTGTTCTAATATTGGTTTTATATTAAATGGGTAACAATTTTTCTGAAATTGTGATATTTTATAACTCATGTGATTAAGATAATTTTGGCTATTATTTTCCAGGTTTTTGTAATATTAATTGAGGGTATTTCAACACATTTAAAGGTGTTTTAAACTCCTAAAAATCCAAAAATATTATCAAACAGTTTCCAAAATTCATCAAATTTTACATTTTCGTTCCAAATACAGAAGAGATCTTCCATAAAATTTCCCTTGAATTTTGGATGTTATTAGCTATTTTTCTAAATTTCAAAGCCTTCATACCAACATAAATTCGTGAAAAATAGTATCCATATGATAAAAATTCCCAAAATTTTTATAATACTGTTATTAAATATACTTAAGCTGGGAAAAATATAAAAATGGGTTTCTAAACAGTTTAACCCGATTTTATTATTTTTGTACATTTATTCTAACAAAAATGGAAATAAATAGAAGAAAGTGTCCAGAATTGCCCAAACTTTTTGTAATACTGTTGTTATACATATACAAAGTGTGAAAAATATAAAAGATATTTTTCAAATCGTTTTGCTATTTTTATTTGTTTTATTCTCTTGAATAATCATTAACTGGTGAATAATTATCAAACAGTTAAATTAAATTACCAAAGTTTTTGTAGATGTCATTTACAGTGTACATAATCTGGTAAAAATACCAATGGTGATTTTTATATAATGTAATCCGATTTTGTGGATTTAAGTGTATTTATCTTAAAAAATAGAAGAAAAATAGCATACTAAATAGAAAAATCATCCAAATTTTTATTTAGAGTTCTAATATAATATAAGGTCTTTTGGTAAATTTTCATGAATTTTGGATGAGTAGAACAAATTTTCCCGTTATTTGTCCATTATAAATACAAAAATTGGGGAAAAATAGGTATGAATTATGAAAAATTCTGACAATATTTGTCTGAGTATTCCACATGAGGTAGGATCTACGAAAAATCTTAGAGAGCCTTTTCACTTTCTTTAAAAAGGTTTTATGATTTAATTTAATTAATAAAAAATCAAAACCATACCAAACAGTACCAGAAATCCTTGAAACTCGCTGAGATGTCATCATTTACTTTAGGGGTCATCCACGAATTTACCTAGGATTTATAGACCTTAGAAAGTATTTTATATGAATTATTGCCCTATTTTCTTGCAATAATTATAATAATTCGAGAAAAATGAATTAATTTCTGAAAATTTACAGACCATCTTATTTTGTTGGTGGAACTCTGGGAAAAATTGGATTTAATCAGAAAAGAAGTTTTAGATATTTATTTGGGAATAAATCATTTATAAACCTATTTGAAAGCTTTTAACAATTAACTTTGTTCATCTAGCATCTAAGCTTGAAGATCTTCACATGCATGTTGGTTTGAAGACCATTCATGAGTTTGAAATGGTCAAAAATCGTTTTTCAAAGAAAACTTAGGGTGCCTGTAGTGATTTTCCACTAAAACTTGTAGAAAAGTGCATTATGTTGATTTTGACTTAGGTTTTGGTCATAGGACTTCACCATCTACAACATGCATGTTGTTTTTGGGTGAAACCCTACCACCATCATCATCAAAACCGTGAGTGTGTGTGTGTGTGTATGTTTATGTGTTCATGATATTTAGTTAGAATGGAGTAGAAGATGGAGAAAATGTAGCAAACTTTGTAAAACTTGAAAGAAAAGTGAAGGAAAGTAAAGGATTTTCGTATCTACCTTGAAGAACAACCCTAGAAGATGAAGATTTGAAGGTTGAGAGATGTTCTTGGCTGGAGAATTTCGTGGGTTTTGAGAGAGAAAGAGAGAGTTTGCGAGAAAAACTTGTTCTTGAAGGATGTAAAGAGGTGGAGTGAAGAGTGAGTGAAAATGAGTAGTGTGTGCCTTTTGAGTGTGAGAGAGAGATATGGGGAGAGAGGGATCCGAATTTTTGAGGTATAATACCCTCTATTTCTATTTTCTCTTTATAATATTTAAATCTTTTTATAAAAAAATATCAAAGTTTTATAAAATATACAACTTAACCTAGCTTTTATCCATAAAACCTTGATTTTTGGCTTATAATCTAAGGGTAAATGTTAATGATTTAATTTTTATTTTCCTTGATTATATTTTCCTGAATTTAGTCATTTTAAATTGATATTATGAGGTTCATAACAAATTTTATGGAGTTTTAGGTGTTAAAGTTTATAAATTTGAGATTTTAGGGCTTTTAGGGTTTTTCGGATTTTGCTAAACTTTAGATATCAAGATAGATTGAATTTTGGAGGCATCAAATTATTTTTGTGTTTCCTAACTCTTATTCAAGTTAGAAATAATGTTTGTAATTTATTTTTATCAGTTTATTGGTATTCTATGTAGTGATTCCGAGATCCAAACGAAATTGAGGAATCAAGTATACTAGTCATAGTTTTCAACTTTAACTTAAGTTCCTACGAGACTCGGACCTAATTTCTAATACTAGGTCAAGTGCATGATGTATGTATATGATTCATGAAAAGGTGTTCGAGTCAAAGAGTGACCCGAATATGGATAGTCTCTACAGTTAAGTAGTTGCAGAATTCACATAACAATGTGAAATCTAAGTACACTGTCCATTGTTTCTAATTGTTTCTAAGTTTCTAGTAGGTTATAACTTAGCTTCTAACTACTAAGTCTAGTATGTGTCGTTCCTATATGTGCAACTAAGTTTAGTCAAATCTAGAACCGACTCGAATTTTGATGGTTGTCACAGTCTCCCCCGGTTGAAAGAATTTCGTCCCGAAATTCAATTCGTGACGTATTCTATTAGAACTCAGCCGAATACAATTATATGGTTTGAGAGGTGGTGACTTGAATAGCTCTTTGATTATTTTGGGTTAATTCCTCACGGAAAGAGCTCAGCTCTTTAGCTATCAACAAATTAGTGTTTCCTTAATTCGAGTTCTATAGTCTAGATTGCGAGAAATTAGGATCATGGAAATCATGATCCAACAATGGCGTCCTAGTTGAAAAGATTATCTAGTTAGATATTATCTAACTTAAAAGAGCGTTATAAGTTCTTCTAAAGCATCAACTGCATTGGGTGCTAAATTCGCACTGATCCTTAAGTCGCATTCTAAATCATCACTAAGTGTAACTTCGTTGTCTAATAAAGAAGGGATTAGGAGCAATTTGTTCACTTCCGGATTGGCTACTGAATCTGAAAAAGCTATATTCGGAAATAAGAAAGGGTAGCACGAATGAAAGAGAAGCAATCAAGGGTAAGTTCCTAATGATACGTGCTATTGGTACATCTCAAGCGTAAAACTATTTAAGTCCCGTCAACAAAAGAACTTACGAAATGATCGAGGATTTCCGAAGTTATAATTTCTACTACGGGTACTCTAACTATAATAGAACCATAATTGAAGAGTATAGTTAGAGAGTCGTTGTTTCTAATGAAGGCGGTGGAAGTGTATGATAAATTAAATCACATTGTGTAGATAACATTTTGAGCGTTTATGAATGATAAGAAATCCCACTATCATCAAAATGTGTAATAATTCCAAAAGAATGAAGATACATGTGTGGTAATAAAACGAAGTAGTAAAATAATAAAGAGATTAATTAATGTTAAAGGTTTAACTCGTCAATGAGGGAATTTATACATAAATATTTTGATTACTCTTTTGAAAAGTAGTCTAATTGTCTAAGTCAGGACAAATTCAAGCTTACGAGTCAGAATATTTATGAAAACAAGGCAGAGAGTTTAGGAACTCACTGAAAATTACAAAGTAGAATGCTATTTTAAGAAAGGTGTAAAAATATCGATCATTGAAAATAGTGCATTCTTAATTTAGTGTTTCTACAAAAACAATCATTTAGAGAATAGATAATAGTAAAATTCAAGACTTTTGATGTATTTAAAGAAAAGAAGAAACATAAGTAAACATATCCTTCACATATATTTTTCCAGATATAGAAAAATGATAAGAACAATGGTATTCATCTTGTGTATTAATTGTAAGGAAAATATAATGAAAATTGCATTTTAAATCAAGTTTCCGAATTTAGTACGAAAGAGCAAATGTAAATAAGGATTACTTGTTTACAGTAGATTTCATAATAAAAATAAAATGTATGTGATAAATACATAATTGAATATATCAAAGTTGACTAAATCCAAATTATGTCTCATGACTATACACATATTAATCGCTCAACACGAAAGGGTAGACTTATAGTCTGCATGTGAACGAACATGGTACCAAGAGAATCAAAGTAGAAAGAAACAAAGTTAGACAATGTATTATGTTACTATTATGGGTGTGCGAGATCTAAAATCATAAGGAGGGAAAGAAATCAAGTGCGGGGGAAAGAAAAGGAAGATAGCAGCAATGATTGCTATTATTAAAGTTATAAGAACAATACCTATAGGTAGATTTAAAACCAGGTCGAGATATATTTCAACTTCAGTTTTTGATGTATGTTGATGATTAAATATACATGTGGAAGTTTTAAAGTGTTTGCTAAATATTCGTGAGTTATCAATTAAGTTAAACTTCGTTTGTGAAAAGTAGAAGCACTACAACTGGTAATTGAAAATCTGACAATTTTGACTTTTTAGAATGGAGTCCAACAATGGTTAAAACAGATAAGGTAAGGACTCAATAGATTTAGAAGAGTAATTATACATTGTTAAAAGCGCGTCACTGGAAATCTAAAAGTGAACACTAAGTTTTGCAATGCTTTATATTTTAGAAATTTTATAGATTATAAAACTAATTTGGAATAAAATAAACAAATGAGGTATGTTGGAAATTTAGGAATTAGAGATGTCTTATAAACATGTTTGGAGTAGAAGATTGTAAAAATATCATGTTGGGTTTCGATAAAACACATTTAATAAAATACAATGCCTAAATGAGAAAATTGTCAAAAGAGTCAAAACAAAAGTGGTTTGAAGATCCGATAAAGCTTTTACACATAATATGAACTTTAATGACATATGTTTAAGTTTTATAGCATAGAGTTTAAACACTTTTATAAAAGAAAATGTTTCTAAGTTTTTCGAAAACGTGCCAAAATGGTAAGCAAGGTTTAAAATGGTTTATATTCCCTTAAAAGCACATCTATCCATTGAAATAGATTTGAAATGAAATTAAAATAGCAATGTTAAAACCAATATTGGTTAAATTGAGTTTTGAAGAAAAGTGTTAAGTTAAAGCAAGTTGTCAAAAGACTTTAGCGAGAATATGGCTTACATTGTTAGGAAAGGTCTAGTAAGTTGTATGAAGTGGTTATAAAGTATTTTATCGATGATAAATAAAACTGATGAAGCGAAATAACTTTTTGATGGAAGATTAAGAAGGAACAGGTATATTAGTGTAGTTTATCGTACCTAAATACTAAGGCGAGTACAAGGCGAGTATAAGGCGAGTACGATGTCTTTTCCCCAATATAAAGGACAAGAAAAATCGTTTGTAAAACATTTTATAGTGTCAATACAGTTTTGTGACCTTTTATAGAGGTCGAAGGTTAAATTACAGGTTTGGCATCTGGCTCACGACGTAAGAGGATGTAATCCTTTATAACGATAGAAATGTTAGTAGTGTCGCTAAGGCTCAAACGAATGTATGAAAATAATAAGGTTCAAAGGAGGATTCAAAATGTGTAAGAAGGATTTGTATAACATAGTAGTGCGATGTTTAATCGGGCATAAAAATTTAAGGTTAAAGGTTGGGCATGAAACATGCTAGTAATTTGCAAAGTGTCAGATGGTTGTATACTCGAGATGATCACTAGTGTATTTGGGAGTCTCGAACTAAGACTTGTAAGTTTTTCCAGAAGGGGATGGCTTGTGCTTGAATACAAAGTAAAGATGTTAAGATAAGAATCGCCAAAGATAAGGTTTAGAATCAAAGAGGTATCCTAGACTAAGTTTTAAGGTCAAGATGGAAACAATGGATAACTAAAATAGTAGCGTAGAAGAGAAGTCTCACATATCAGTAGCAATGAGTTAAACCTTTGTGTCTCCTCGTGAGTTGAATCGGGAATGCTCGCCAATGGTATTCATGTGACTACTCGTGGCGACTCATCTACCTCCTTACGCGATGCTCCAATTTTCATCTGTGTCGGTATCGAAATGCTTTCCTAGTTGTAACTCTAGTACGAAGACGATGAAGAGGTATTGAGGAATAATCGGTATAGGTTTCGACTTAAGATTATTACTAGTGTATATCTAGCTACTAATCTTACATATAAAGTCAATAGCTACCGAGGAATACCCATTCTCAGTACTAAGTTTATTGCTGCTAGAGTGGCTAGTGATATAACCTAAGTGGTTAACTTAACACTTGATAAGGGATAAGAATACTTCTAAATAAAGGCATCGTTATAAAAGTGCACTTAGTTTCTAAGTGTATCTAGATAAGTTTTCATGAAAAGAAGTTCGTTGCTAAAGCGAGTAATAAGTTTTCATGAAAAGAAGTTCGTTGCTAAAGCGAGTAATAAAATTTCCATAGATAGAAATGTATTGCAAAAATGAGTAAATAATTTTGCATAAACAAAGTTCGTTGTCATCATGAGAGATAAAGTATGTTTCCCAAAATGAGATGCAACGTTCATATTCTCATGGGAAATAAAGTTTGTTGCTAAAACGAGATACAAGGTTCGTATGTGCGTAATGATTAAACCATGAGTTCACAACCCAAGCCTAATGACCGATGGTGCCCTCTTCTATGTCTATCGCTAACATAGGGAAATATGGTAAAATGCACTCAAGCTAATCGTGTGAGTGAGGAGTTGTCTGCCGCCTAATAGCGTTATCCATAATGATCATGGGCTCAAATGAGTTAATGAGTTGTGTGAACTGATTCCATGGACTAAAACGCGATAAGGCCTCATGAGTTAACAATAGCATACACATACAAAAAAAAATATAGCAACCAAGTTTGATACAAGTCAAATTAAATACAACGAACAATAAACAGTCTTTGGACATGCTTTTCCACCCCAAAACATTTAAAACCCAAAAATAGGGGGAGTCGTGAATACTCACAATGCATTGAGATGATGCAAATTGTGCCTTGAGCTACGTTCCACTCATACCACTATCGATTCCTACAATAATTGTATACGCTAGTGAGTCTCTATGTCGAAATGTAATGCTAATATACTAAATTCTACATACAGAGAAATGCCAAAAAATTTTGTTCTAATATTGGTTTTATATTAAATGGGTAACAATTTTTCTGAAATGGTGATATTTTATACCCCATGTGATTAAGATAATTTTGGCTATTATTTTCCAGGTTTTTGTAATATTAATTGAGGGTATTTCAACACATTTAAAGGTGTTTTAAACTCCTAAAAATCCAAAAATATTATCAAACAGTTTCCAAAATTCATCAAATTTTACGTTTTCTTTCCAAATACAGTAGAGGTCTTCCATAAAATTTCCCTTGAATTTTGGATGTTATTAGCTATTTTTCTAAATTTCAAAGCCTTCATACCAACATAAATTCGTGAAAAATAGTATCCATACGATAAAAATTCCCAAACTTTTTATAATACTGTTATTAAATATACTTAAGCTGGGAAAAATATAAAAATGGGTTTCTAAACAGTTTAACCCGATTTTATTATTTTTGTACATTTATTCTAACAAAAATGGAAATAAATAGAAGAAAGTGTCCAGAATTGCCCAAACTTTTTGTAACACTGTTGTTATACATATACAAAGTGTGAAAAATATAAAAGATATTTTTCAAATCGTTTTGCTATTTTTATTTGTTTTATTCTCTTGAATAATCATTAACTGGTGAATAATTATCAAACAGTTAAATGAAATTACCAAAGTTTTTGTAGATGTCATTTACAGTGTACATAATCTAGTAAAAATACCAATGGTGATTTTTATATAATGTAATCCGATTTTGTGGATTTAAGTGTATTTATCTTAAAAAAATAGAAGAAAAATAGCATACTAAATAGAAAAATCATCCAAATTTTTATTTAGAGTTCTAATATAATATAAGGTCTTTTGGTAAATTTTCATGAATTTTGGATGAGTAGAACAATTTTTCCCGTTATTTGTCCATTATAAATACAAAAATTGGGGAAAAATAGGTATGAATTATGAAAAATTCTGACAATATTTGTCTGAGTATTCCACATGAGGTAGGATCTGCGAAAAATCTTAGAGAGCCTTTTCACTTTCTTTAAAATGGTTTTATGATTTAATTTAATTAAAAAAAATCAAAACCATACCAAACGTACCAGAAATCCTTGAAACTCGCTGAGATGTCATCATTTACTTTAGGGGTCATCCACGAATTTACCTAGGATTTATAGACCTTAGAAAGTATTTTATATGAATTATTGCCCTATTTTCTTGCAATAATTATAATAATTCGAGAAAAATGAATTAATTTCTGAAAATTTACAGACCATCTTATTTTGTTGGTGGAACTCTGGGAAAAATTGGATTTAATCAGAAAAGAAGTTTTAGATATTTATTTGGGAATAAATCATTTATAAACCTATTTGAAAGCTTTTAACAATTAACTTTGTTCATCTAGCATCTAAGCTTGAAGATCTTCACATGCATGTTGGTTTAAAGACCATTCATGAGTTTGAAATGGTCAAAAATCGTTTTTCAAAGAAAACTTAGGGTGCCTGTAGTGATTTTCCACTAAAACTTGTAGAAAAGTGCATTATGTTGATTTTGACTTAGGTTTTGGTCATGGGACTTCACCATCTACAACATGCATGTTGTTTTTGGGTGAAACCCTACCACCATCATCATCAAAACCGTGAGTGTGTGTGTATGTTTATGTGTTCATGATATTTAATTAGAATGGAGTAGAAGATGGAGAAAATGTAGCAAACTTTGTAAAACTTGAAAGAAAAGTGAAGGAACGTAAAGGATTTTCGTGTCTACCTTGAAGAACAACCCTAGAAGATGAAGATTTAAAGGTTGAGAGATGTTCTTGGCTGGAGAATTTCGTGGGTTTTGAGAGAGAAAGAGAGAGTTTGAGAGAAAAACTTGTTCTTGAAGGATGTAAAGAGGTGGAGTGAAGATTGAGTGAAAATGAGTAGTGTATGCCTTTTGAGTGTGAGAGATAGATATGGGGAGAGAGGGATCCGAATTTTTGAGGTATAATACCCTCTATTTCTCTTTTCTCTTTATAATATTTAAATCTTTTTATAGACTAATATCAAAGTTTTATAAAATATACAACTTAACCTAGCTTTTATCCATAAAACCTTGATTTTTGGCTTATAAATTAAGGGTAAATGTTAATGATTTAATTTTTATTTTCCTTGATTATATTTTCCTGAATTTAGTCATTTTAAATTGATATTATGAGGTTCATAACAAATTTTATGGAGTTTTAGGTGTTAAAGTTTATAAATTTGAGATTTTAGGGCTTTTAGGGTTTTTCGGATTTTGCTAAACTTTAGATATCAAGATAGATTGAATTTTGGAGGCATCAAATTATTTTTGTGTTTCCTAACTCTTATTCAAGTTAGAAATAATGTTTGTAATTTATTTTTATCGGTTTATTGGCATTCTATGTAGTGAATCCGAGATCCAAACGAAATTGAGGAATCAAGTATACTAGTCATAGTTTTCAACTTTAACTTAAGTTCCTACGAGACTCGGACCTAATTTCTACTACTAGTTCAAGTGCATGATGTGTGTATATGATTCATGAAAAGGTGTTCGAGTCAAAGAGTGACCCGAATATGGATAGTCTCTATAGTTAAGTAGTTGCAGAATTCACATAACAATGTGAAATCTAAATACACTGTCAATCGTTTCTATAATCTAGCTATGATTGTTGATCCCAAAAAACCACGACGCTTCATCGGACGTCGCTACGTGTTTAGAAAGTTGTGCCTGTTTTGAATTGTTGTGAGGTTGTCGCTGGCAACCACAGGTGGGACTGTCAATCCCGTATTGACCTATACATATCTCTCCCTCTCACTTAATATTTAAAGATTATAGGTTGGGAGCTAGCTGAAAGTCTATCAACATGTTGATGAATCGTGTCTCATCTAACTCTTGTTGTGGGGGCCTCCCATGGTCGGTCGTGTTGATATTCGTGTTGTATTCATACGGTTTTACTTATTATATATATATATATATATATATATATATATATATATATATATATATATATATATATAGTGTTTTTTGCATAGCCAAGTATTTGGGCAGAGTAACACTAGGAACTAAGCTTTATCCAAATAGTGGCTATAATAACGAGTTTCAGTGTTTCTTGGCAACTGGCCAGCGTGACAACTGGGTATGTTCTTATCTATCATTGTGGTTCATTATAACAACTAGGCATAATATTAGCTAAAAGGTTTGGGCAGAGTACCTATCGGGCATAATATCATCCTATTGTTATGAGCATAATTATCTAACTACAATAAGTAATAACTACGTCAAGTTGCATTTTAAAAATGTATCCCCTACCGCGAAAAGGTTTGGAAAATGGGGCCGTGAACTCACTTGTGAGTTTTGAAAACGTTGTTGTAGGGTAGAAACCACAAGTTAGCACTTCGAGAGACGTATGAGGCAGTGACACACGTATCGAGGCAGATAGAGGACGTATGATAGGGGTAAATAAATGACATACCGAATCTTGCTATTTATAGCAAGTTTTGGAGTGTGCGCCGCGCAAATGCGTGTGAACCATAGATTTATGCCACGTTTCCTCATCTCCGCGTGCCATGTCACTCCGTATCCAGACATATCGACTGTCAGGTGCGCGCGAGCGCACGTGATGGTAAAAATTCAAATTTGAAATTCCGTAATTCTCACATACGAACTTCATTCTCAACGACTCTTAAATATTCATGTAGGTCTCGTGATTCTCTACAACTTTCCTTTTGGTCATTTTGTCTAGTTTTGACTTTCGTTTTTCGACGAGTTTTTATTACCGCTATGATTTTATAAAAATCATAACTCCCTCTTATGCCTTCCGTTTTACGCATTCCTTGCCTCATAATTCACAATTTAAGTAGTACTACGGCTGCCTAGTTGGTGACTTTTTCCAAATGTCGACCAATCTCCTTGTAGTTTTCGTCGTTGTAACTTTTTAAGTATGGTAGAAATTTATTTACTATAAATGTCATATCTCACCCATATTGTGTTAGATTCTTGCAAAATTTATATTTCTTGAATCGCAATGGCTTAAGGAATCTAAATGTGTTAACCTGCTCTCAAAGTGATGCGACTTTATATGCACTTATTTTTGAGTCTAATGGTTGACACAATTAAGGACGGAAAATTCGAATATATTAAAATATACCATGTGGTTACAAGGTTGTCCTTATTACATTTTTACGTACTATCGTTAAATATTAACAGTGGTTGGTGACGTATTCTATGGGTTGTCACAGATTCTTTTGTATATTAGTCGGTTAGATATGTTGTAATTATAGATAGCTTTGTATTTATAGAATAGATATCTGATCTGTAATGTTAGTGATTAGGATCAGACTATACGTAGATTAGATTACATCCCTAAAATAAAGGGATTTTTGTTTATTGTAATCGTGTATAGTCATGTATTAGTCCAAAACTATGAGTCGGCTAAAGAGATGATGGAAAAGTTAACTAATGTGTACGTTGAAAAAAAAAGTCTTCTAATGTTGAGGAGCCAAAAGAAAAATGTCTAATGGCTCGCATCGATGACTTTGAAACTGATGATTCTGAAAGCCAGTCCAGCACATTCGATGTTGATCTCTCTCAAGCTGCAATAGAATCAAAGGCTCAAGATTGGGACTCCTCTTCCATGTATCAGGTTAAGAATTTTTTTAATTACTCTTCAAAAGAAAAGTCTGATATGGTCGATTATTTGCATCTTGATCTTTTTCACTCTAATGAAGAAAAATCCACTATCAAATCTGAGATGAAATCTATAAAACAAAAGCTCATTGAAACTGAAAATTCTCTCTCGTTTGAATAAATAAAATGATATTCTCTCACTGTCAAATAAATTTTTCTTCACTGAAAAGGAAAAATCTAATGAACGTGCCAAAAACATTCAACTTATTATAAATAATTTGGCACATTCTCACTTTAAAGTAACTAAAATAATTAATGCTAAATTTCCTTATCAGTTTGAGAAAATACTCGGTGGTAATATCGATGAAGTTGTCTCTGTTTTCAAACGTATTGAAACTGAACAAACTTTTTATAATGCTGGTGATCTGGAGAAGGACTTTAAAACTAGATTTGATAGTACTCTTTTATAAATCAAACCTTTATTGACAAATATTGTATAACTGATTCTAATGGTCACACCAAATGTAAATCTCACCTTTCTTCTCTTGATCCTTCTCAACGACCTCCTAATTGTGATTATGTGTTGCGAGGTTTTGCTTAAATTTCTCATTTCTAATGGTGAAATTAACTCAGTGAATGAAATTCTTAGTGAATTTCCTCACTGCACTGTTAGTGATCTTGAAGCTGATTGTCACTCACTTTCTTCTGACACCGATGTATCCTCTCATTACACCATCAATAGCATACCTGTTCCAGAACAAAAGGAAGAGTTTTTAAATTAAATAAACAGGATTCCACTCATCAAAATTCGAAAGTTAAAAGAAATCAAAGTTCTAATTATAAAGAAAAAAACTTTAGAATCAAGGTATGTTATAGATGAGGAGACTCCTCTCACAAAGTCAGTGAGTGCACTTTTAAAGAGAACACCAAACGTGCTGATAATATCATTTCACGAAATAAAAATTGGATCAAGAATGAAAACTCCTTAAATTGCCTTCCTAATGAATGCTATAATCTCTTATCTCTTAAGAGACGAGTGTTAACTGTGTGACTAAGCACTGCAGGGTCAGGAGCATATTTGGTACTTAGACAGTGGATGCTCAAGACATATGACAGGATTCAAATCTCTTCTGAATGATTATGTTAAAGAGGATGGCCCTACAGTTACCTATGGAGACAACAACAAAGGAGCAACAAAAGGTTTTGGTGTAATCAAATTCAAATCTATGGATCTAAATAATGTGTTTTATGTTTAAGGCCTTCAAAATAATCTCATCTTAATTAGCCAATTATGTGACGTTGGTTATAAGGTCTTTTTCAGCGAGGAGAAAGCAAATATTGTGGATTCAAGGAGTTTTATTGTGCTTTATGCATTCAAGAAGAACAATGTTTACATTTTTGGCTGATTCTATATGTTAAACACATTTTATTTTATTGTTTTTCTCTTTATATAACTTCTCAAACATAAATTTATTGCTTTAAGAAAGACAATCTCTAACTTTTGGTCTACCAAAGGAGTATACATTGTATATGTTTATCTTATGTCTACTATGTTTTTTCTTCTCTCTTGACCTCCTTGTCACAGGATCTATTGCATTAGGTGTCTAAGCCCATAAATAAAAATGGTATATATTTGAATTGATAGTAGCACAGTCCTTTTGGGTTGCTCTCAAACCTAGCAATTAGACAGGATGACTTTTAGAGAGAGAGAGAGAGAGAGAAATTAATTTATTATTAGAATAATAAATGGTTTATTAATGTGTTATGAAAATAATATATTAATTAGAAATCATATTATTTAATTAATAATTAATCAGAAATTAAATGGAATTAATTTTGGGATTAATTGGATTAATTAAAAGTACATGGACTGTTTGGTTATTTATTGATAGTTGAGGAAGGAAGGCTCTAGAACCGCATAGAATGAGGTGGACGAAAATCATCTAGGGTAAGGCCTATATGATTTCATCTAAGGCCCCTTGGATAAGGTGATTGGGCTGCTTGGTCACCAAGCAAGGGAATCTAGGGCTTATCCCTTAAACCCTAGCTTTGGCCCCAAGTATCTTCAACTATATAAGGAACCCCTAGCCCCTTGATTTCGTCCACCCCTTCCCTCTACAATCCTTGGATGAAAACTGCTTCTCCCCCCTCCTCTCTCTTAAGTTATCATCTTGCTAGCTTGGGTGTGATTCCACTAAAGGCACGACATTTGTGGTGCTAGCTTCCAAGAGATTTTCAAATGGAATTTCTAGTTGTTTGCTATAACAACTAAAATGTATGTAATCCTGAAACCATCTCCTCTATTTTTCTAAAATGTCCTAGGGTTTCTAGGGTTCTTTTTGATGTTCTTAGTTGTAGGTTCAATAGAGAAAACATAGATCCTATTTAGGTTGCATGGAAACTTAAAGGTTTTATTTTTGTTTGTTTACGTAAATCCCATCAGTGGTATCAGAGCGTTTGGTTTGTTTTCTTTTGAATAGCTATAATAAAAGAATAGATCAATTAGGGTTTATAGAAATTAAACCCTAAAAGGCCATGAATTTCAAATAGGGTTAGGGTTTTAGAAACCATAGTCCCTTTCCCCAAGTTTTCAAAACTTAGGGCTAGGGTTTTGAAAGCATAGCCTTCCTCCCCAAGTATTTTCGAAAATGGTATGTTATTAGGGTTTCCATATTTTAGATCATTGTTAGTTTAATTTGATTAAAAGGGATAATTATAAATTTGGATAAATCCTATACCCTAATTTTCAAAAATTAGAGGGTAATGATTAGGATTAAATTATTTGATTAATTTCATTAGATAATCCTTAATTGATTTAATTTATTTAATTAACTGTTAAATAAAAGATAATAATTAAATCATTATTGGTTTATTTTAAATTTAATTAATTAGATATTAATTTCGAAATTTAAAATATAAACCCTAGTAATTTTGAAAAGTTTAAAATACACCTTATATATTATTATTATTTGCTAATATATTATATGTGTAAGACTAAGTCAGTCAAGTCGCTAGTATGCCTCATTCACAAAGTCGGTCTATAAGAAAGGTATAAGTAAACTGCCTATAAAATGGTAGTTGAATGGGTGTCCACTCTCACCCACCGCTTCCTTGATTGGTGGAGGGTCGTTAGCAGAACGGACTTGATAGGACATTAAGTCTCATTAAAAATATAATAACATTAACAAGTACTAGAACCTTCCTTTAAAAATCTCAAATCTAGTTACTTTAGAAACAATGTGAATTTATATGCTAACCCATGAAATTGCACATTACACTTTATAAGTCGTTAGTGGAGCATGTGCGGTTAACTAACATACTAATAGGGACTAATAAAGAGTTGTATTGGGTATCTCATAAACTATCATTGTTGATGGAGCATGTGTGGTTTACCAGCACATCAATTGGGATGATAAATGACAATGATGTTGTCAAGCACATTTGCATGGTTATTCACATCTTGTTTGTGATCCTCGGTATCCCAGTAAGGTGGGGGTATGTTTTCTTTTGATGTCAATGTAAGTTGTAGGCTTGTGGGTATGGGTGTGGGTGTAGGTGTGAGGGTGGGGTAGGGTCGAGGTTATAGTGGTGTGTGGGTAGGTATGGTTGTAGAGGTGTGGGTATGATTTAGTATAGGTATACAGGTGGGGTAGGGGGTTGCCACCAACGTGGGCTTATAGGAATAGAGTAGGGTAGGTGTGCGAATACGCGTAAGAATGGGTGGGGTAGATGTCGATGTGTACTTAGCATTGGGGGTGGTGTGAGGTGGGTCTTTTTTATGTGTGGGTATGGATGTTGGTGAGGGAGGGTGGGTGTGGGAGAGATGATGATATTTTGTTTAGATTTGAGGAATCATGTCTATTGATATCGCATATTTGTTGCACTAATTCAATGTGAAATCGTAGGTATTTATGTTAGATTATGGAGCAAATTAGGATGAAAGGTGGTTAATATGTTTAAAATTTTTATTTTACAAATGTTGAGATTGAATAATAAGAAGCTTAGATGAGGCTGAAAACTGGAGTAAATTGGAAACTTATAGAACATTCTTCATGAAGTCTTACACAATGCGGTTTACCTAACATCCGCGTCGCAGGATCGGATGGATTACTTGACAGGAATGGGATAACTACGCATTTGAGATGCGTTGTGTATGGATTCGTGGTGCATTTACTACTGGCAGAAGTCTATAAATAGTTGATTTGCTTTTAACCTAGAGGCAAAAAAATATCCATCAGAAGAGGAGATAAAAAAAATGGTTGTTCAGCCTATCAAGTAGCAGACTTGAAGCTTCCTAAAACCCAAGGAATACATTACAAGGCTACAGATATTCGAGGGAGCAAGGATTGAAGATGTGGAAGAAAAATTATTTGAAAATCATTTGGTTTGATATTTAATTTGTTTAGCACTTTTGATTTGATTTCTTTGTGTTTTGATTTCTTGAGAATGGGCTACAACCCTTTTGCTTTCGATTAGATACGATGAACCTTTGATGTTTTGGCTTGATTTTATGATTTGGATGTTAAAGTTATTTAATTTACTATTTTAGTTCAACCAAAGATCCATATGTATTTAAGATTTTGATTTTACTGCCTATTGCTGAGTTTTTATGTTAGATGATCATTCTTTCATAATTGATTTGATTATAATTGGTTAATGAACAATTTAACTTTATGACTAGTGATTCATTAGATGATAGGATTAGGAGTAACTTTAATATGT
The DNA here is from genome assembly GCF_052849685.1 of Lactuca virosa. Lineage (NCBI taxonomy): Eukaryota > Viridiplantae > Streptophyta > Magnoliopsida > Asterales > Asteraceae > Lactuca > Lactuca virosa. The sequence goes on along the minus strand of NC_136433.1, from coordinate 18,812,313 downwards.
GTGAATTACATATATGACCCTTCTTTGTAATATTGTTGATTTTCATTAATCTTCAAAATCACTAAATACTTAATCTAATTTAGTACGAACTAAAGAGTGAGAATTCAGATATATAATTGCATGACCATTGTAATAGTTGTCGTCATGATCATTTGAGTTAGAAACTAAACAAGAAGCTTAACCAATTAAGAATCAGTAAATACTAAAAAATATCCATTGCACATCATAGAATTAGCGAATTCAAAAATGGGGAGTCAAGTCTAAGTGAAAGTATCTTCTAATCTCTCTTTTTTCAATCTAAACCTCTAGTTCCATTTAATTATTAGTTTTCATTGGCAATCAAAACTCCCTTTTTCCTTAATCTTTTAGTTTAATTAATTAATAAAATATTTACTCTAAATCATACACATTTCCCTTTTGTTCGATACTCGCTCTTACCATCACTAGTAATATTACACGATCATATTTACTTGCGTGAGATGTGTAGTAGTCCCTACTAAAAATAAAATCAGTTTTATAAATTTAAAACAATATTTATGCATTAAGTTTTCGACTAATATGTGTACATTAGCTATAACAAACATGGCTTACAAAATATAAGTATTGGAATATAAAATATTTGACCTAGCCAAAGAATGACCAATTCATTCACACATAGAATTTAATAGAATTTAATGTAATTTGTAAAATTCATTTTTTTTTAATTTTATTAACCAAACACAATTTCCACTAAAACTTATATTAGAATTCTTCAAAATTCCATTGAAATTCGTAAACGCCCTAATAGTCAAAAGAGTTGAAAATCACAAGGACCATTTCTTTATCTTTTTTTTTTTTTGGAACGGTGGAGATTTTATTAAAAACTAATAAGAAGCTAGAAAAGAATTACATCAAAATTGTGGAAGACATAGGATTATGGAGCCAAGAATTCCAAATGATCTTGGCTTTCCTACATCTATTACTAATCCAAAAAATGCTCTATAAACAACATCATCAAAAAGCATAGATTTAAAAGGATTATCCGCTCCAAAAATAGTGGAATATAGAAAATTCCAAATGCACAAAAAGTAGTCATAACTACCGCATCAAATGCTTGTCGTTGATCTCTTCTCATAGAAATAGAAGACGACCACGATAAAAGGGAATGAACTGAGATTTGCCCCGGCACCTAAATACCCCACCAAATAGCAATACGTCTCCAAATCATAAAAAGAGCAATGCAACCTATAAACAAATGCTTAATATTCTCCACACTACCGGAACAAATGGGGAAAAGAATTGACTCTACCATAATCCCCCTATGAGAAGGTCTCTCTCTAGTGGAAATACTAAGCAACTGAATCCTCCATATAAGAATATTAATCTTAATGGGAATCCAGTTATTTCACCGGGTCTCTTCACCACCTACAGAAAGCATAGTACCATCTATAAAGCCACAAGCAGAAGAAATAGAAAACATATCATCAATATCAATAATCCAACCCAATCTATTAGGTATCGGCAGAAGTTGCACATTCTGCACAATCGAAAGTAACCCATCCCGCTGCTCCTGCTTAACTCCACCTCTAGGATCACCTCTCAGAGTATTCGTGTCCCAACCCTTCGACATCCGATCACTGACAGTAAGATGTCTAAAAGTATCTGAAGCATAAATCCAATGAAAAGTTGTGGTGAGCGGCTCTTCCACAATCCAAATATCTTGTCAAAAAGATGTGTGACGGCCATCTCCAATCCAAATAGGACATAGAGACTAAATATCGATACCTCTACCTCTAAGCTGACTAAGAATACGAATAACTCCATTCCAAGGACCTGTAGCAACTCTATTCGTGATCAAGGATCTGCAACCACCATCAAAGCCATAAAAACATTTAATAACACCAACCCACAGCATGTCAGGGTAGTGATGAAATCTTTACAACCAACGAATCATCATAGCCCTATTAAACGAGTAAAGGCTTCCAACTCCTCCTTAGCCGCTAGAAATATGTCCCGTCTAACCCAGTGCAACCACAAAAAATCTAGCCCTCAGAGCCTCCAAAGAATACAAAACTAAAATAGGAGTAAGGAAGCTAGACATCAAGTACCTGCCTATCGAACCCAAAATATACTTCACCAAAGTGATCCTTCCTCCAATAGAAAGGCTTTTAGCCTTCTAACTCGAGAGTCTAGAATGAAAACGATCAAAAAGAGATGTCCAAGCCGAAACACGAGTCATACTCTAGCCCACGGGAACACCAAGATGAATAAACGTAACTTGGGTATAGGAAACACCCACTCCAACCAATTTGCTTTTAAGAAAATTGAATTTTAGCCCTGATTATAAAAAAGCATCTAAGAATGTGAATAATCTGGTTTACATTCTCCTGGTCTCAGGCTAAAATAAGCGTAACATCATCCGCATAAAAAAGATGGGAAATCTCAATCCCTAAAATAGAAATTCCCCTAAAAACATTATTCGACTCGAGCCCTAGTTAGACTAACATGTACCCTTCCATAGCCAAAATAAAACGAAAAGGGGAAAGAGGATCTCCCTTTCTCAAGCCACGGTAAATCTGGAATTTATCAGTAGGCGAGCCATTTACTAGAACTGAATCCCTAGCAGAAACCAATAAATCCTTAATCCACCCGCGCACCTAGGTCCAAATCCCATAATCTGCATGATTTCTAAAAGATAATCCCACGACAGACTGTTGTAAGCCTTCTCAAAGTCCACCTTAAATAACATAAGTGGATTTCTAGTCGCCTTGCTCTAAGACACCACTTCATTTAGGAGGAACGGACCATCTAAGATATGTCTCCCTTTAGCAAAGGCAGACCATTTCTTTATCTTAGTCTAATAATAATTCTTCATTTTAGTCTACTATATATATATATATATATATATATATATATATATATATATATAACTTATTTTTTTTAACAATTGTCGTTGGTTGTACGTAGATTGGCCAAAATCCACTTATTTCTAAATATATTGTTCTTTTGATTAAGTTTCGCAATGTGTCACACCCCCGAACCAGACGGCGGAAACGTTCGGGGGCTTTGTGTGACTTTCAACATTGTAATATCATTACAGAGTATATAATTGAAACATAACATCATCATCATCACACATGTAATATAACAACATTCATTGTTTACATCGAGTATTGTATTTGAATATTACATGCCAAAATAGTCAGATTATGATGAAACAAAATATAACACAATATCCATTAGTTTGTTTCGTTCATCCTGCTTCAACGATTTCCTGAGAATACAAGTTAATTTAAAAAGGTCAACATAAAAATGTTGGTGAGTTCATAAGCATGTTTGTGAAAATGATTTGTATAACTTTGAAACCACCAGAAAATCATATATTTTCTTAAAACTGTTTAGTACGTTTGTGTCAGATCTTGTATTAATGCATGTATGTTATTGTTTATTTGAATAAAAGGGTAAAGAGAACGTAGAGAGAATGTAAAAAGAATGTAAAGAGATTGTCCCCAGACAACCCGATGTTGTCTGTAAAAAAACAAAAAGCTGCCATACCAACCCCCGAGGTTGGGTACCAGTACGAGTATGTTTCCGAGTAATCCAAGAGAAAAGAGAATGGTCTTCCGTAAACTTCATAACGTTAATTCCACTAGGTGAGCCGTCATAACCATACTAAATAATGACAATTTCGCCTGTCTTGGCATTTTCCAAACGCCGGTTTTGATTATAAGGTTTTCGTCACCCTAGACTGAGTTAGTCTAACTGTAGCGAACAGCTCAGGTGTGGGGTGTCATCCCCGTATAGATCTATACACAAATCCCCGCTCTCCCTCCAAGAGACTATGGTTATAACTACAGGCTACGATCGTACACTTAATAGGTGCCAACCGACAAAACTTACTAGATCCTTAATCGAATTTACGCGAAGAAAAGTATAAATTCATTACAGGCCCAATGAACCATGTAAGTGAACCACTAAGGCATCGCTAAACATGTAAATTATTTCAAGGCCCAATTGGAATGAGATTATATAACATGGGCCCGAAATATAAATGAAAGGACAACTAATGCCCATTTCACATGTAAGGTATTTACAGGCCCAAATAGCACACAAATAGTATTCAATGTCTGCCGGACATGTTAATGGGTCAATGAGGCCCAATAAACATATAAATAGTATACAGGACCTATCAAACATATAAATGGGCCACTAAGGCCCAATAACCTAGAAAATGATCAAATTAATCTGTTTGTTAGTTTATCGTTGGTTTTGGTTCAATTATTCACTAAAATAGCATAAAAGCCCACTTTTTGTAAAACTGACGTTCTTGGCCCAATAAGCCAAAAATTTACAATTAAGGCCCAATTTTTGTAAGAATAACACTTTAGTCTCCATTTTGTTCAAAACTTGTGTTGATCACTAGTTTGTGGTAAAAATAACATTTTAAACCCGTTTTTGTCAAAAATATCATTTTTGGCTTGATTTTTGTGAAAACACACATTTTTCTGGTTTTAGGCTTTTCTGACCTAGTTGTTGGAAAATTTGTAGAAAAATCATCGTAAGTTGAAATTTGGATCCGTAAATTCTGGAAGTTTGGAAATTTTGTTTACTTTGTTCACAATTTTTCTCATAATTTTTAATGGCTTCTAACAAGTGTGAAATTGCTCACCTTCACAGGCTGGTCCGAAATTATTTCAAATCTGATAGGCAGTTTTCTAAAATTCGCCAAAAATTGTAGAAAAATCGTATGAAAACGTGACAGTAGTCATTTTAAATGTATAAATCTGAACTTTTTGCATGTAAAACAGTTTTGAACAATATTATCATTTAGGTGGTCAAAACAGTTCGAGATTGGGCCAAAACTTTCCTGTGAAAGGCTGATTTTTGAGTTTAGTTTATAGATCTTGGAACACAACACTCATTTTTACTAAATTAAGTGTATAAATCCCAGATCTACTAGTTTACATGTATTATATGTGTTAACACATACTTTTCTCAAGGTTTTCATGTAGATCCAAGTGATAAACTTAATATTCTTAACATATTTTTAGATTTATGAAGTAAATAGCACATAACCACCAAATAAATCATGAAAAACACACATATTCATGCATACACACATAGATCTACACAACACAACTTGTATTCTCCCCCAAAACAAAGTGAAAATCGAAAATAGGGGGTATGAACTCACCTTGGGGTGATGGATCGGTTTTGATGAAGAAGTGGAAGAAGATTTTTGATCCTAGCAAACTTTCTTGAGTAGATCTTGAACTTAGATGGTTCTAAGAACATGATCCACAAATATATGGATGTAAGAGGAGATCTTTGAAGAGATCAAGAAGTTAAATCATAGATCTAAGCAAAACTTACCAAAGATGATGATCTAGGTGAAGATCCTCTTGAAACTACCCACAAATCTCGAGATTTTTTATGGAAGAAGGAGATGTTCTTGAGAGTATTTGAGAGTGTTTAGAAGAAAATTATGGAGGTGGTATGGTGGAAGGTTTGGCCGAGAGTAATAAGGAGAAGGGAGAAAGATTTTGCATGGTGGGTAATGAACTTCTTGATACATGTGATTACCTAGATATTTGCTAGACAATTATGTGTTGTCATCATATTAATTCATCCTCCTTCCATTATTTTTATTATTATTCTTTCTTTTTACACATGGGCTGAAAATTTGGGCTAGGAGAAAGGAAGTGGATTAATTTGGGCCATTACTTGTCTTTGCTCGAAATCATGAGGCCCAAATAATTATTTTTCGGCCCATTGGGCCCTTAGGAGAGTTCACGGCCCATTTGAATAAAAGAAATGAAATTTATGGCCCATTAGGGCTATTGGAATTTGGTGTGGCCCAACTTGGCCCATTAGAGATAAAATGAATCATGTTAGGTCCAAAATAGTCGAATTGAAGGCTTATTGGCCCATTAGGCCCAATAAGAAAATCCTAGTCCAATATAAACTTGAACCGGGATTTTTAGGGTTTTCAACTCATAATTGACTATTTGAAGTACTTTGTTTAGAGTTTTGGACTTCACTAATGAGTCTTTATGGAATTTGTTGTCATTGAATGAGCATCATACATATTATCCAGTTAAGGTTACAAGGATTATCATAGTTAATGTTTACATGAGCATAGAATTTCCTAGCTAAATTGCCAGTTGTGACATCATCCCCCCATTAGAGGGAATTTCGTCCCGAAATTCTTTCGAAAGATAGGATCATGAATTAGAGAATAGGTGAGGGTATTCTTGCTTCATCTGGTCTTTGTGTTCCTATGTGCATTCTGGTCCATGTTTGGCGTTCCATCGAACCCTCACAATCGGAATGCGGCTCTGCTTCGTACGCTTCACTTCGCTATCCATTATCTCGAGTGGTTCTTCGACGAACAAGAGATTATCGTTTATTTCGATCTCTTCTAACGGAATAGCAAGGGCTTCATCTGACAAGCACTTTTTCAAATTCGAGATGTGGGACACGGGGTATACATTGCTGAGCTCCGAAGGTAGCTGAAGCTTATAAGCCAATGGACCAATTGGGGCAAGAATCTCGAACGATCCAATATATCGTGGGTTCCGCTTACCCCGTTTCCCAAAACGGATCATCCCTTTCCCAGGGGAGACCTTTAATAGCACCCGATCTCCGACTCGGAATTCCAGAGGCTTTCGTCGTTTGTCAGCATAACTCTTTTATCGGTCTCGCGTTGCTTGAATTCGTGTCTTGATTTGGATTCTCTTCTCTGTTGTTTCTCGAATGATCTCAGATTCTGTAAGAGTGCTGGCTGGTGATTTCCCTTTTGCTAGTTGGGTGTCACCCACCTCAGCCCAGCATAGAGGCGATCGACATTTTCGACCATAAAGAGTCTCAAAAGGAGCAACCTTGATGCTCGTGTGATAACTGTTGTTGTATGAGAATTCAACCAAGGGAAAGTAGGTATCCCATGACTTGTCGAAATCAATCACACCAGCTCGGAGCATGTCTTCGAGCGTTTGGATGGTCCGTTCGCTTTGGCTATCGGTTTGAGGGTGGTAAGCAACGCTCATATCTAGTTATGTTCCCATAGCCTTCTGGAATGACTGTCAAAGTCTTGAAGTAATCCCGTTATCTCGATTCGAGATAGTAGTTACCGATATTTCATGGAGTCTCACGATCTCCTTGATATAGATTCAAGCTAATCTTTTCGTCTTGTTTGATTTCTGTATTAGCAGGAAATGGGCAGATTGGGTTAACCTGTCGACGATCACCTAGATAACGCCCATCTCAACTCTTATAACTATAAGCTTCGTCCTTCAACTTCGAGGGTTTTATCCATCCATGTAGTGCTTTCTTCGCGATATTCTCCGGCTTTGATGCTTTCAAGGCTGGTCATAGATGTTGACAGTGTTTTGTTCTTGCTTCATGAGCAGATGAGTATGTTATCAATGAAAATAATTAAAAAGGTTGACTAGGAATGGTTGGGAGAACTCGGTTCGTAGGGTCCATGAATACCGTGGGGGCATTCGTTAGACCGAAGGGTATCACAATGAATTTGAAATGGTCGTATCGAGTTCGAAAGGTAGTTTTTGGAATGTCCTCTTCTCGGACTCGGAGCTGATGATATCTGAATCTTAGCTCTTATTTGGAGAAGTAACTAGCTCCTTAAAGCTGGCAAATAGGACGTCAATCCAAGGAAGTGGGTATCGGTTATTTTTTTTTATAGTGAGCTTATTTAATTCCCAAAAATCGCTGCACATTCTGAAGGATCCGTCTTCTTGACGAACAAGATTGGAGCTCCCCAGGGTGAGAAGCTTGGTCTGATGAATCCTTTGCTCAACAATTCGCTTAATTGACTGGATAACTCTTGCATTCCAGCGGGAGCTAACCTGTAGGGTGATTTGGCAATTGATGTGGCTCCTTTTATGACGTTGATTCGAAATCAAAACCATCTTCCTGGGGGTATTCCCGGAAGGTCTTCTGGAACTACATCCGGAAAGTCGCTTGCCACTGAGATGTCTTTAATGTTGATTTTTCTTATTTGGCTTTATCTACAACATAAGCGAGGAACGCCTAGTTTTTCTTGTGTAGGCACTTCTGTGCCTCGATGCACGAAATGAGACGAAGATTGGCGCCAGGTTTATCACCATAGATTATTATGGTTTCGTGATTGGAGAGGTGAAGGCAAACGGCCTTCTCGCGACACATAGTATCAGCACGGTGGGGGCTTAACCCAACCATGCCGATTAACACATCAAAACTCCTAATATTTACTGCCATTAAATTTATTTGAAATGAATGGTTGTTTATGATGGGTTTTGAGCATTCTAACACTTCCTAAGTGTACATGCAACCCTAATAACCTTGAATCTATGTTTTCTCTATATACATGCAAATTTCCTTTTCAAGGTTATTTCCTAACTAGCATGGCATGGGGATTACATAAAACATAAAACTAGTAGAAATACATACCTTGTTGTTGCTTGGATTCCTTCAAGACTTTGTGAGCCTAGCACCCCAAATGTTGTGCCTCAAATGCTTCACACAACACCACAAAACTTGGAATAACTTGGGAGAATACTTCTAGCACTCAAAATCGGTTATGCCCTCTCTAGTAACACTAGGTCACGATTTTGCTAGCCATAGGGTTCCTTTTATAGTGTTGTCACAATTAGGGTTTACACATGAATGCCCTTAATTGTCATGACTCTTGATTTCTCATGACCCATGGGTTTGTAACTCCCATGGACTATCCATGGAGCTCCATATGGTTATAACCAAACCCATAAACCATGGATCATTAATCCACCATAAAAGAATTGATGATTGTCATAATCAACCCTATATATTTAATTAGTCTCACTTTGATCACTAGATTAATACTAGATTAATACTTGATCAATACTAATTAAATAATACTATTATTAATATATTAGAACTTATAATATATTAATAATCATAAGTGCCTTATTCTCTCATTTAGTCTATCCAAGTATTGCAATGCCATGCAACCCAAATGGACCATGCCGGGTCGGGTCAAGTACATACCAAATAAAGTTATGGACTTAGACACTATATCCAACAGTCTCCCACTTGGATAAGTCTAATAACTATATTTGCAAATATGACTTCAAAATCCGACTAGCAATCGTAGCTCTTTCAAAGTCTCTCGGAACTGAGATGATGATGATACGCCATTTAAGATAAGTGATCATACAATCCTCTGTTCTCATGATATCAGCCGGACAAACACATGGAACATGGTCTTACTTATTGTCCAGCATTTGTTTCTCGAACTCTGATTTGTTTCGACATAGAACTAAATTGAACACATCAATTAGGTTCTGACCGGGCCCGGTACATGAGTCAAAACCAAATCATCGAGGGGCCCAGATATCGCTTCTATTTCTAGAAGGAACAGATAAACTTCGACTGATATGCTTGTACTAACTACTTGTTGAATTATTCACAAAGGCACGTTTTATAACATCGAGTTACCAATGCGTTTTCGTACAATCAATGAATAACCAACTCATAGTCAACAACTCATATCTCTAGGTTTGAAGATTTATATGATATTAGCATCTCACGATCACTCGAGATAAATTCCATGAAGTGATGCAAGTGAGCGTGGGTTGAATCCAATACTCAGCCCTTATGAGTACTCATGAATGTTGTAGCAACCATTGCATTGTCTAAAGCACTTTAGACAAATCATACAAGCCAAATTCATGACAGTCTTGATTCATATTTACTTCCAACATATGACTGACTGTGGATGGTTTGAATAATATGATATATACCATAACATAATTATTCTGGAAGTCAAAACATGCAAAGTGAAACATAAGAATAATACTAATCTTATATGGCCCCAACACTTTGAGTGTAAATAAAAACACCTTTTATTTAAGCACCATATTGATTACTCATTATTTATGTTTCGATTAATCAACTTTATGCTTGAATTAAAACATTAGTTGTCCCATGCTCAAAGCATGTACACTATGTTTTTCCAAACAACAATTATGCCATACTCCAAGTATGCATACTATGCTTACATATGGTCCTCTCTTTGTGAAATAGATCAATTGACAATATTCCAATGATGCTAATTTCATAATTCCAATCCTCGTTGTAAATGAAAGAATACCAAACACTTGCCATCTACTGTAATCTGTTAGATTCTAAACTTATATGCAATGATCCCCTTGTAATGACTATGCACAGAAGTCACAAAGACTTGGCAACAGAAATTACAAAGTATTCCAATGGAAAACAATTCCATGGAAATGAAGTCTCAAATTCAAAGTACATTCCTTTGAACATCCTTCTTAGCATTAAGTTCTTTAATCTTACACAGATTCAAAGAATAACTTCCACCTATGGAGACAATTCCATATTACCATTTTGACCATCACTTCTGAACAAGAGTTGCCTCTTTTCAAAATATGTCAATATGGTCCTTACTCTATACTTCTAATTGTCCATGAGCAACCAATCTTTGGTAAACCTCAGATTGTCCTCGACAACTTTGCTTAATCATTTTAGTCATTTCCAGTTCTATTCCTTTTTCCATCTTAATGCCCTAGGCATTTGGAAAATTTAGAATGGATGAATATTATAACACATGTAATCAAACCTATACCCAAAGCATATGGGACATGATTTATGCTATAAAATTTTTTATTTGCCATGTTTTCATAATTCGAACTATGAAGAGGGATGCTGTAATCATAATCGAATTTTGAGAACGCAACATATATAGAATTTCCTTATGTTAAACCATTCCAACATAACATTCATATATATTCTTGACTAAAGTAGATTAAATTCTCAATCTAAGCTTGTAGAATTGGAGTGAAGTATAAAATCCTCTCCCTTAATTATAGCAAAACAACTTTTTCAAGGCGAATTGAAACTTTTGTTTTCTATAATTAACATTGCTAACCTGCAATATTTAACATAATCGTCATGCTCCCACTAGCATAATGATTACCAGCATAACACTTTATGCTCCCACTAGCTTTGACATGTACTCAGAAATCTACTGGACTTCTAGAAATCAATACTTTATTGACTTTCTTACCAAAGTTCATATTTCTGATACTAGATTGCTTTGATAAGACTTTATAAAAAACATACACCTTTCCTTAGATAGCTCACATGTTTGTCTAGACCTTTTGCAATTCTCACTAGTTAGTGTGCCGGTTAACCACACACGCTCCACTAACTATATGAGAATGCAAATATCACAACCGCTATCTACTTAAAATCTTCTTAGTGGAAGCGTTTCCTCACCATCATTTTCATGAATCGAAGAGAAACCTTATGACACTTAGATTTTGTGGTGTATGTGTTCCTATCCATGTGAATTTGTCATAACCATAATCACAGGACTAGGTTAGTGACACTTCCAAATTCATAGGGACTGAACTTGTGCAATCTTAATTTCTTGCCACCTGGTAGCACAATGCCCACCATTGCTTCCGGGTTGTTATGCAAACAATTGAGAACTCATAGAACTCACAAGCATAATCAACTTTCAACTGGAACAGACACAGAAACAAGAATATGTCAACACGATAGGTTACAAACCTCAAGTCGTGGGCTAGTGATTAACAAAACTCTTGATTTAGTTCTTGAAACTATTTCAGAATCATTTAGACTCCCACTATCCTCTTGACATATAAGACTTCTCTTTGTCAAGAACCATTCCTTGACAAAACAAATATTCAAGATCTAGTGCGGATTCTTATCAAGTTAAACACTTCTCACTATTGGTCTTAGCTGGTCTTTGTTTTATCCAAAACATCACAACTTACCAATCTCAAATGTACAAGAATAGGAAACATCTTACTCTACATTTGACAAGTGTTGTGAACTTTCTAAAGACTATGTCACTCAAGTTACAATCTTGGAGTATAACTCCAGGATTTGTTTTTGGCACGAAGTATGAATTATCTTTTGATTTAACCATTTCAACAATTCACGATTCCTCTCCTCAGGCAACAAACACACTAAGGTGTCCTTAGAGGATCAATTGTGATATGGTTCCATAATCACTAAGATAATCATAAAACAAAATACACAAGTACTCTCCCATCTCTTCAGATTGGAGAAACTTTTATCTTTCTGCCTTATTTGATTCTTCTTATTCATTCTGCCATACATTGAAACTTTTCCAATGTTTCAGAATTACACTTAAACTCGTAAGCATAACCATATTTACTAAACTTTAGTAAATCATAACGAATAATCTTATCTATCTTTGTGGTGGACCTGACCAGCACACAACCAAGTGTACCCAATCTTTTAGTCCTTCACTTGACTCACATGTACATGTGAACAAGGAATTAGTCTTAATTTCCCAAAGACGAAAACTTCTCATTCATCATACAATACAAGTTGCATGATTCCAAGTTTCTATCTAACTGAAACTTGGGCGATGAGAATCTTTCCTTATTTGGTAAATTATGATACTACCACAAATGAAAGAATCAAATCCATTTTCAAATATTGCTATTAATGGAAACATATAATCAACAATTTTTCACAAATGCCATTGTAAGGATACTTAAAATAAATAAAATCAAAACTTTTCTTTATTTTAAAACTTTGCGGAAAACTTATCCTTACAACCCATATGAAAACCTTGTTGTTATCTATTCCTAAGCAATATGTCTCAACTCTTAAGTAATAGCTCAAAATTCTGATCACCGAACCATGCGATCAAAATCCCTCTTCGCGATCAGAATCAGCATATACTTCCTTTAAGTTTCTTCACTTTTCTTTGATTCTTAAAACATCAACATGTGACCCAGTCACATCATGCAATAAGAATCTCAGAATAGAAACTTAATAGAGTTAGACAATGGACTTTACCTGAAGTAGAGTCAAACATTTGACTTTACTATCCTTATGGACTTTTAGGTAAATTTGGCAGCTTCGCAACCAATGCCCTTCCTTTGGCAACAGAAACATATGGACTCTTTGGAAACGGTACATGGGACTATCACAGACTTAGCCTTTCTCTTTACCATTTGGTCAACCGAGTTGACTATGGCCAATCCCTTTCAATTGGGAAGAGAAAGTTTTTCTGGATTTCCAATGTTACCATTGTCAATGTCCATGGAAGTTTGGGAAGTTGATCTTCCAATCAAATTTTGCTTTACCAATGCTCCAAATCATTGCTGATTCAGCATCATCAAGCAAATAGGTAAGATCATTAAGGGTCATGTCGTGATCTGTTATCAGGGAGTGACCAAGTCAACAGCCAGCTACCTTGAGACTTCGACACCCTACTCTCCCGGCTTGTCAATATGTGACTTAATCTCCAAGACCTAAGCACATATAGACTTTGTTTGCCAATAGGGATTGAGTGACTTAGAACTTATCATGTCTTGAAACTTGTGGGATAAGGAGATTTATTGGAGGAAGTGGAGGAAGTGAAGTATGATTTCCAGTCCCACTAATGCATAACAAAGGGATTGATCTTTCACCTTGATTGCCATTCGGGATATCATCTTCATTAGAAAGCTTCTTCCTAAAGATTTGGGAAGACCATAGCTGTCTAAACTAGACATATATAATGGGAGAAATTCAAGTTAGTTGATTTAAAGTCCTTAATATAACACCCAATATGAAATATTAAGGCTAGGACCCAATAACCTATTTATAACTGGAAGAGGGATGCCGTAATCCAAATTATAAAATAGTTAAAGGTAGGTAAATGACGATTTACCAATTTCCACCATGAAAAACGAAATATAATTAAGTTTTAATTGGATTTGAAACTCCTACATCTTTTGAGATACATTGAACTTTCAATGGCATGTTTGAATCTCGATTGTGCCCTCTCAAGTTTGTGACTGGGATGCCGAGGATCACAAACAAGGTGTGAATAACCATACAAATTGACTTGGCACCCTCAACAATATTACCTAATCGATGTGCCGGTTAACCACACACGCTCCACCGATCTATAATAAAGTCAAGTTACCCTTTGCCACTCTTACTAGTCAATGTTAGTGTGCCGGTTAACCACACACGCTCCACTAACGACTTGGTAAGGTACAAAGTGTAATTTTATGGGCTAGCACCAATTTCACATTTTCCTAAAGTAACTAAGATTGGGAATTTATAATGTATAGTTACTTTATAATTCATTATACTTTTAACGAGTATTTAAAGTCGTATCCTACCCGTTCGGCTAACGACCCTCCACCGATCAAGGAAGCGGTGGGTGAGAGTGGACACCCATTAAGTCACCATTTTATAGGCAACAACCTTATACCCCCCTTATAGACCGGCTTCGTGAATGAGGCCTACTAACGGTAAGAATGACATATTCTTATACATATCTATATAATTAAAATTATAATAATAGTATAAGGGTGTATTTTAAACATTTAAAATACTTGGTGGTTTAATCTATTAATTAAACTATACTTAATTTAATTAAACTTAAACCATGTCTTTATGAAATTATTAACTCTTTTAATTAAACACTTTAATTAATTTTATGAAGTCCATAAAGCTTGAATTTTACCTTTAAAAAATTCTAAGAGTTCAATTTGGAATTAAAGTGTAAGGCTTTTCAAATTCCAAAACTTGAGGGCAAGAATTGAAACTATTCCAAGTCTCTTCAATTTGTAACTTATGAGTTTTAATGGTTCATAAAATGAAGACTCTTCATTTTATGAAACCTCTTTAGTTCTTTAATCATAATTAAAAGAAGTGACTTTTGGTTATCCATAACTTGAGGACAAGTTATGGACACCATCATTAGCATTAAGATCATGAATTAAACAAGCATGTAAGTTACACAAAATTCCTATGATCTTCTAAAAAACTCATAAGAACAAATATTCATATCAAACAATTTCAAGAAAATCATATAAACATATACAATACTTGAAAATTGATAAAAGTCATGTAAAATGGGTTAACATAATCATTATCATTTTGAAAAACAAATTTTACAAGTCCAAAACAGATTGGGATAATGATCTTAATCCATTTCCAGCAACAAAACTCGAAAAAACTGCCCAGCACGCTCCTACTCGCCGAGTGCATTATTCTACTCGTCGAGTAGGATGAATTTGTTCATGGACTCGGCGAGTCCTCCCCATGGACTCGGCGAGTCCGGTCGTCAGAGTGCAGAATTTTCGATTTTTAAGCAGTTTTGCATCAAGTATACAGAAAACAATCCTAGGCTCTGATACCACTGATGGGTTTTGAGCATTCTAACACTTCCTAAGTGTACATGCAACCCTAATAACCTTGAATCTATGTTTTCTCTATATACATGCAAATTTCCTTTTCAAGGTTATTTCCTAACTAGCATGGCATGGGGATTACATAAAACATAAAACTAGTAGAAATACATACCTTGTTGTTGCTTGGATTCCTTCAAGACTTTGTGAGCCTAGCACCCCAAATGTTGTGCCTCAAATGCTTCACACAACACCACAAAACTTGGAATAACTTGGGAGAATACTTCTAGCACTCAAAATCGGTTATGCCCTCTCTAGTAACACTAGGTCACGATTTTGCTAGCCATAGGGTTCCTTTTATAGTGTTGTCACAATTAGGGTTTACACATGAATGCCCTTAATTGTCATGACTCTTGATTTCTCATGACCCATGGGTTTGTAACTCCCATGGACTATCCATGGAGCTCCATATGGTTATAACCAAACCCATAAACCATGGATCATTAATCCACCATAAAAGAATTGATGATTGTCATAATCAACCCTATATATTTAATTAGTCTCACTTTGATCACTAGATTAATACTAGATTAATACTTGATCAATACTAATTAAATAATACTATTATTAATATATTAGAACTTATAATATATTAATAATCATAAGTGCCTTATTCTCTCATTTAGTCTATCCAAGTATTGCAATGCCATGCAACCCAAATGGACCATGCCGGGTTGGGTCAAGTACATACCAAATAAAGTTATGGACTTAGACACTATATCCAACAGTTTAGTGTTAAGGTATACCCTACATAAATATCCTAGGTTAATTCGGTTTTTCCCATTAGCCATCTCCACCGTGAAGGCTTCGTTTAGCTTCTGGGGTTGTTGTTTTAGTAAGTGCTCAAATTTGTTATTAACGAAGCTTCGCTCAGCTCCACTATCGAATAAGATGCAAGCAAAAGAGTTGTTAAGTGGGAACGTACCAGTAACAACCGTCGGGTCTTGGACTGCTTCGCCTTGACCCAAGGTCAGGACCCTTCCTGATCCTTCTTCTCCTTGATTGTTAGCCTTGGGGCAATTGCGCCTGAAGTGACCGGTTCCTCCACACCCATAGCAGGTGTGACTGGTCTCATCATTGGTGTTGTTGTTAAGGTTGTTGCGATTGTTGTTGTTTTTGTTTGGCTGACGATTCTGTCGTGGATAAGTTCTACAGTATTTGGTGGTGTGACTCTTTTGGTTGCATTTCTTACAATGCAGCTCCCGGCAGGCTCCCTTATGATGGAAATTGCACTGGTTGCATTTTGGAAGACTTCCAGCATATGGTCTCGCTGATGTTGATGTAATAGGGGTCATGTTCGCATGAACAGAAACAACATGTTGCTTCTTTGAGAACCCTTGAGTTGGCTGTCCCTATCTCTTACTTCCAGACTTTTGCTTCCTGCTCTTAAGCTTGGGGTTTAGTGTGCCTTGATAAGCTGTCACTTGTTGGTTTCCGTGCTTGTTCCTTCGGCTGGAGTTGTCGATACTGTTTCCACCTCTATTGGTGTTGTTTCCGTTGAGTTGTGCCATAGCAGCGGTTACTGCCGCTGTTACAGCAGCTTGGAATGTAGCAGAGTCCATCTGCAGGAGCGGTGTCTCGTGGGTGTGCTTGTTATTTCTATGGGATGACATTTTCCTGCTGGATGATGATAAGCCAGATTGTAAGTAGTGATCGTAATTCCTGGTTGTACTTCATAAATTTCGCGTCTTGTCGTATGATTCTAATTGTTTCCATCTATATCCCTATGATGTATTTATGGTAGTAGGTAGTCGTGGATTTGGCATGAATATTAAGTTTATCCCTAGAGTTCATAGATTATTTTGGTTTCGAGATCCTTGAGTATCTAGCGGTTTCAGGGCTTCGGTTGTGCATATAAGTGAATTCGTGCAATAACATGAAATAAGGAAAACACATAATTGCCTCATTAGTAAATACCATCATAGCACGCGAAAGAGAATCATAACAAATGGTAGTGGGGGGAAAGTTGATCCTAATCGTGGCGGAAAGTGGCTGGTGGTGGTTTCGATGAAGTGGATGCACCCTAAAGATGAGCTACTTGTCGCTCGGTGTCTCGTAGTCGTGCCTCCCGAACTAACTGCCTCGTTTGGGAGTCCCGATCACTTCCTCAGTTTGTCTCTCAGTTCTCTCAACAGCAGCCCGCATTTGGTTTCATTTGATTGTGGGTGTCGTAAGCTCGGTTGCCAATGTCTCGGGTGCGTCGGACCATGCCTGGGAGGGCCTGGCCAGCTGGTCCTTCCTGACTGAGATCGAAGAAACCTTGGTTCATACCGTAGGGTGGTCGTATCCCCAGCTGGCGACTCCATCTCTAATTATCGTGTGCCCACGGGGCGTGGGGCCATCGGGGCCCTTACGATAATCCGGTACTCTGGCCATGTATGGAAGTTTGATGACCTTGGACCCTGCATCCGAGTCATCATCGTCATTGCCCTCGAGCTCTTTCTCTTCGAGGTTCACTACCTGTTCGGCGGGCTCATCTGTAAGTTCTACTTCATGTTCCTCCTCTGGTTCTTTCTCTGAGTCTTCTTCTGGGTCTTCCTTTGGATCAAGCCACCCTGCATTCCCCTAATTAGGGAGATAGGGTTCTCCTGGCTAATGATACCCGGCCATAGCGTCCATACGAAGTTGTATAAATACTAGAAACAAACAGCACACCAAATACTCCTATAGTGTTTTAAATTTTTGCTTAGGTTTGGTTCTATAAGCTCTTTGGACAATTAGGTGGTAAGTTTTTGATTCATTGTCCATCACAATTACTCCCGAACACATGTTGGTCGTATTTTGAATGAATGTAGTTGATCAGGTCACATCCACCCCCAATACGACTACATAACTGCCCGGGTTTAATAGCGATGTTCAAATCCTCCAAAGACTTTTACTGTTCTTGTTGTGTTATTACTCTAAAATGCACACATAAGTATGTATTTTAATTATTATGTTCAGAGTAGTTTAGTCCCATTGTATTTATAGTTGCATATCCTGTATGATTAGATATGCTAGTTCATTATAAACAATGCTCTGATACCAACCTGTCACACCCCCGAACCAGACGGCGGAAACGTCTGGGGGCTTGGTGTGACTTTCAACATTGTAGTATCATTACAGAGTATATAATTGAAACATAACATCATCATCATCACACATGTAATATAACAACATTCATTGTTTACATCGAGTATTGTATTTGAATATTACATGCCAAAATAGTCAGATTATGATGAAACAAAATATAACACAATATCCATTAGTTTGTTTCGTTCATCCTGCTTCAACGGTTTCCTGAGAATACAAGTTAATTTAAAAAGGTCAACATAAAAATGTTGGTGAGTTCATAAGCATGTTTGTGAAAATGATTTGTATAACTTTGAAACCACCAGAAAATCCTATATTTTCTTAAAACTGTTTAGTACGTTTGTGTCAGATCTTGTATTAATGCATGTATGTTATTGTTTATTTGAATAAAAGGGTAAAGAGAACGTAGAGAGAATGTAAAGAGAATGTAAAGAGAATGTCCCCAGACAACCCGATGTTGTCTGTAAAAAAAAAAGTTGCCATACCAACCCCCGAGGTTGAGTACCAGTATGAGTAAGTTTCCGAGTAATCCAAGAGAAAAGAGAATGGTCTTCCGTAAACTTCATAACGTTAATTCCTCTAGGTGAGCCGTCATAACCATACTAAATAATGACAATTTCGCCTGTCTTGGCATTTTCCAAACGTCGGTTTTGATTATAAGGTTTTCGTCACCCTAGACTGAGTTAGTCTAACTGTAGCGAACAGCTCAGGTGTGGGGTGTCATCCCCGTATAGATCTATACACAAATCCCCGCTCTCCATTTTGTTCAAAACTTGTGTTGATCACTAGTTTGTGGTAAAAATAACATTTTAAACCCGTTTTTATCAAAAATATCATTTTTGGCTTGATTTTTGTGAAAACACACATTTTTTCTGGTTTTGGGCTTTTCTGACCTAGTTGTTGAAAAATTTGTAGAAAAATCATCGTAAGTTGAAATTTGGATCCGTAAATTCTGGAAGTTTGGAAATTTTGTTTACTTTGTTCACAATTTTCTCATAATTTTTAATGGCTTCTAACAAGTGTGAAATTGCTCACCTTCACAGGCTGGTCCGAAATTATTTCAAATCTGATAGGCAGTTTTGTAAAATTCGCCAAAGATTGTAGAAAAATCGTATGAAAACGTGAGAGTAGTCATTTTAAAGGTATAAACCTGAACTTTTTGCATGTAAAACAGTTTTGAAAAATATTATCATTTAGGTGGTCAAAACAGTTTGAGACTGGGCCAAAACTTTCCTGTGAAAGGATGATTTTTGAGTTTAGTTTATAGATCTTGGAACACAACACTCATTTTTACTAAATTAAGTGTATAAATCCCAGATCTACTAGTTTACATGTATTATATGTGTTAACACATACTTTTCTCAAGGTTTTCATGTAGATCCAAGTGATAAACTTAATATTCTTAACATATTTTTAGATTTATGAAGTAAATAGCACATAACCACCAAATAAATCATGAAAAACACACATATTCATGCATACACACATAGATCTACACAACACAACTTGTATTCTCCCCCAAAACAAAGTAAAAATCGAAAATAGGGGGTATGAACTCACCTTGGGGTGATGGATCGGTTTTGATGAAGAAGTGGAAGAAGATTTTTGATCCTAGCAAACTTTCTTGAGTAGATCTTGAACTTAGATGGTTCTAAGAACATGATCCACAAATATATGGATGTAAGAGGAGATCTTTGAAGAGATCAAGAAGTTAAATCATAGATCTAAGCAAAACTTACCAAAGATGATGATCTAGGTGAAGATCCTCTTGAAACTACCCACAAATCTTGAGATTTTTTATGGAAGAAGGAGATGTTCTTGAGAGTATTTGAGAGTGTTTAGCAGAAAATTATGGAGGTGGTATGGTGGAAGGTTGGGCCGAGAGTAATAAGGAGAGGGGAGAAAGATTTTGCATGGTGGGTAATGAACTTCTTGATACATGTGATTACCTAGATATTTGCTAGACAATTATGTGTTGTCATCATATTAATTCATCCTCCTTCCATTATTTTTATTATTATTCTTTCTTTTTACACATGGGCCGAAAATTTGGGCTAGGAGAAAGGAAGTGGATTAATTTGGGCCATTACTTGTCTTTGCTCGAAATCATGAGGCCCAAATAATTATTTTTCGGCCCATTGGGCCCTTAGGAGAGTTCACGGCCCATTTGAATAAAAGAAATGAAATTTATGGCCAATTAGGGCTATTGGAATTTGTTGTGGCCCAACTTGGCCCATTAGAGATAAAATGAATCATGTTAGGTCCAAAATAGTCGAATTGAAGGCTTATTGGCCCATTAGGCCCAATAAGAAAATCCTAGTCCAATATAAACTTGAACCGGGATTTTTAGGGTTTTTAACTCATAATTGACTATTTGAAGTACTTTGTATAGAGTTTTGGACTTCACTAATGAGTCTTGATGGAATTTGTTGTCATTGAATGAGCATCATACATATTATCCAGTTAAGGTTACAAGGATTATCATAGTTAATGTTTACATGAGCACAAAATTTCCTAGCTAAATTGCCAGTTGTGACACAATGGACTTTAGATATTACAAAAATTAGTCTCAAATCCATGTGATACTCAGTTCTATTGTAGTGAATTTTCATTTTCAGGGTAATGGTTATAGTTAGCGATGGTTGTAGTCCTTCGTTGATTCAAGTTCTTTTAGTCAACACTAACAAGGAAATCGTTGAATATGTTATCTCAGATCTATATGGGGTTCCTCTCCGGTGAAATCTCATGGTGAATGTTCGTACTTATGAATTTTATTAATGATTATTTAAGAAAGGTATGGTTGTATTTCGGAAGACATTAGATGAAGTACTTGGAAAGTTTAAGGAGTGGTAGACTATGGTCGGAAAAATGGACATGGAAACAAGTCGAGAGAGATACAGGTAATGGGTTGGGGTTTTGCAGTACACTGTTTGACAACTTCCGCAAAACATAAGTTATACTGAGCCACCGTATAGTACAACAAACACCACAGAAAAACAGTGTAGCAAAACGCATGAACCAAACACTCATAAAGTATGCAAGGTGCTTGCATTTATTTATTGATTTATCAAAGCTATTCTGGGCAGAAGTAGTCAACACTATTTGTTATCTGGTGACTAAATCTCCATAAGCTATAATTAACTTTCAGACTCCTCAAGATGTATGGTCCGAAAAAAAACCCTCTACCTATTTTGGTTTACATATATTTGGATACTCTTACTTGTTAGGTCTCAGATTTTATGTTTGTTATGTCAGAGTCTGTTGCAAAAATTATATCTTAGTCTTCATTGTATAGTATTGATAATTTGTTTAGTTTCGAAATGTAAACACCTTAGGTTTCGGATTGACCTTTTACTTAATTGTTATAAAACTTGTCACTGCCTAGGTGTCATGACCTTAATGGTTATTCTCTAACCGACTCCCTTTTTGTCAACCTATAAGTCTGGATCTTCTTTAGAAGGTAGAGTAAGACTTTTTCTAGTTCTTCCACTCAACACTTGTAATCGAGCTTTATTAATCTAAATTAAATCAGAAGATTGTCTACATTCTCATGTTATCATTTCTTAAATTCAAACATGATTCTTATATTCCAAATAAGTAAATCGATCCTACAAGAGGTATCAGAGAAGGAATCTTTGAGTTTACTTCAAATTGTTCAATTTTCTTGTGTTCGTCGAGTTCTTTGCTTGTCATTTTTTATTTTTCTAGATCTCTTCCGCATTGGCAATGGTTTTGCATTTTGATCGAGAATTCGTGTTCGAAAATTCATTTTAATTTGAATTTTGTATTTGACTCATTGATTTGATCTACTGTTCCTTTTCATTAAAATCATGGCAAAAGAAGACTCTCATATTGTTGTGTTGAATCTATCAAGCAATATTGGTTCTAATACCAGATTTCCAACATCCCTAATGATTATGAAATATGGGTACTTCATTATGAAGATTACATTTCTGGTATTGAAATTCATGGTTCTTATATTTGGAAATAAAAAACTGAAGTTCCACATCCATTTTCGAAGACTAAGGAATATGTTTATTCTCTTGCAGATTACGAAATACTCATTGAAAGTTATACTAACATGACCAAAGAAGAGAAAGAAAAACTTCAAAATGACTTGAAAGCGAAAAGAGAAATTTGTTTCGCTCTTGCTCTGAATACATTCAGACTAGCAAGCTCATGCAAAACTGCTAATGATATTTGGAAGAATCAGAAAGAGTTGACGATAAACTTCATTCTATTCAAACTTTGTTATTTTTGGATTTTGGTTCATTCAAACAAAAGACTGGAGAAAGTATTGATCAGGTTTCTGAAAGGTACAATCATTTGTTGAGTTGCCTTATGAAGTGTGATTTGGAACGAAAACCAATAGCGAAGAAGGTGAAATTTCTTCAAGGACTCTGCCCAGAATGGAATTCGATTGTGTCAACTATGAAAGCTCACAAGCAATTTAAGTCTTATTCATTGGCGCAAGTAATTAGAATTTGGAAATCACATGAAGATGAACTGATTGAATGTATGAAGTCAATTACTGATATTAGTTTGTTGGCTTTGGTTTCGAAAGAAGAAATTTATAAAGTGAAGAAATCAATAGACAAAGTGGTAGTTGATTATGACTCGAATGCTACAAATGATGAATGGAAGAATGAAGAGAAGGCGTTGATGGTGAGCAATCCTAAGAATTTTTTAAAGAAAAACTTTTCTAACTTTGGTTCAAGGAATGGAAGTAATTCATGGTTTAAAGTTGTGGGTTCAAGAAAATACAAAGGTGACAACTCCTATTCTAACAAGAACAACAAAAGTGATGGCTCTAAAAATTACCAACATTTTGAAGAAGAAAAGAAAGAGAAGAAACTTCTATGAGATTCAGGGTATGACTGTAATTTCTGCAACGACAAAGATCACTATGCGAAAGAATATATGTTGAGAAAGAAGAGTGAAAAGAAAGAGAATATGAATGATGAAGTTTATTATGAAAAAGAGATCAAGGATATTTGGAAGACAAATGTACAAGGGAAATTTCTAATCATGGAAGAAGATGAAGGAAACATTGAAGTTTGGTCGACTGACTCCGAAGATGAGAGAGTCTGAAGGCCAACACATGGATGGAGCTTTATATGTTTCTGATGTTTGCGTAGGTAAGAAGGAGAGAAGGTGTCTGATGGTGAAAATTTCAAACTCTAATGGTCCATATACTACAGTTCTAAAGGTGGAGGAGATTCACATTCCAACTCTCATGAATCGTGTTTTTCTGCGAACAATGTTGAATAGCATGTTGAATCTTGTGATAAGGTAATCGATAAGGTACATTCTATTCTCAAATCTTTAGATATTTCTGATTCTCGTTATGATGATGAACTGAATGAATTAAGAGATATTATTTCAAAATTAAGTGAAAGTCTAAGATGGAACAAGAAAAAAGTGACTAATCTTGATGATAATCTTAACAGGTGCACATTTAGGAATGAGGAGATGAGACTTAAGATAGAGAAGTTAGAAGTTGATATGATTAGAATAAAAGATGATGTGATTGTGTTGAAAAATAACAACATAGTGTTAATGAAACAACGAAACATGTTTTTTTTTCAAATTATGAAGTGTTTGTATTCTAATATCACACAACTTTATCTCAATTGTGAAATTTTTTTTAACAGATGCATAGAAATATGTTACCATTTTTATAATTCAAAGAAGAAGAAATAGATGTAGTGTGTTATAAATGTGAAATTTTGGTTTCATCAAATGAATCTTGAAGCAACGCATATTGAGTTGGTTTGGAAAAAGTAGAAGAGTTTTTGAAATGAAGGAAATCAAGAAAATGATGAAAGATAATTTAACCGGAGATGATAAGAAACAAATGAAAAGAATTCTAATGATAATCATATCTTGTTATCTAACAAATTGCAATGCGATGAGTCTGAGAGTGTTCAAATTGAATTTGATTTTGATGAAAGTGAAATAAGTGAAATTTTAGTAGAATATGAAATTGATTGTTCAAACTTTGTGTTAACCGATGAAAAACCAAAAAGGAAATTAATTCTTGAAGATTATCATGAATACACAATTTTTTTTGAAACTAAAGGTGTTAAAAGTTTGATTGAAAAGCAGTTGCTTTTTTTCCGAAAGTTCATAATTGTCTTAATCAAGTGTTTGTTACGAATGGTCCGGATAAAATTGATATTGTTGATTTAACCACTATTCTTAAGACTGATAATGCTAAATCTTGTTATATTATTTTTTGGTATGTTTCAATAGATAATGGTGATGAAACAATAGGTATGTTAGAGAAAACATCATGGAGAGTGAATTTTGCTCATTTTCCACTCATTTCTCTTCCGTTTTCTCTCAATCTTTTCCCGCAAAACGAGGCCCGACTTTAGGAGTTTTCAAGTATTAGTAGCAAAGAATCTGGAGCAACAGAAGGCCCGATAAAAATGAGCTTTCGTTATAAAAGTTCTGCCCGCGCAATTTCCGGTTTTTTGCTAGAAAACATGTAAGTTGAGTTATACTTACTACGTTTTAAGTGTAACTTATATTTATGTTTATAATCATTATTATGAACTTATAAATAAGACTTATCAGTAACTCCAGTCGAAATATTGACGATCTACTTACGGGAGTGATGTCTTGGTTAAATCTATGAGGTATTTAAAGTGGATTTTTCAAACAGTATGTCTTTAGACCAAACAAATCTTACATCCAGATTGATCTTACCTGGCCATTATTTATTTGATAGAACTCGGTATTTCTTGGGATTATTGAAGAGTCAAAAAATGGTTAATTATAACCTTATAAATAGGAAAGAATACTAAGATTTGGTAACATTCGTATTTAGGTAATTCAAAAAGGGAAAACTGAAATGTTAGTCAGGGTGATAACTTTCTCGTGAGTCTTCCACAGGGGCGTATCTAGTAAGGACCAAGGTAGGTCCTAGGACCTATCTAAATTTTCAATTTCATTTACAATATATATTGTAGAAAAATTAGGAATTATCTTAGAAAAAATAAATGACCCACCTTGAGTTTGTTTTTTAAAATAAATGTCTTAAAAAATAATTTTAAAAGAAGAAAAAATAAGTTATTAGGATCTTAATGTTATTTTAAATTATGGGATTGATAACAAAAAATTAACCACTCTTAATCGGCACTCTCAAAATATCATTAAATAAATAAATTGTTGTAATAAAAAGAAGTCCACATGCTAATGACTCTCAGTCACCGCTTTATTAATGGACTAATAATCAACTAGTTTTTCATTAAAAATGTACTGTTTTTTCATTTATATTTCAATCATTTTGTTAAAAATTTTAATCGGTGGTGTCTGATCGGTTTTAACAAGTTGAACTGATTCGTCCAGTTTTTTCAGGTATACGACCCGACCCGACCCCAGACAAGTGTTGTTGAGTTTTTTTTTATTGGCTTCACTTAATTTGGGATCCACGTGATTTTTTGGTCTAGATTCGCCACTGGCCTTCCACCTCAAACAAGTGACTGAATAGTTACTTTCAAGTAAGCCTGTTGAAAATAACTGATACCCGATTACCTAACCCAACCCGTTTTGAATTCGGGTAGATCGTGTCAGGTACATCGGGTATCGGGTTCGGAAATTTGGGTAGCCGGGTAACCCGATATTTAAATAGGTTGGGTAATGGGTAGGTTTAAAAAAATTCGGGTATACCCGAATACCCGATTTTTTTAAAAAAATTTAATACACTAGCTATAATAACTATTAAAATGGTATTCATCGAGTAATTTACATAATTAGCAACTTCACTGTTAACCCATATTGATATTTTTTTTCCAGAAAATTAAATAAACGTTTTATATTCTCCTACCGTTTCAACTATTTTAATAAACGTCCATAGTAAAAAACTTTTATAATAATAGTAACAATAACTTCAATTGTATGTATTATCAAAGTCCAAAATATATATAATATTAAATTTTAAAAATTAGTTAACGTGTAATTCACATTTCACCAAACTATGAAATATATTCTATATACAGATTCAAACTGATCTTTGTTTAATCAAAATTAACAAAAATTTGTTCTACATATTCGGTACATGACTGTTACGCAAAGAAAAAAAAAACACAATAATTAAGTACATGACCTATACGACATATTTACTTCATTAAATGTATTTTCGGGTAATACCCGAATTACCCAAACCTGACCTACTACCCGAATTACCCAAACCCGAATTATCCAAATTTAATTCGGATCGGGTAACGGGTACTTTTTTTTACATGAAAAACCCGAATTACCCGACTCGAATTACTCGAAACCCGAAAAATTTACCCGATCAACACCCTTGATTTCAAGAGCATAATCTTAATAAAATAATTTATTGTTTTAAAGATTAAATGTATATTAAAGGCTTATTACTTGTGTTCAGTGCTAAATGTTTATCCTATATTATGATAGTATTGCATGATCAAGAAATGGTATTAGAAGTCGGTTCTTTTATTAAAGTCATGTTTAGTTATAAACTAAGGCTTGTAAAGGATGTTTAAGTTCAAATTAAGTTGAATAACTGAATAGACTCATTCGGGGTAATGTGCGAGATTAAGCGAAGAGTAGTATTCCTCCTCTTTCTAAATAGCCAAAAATGGTGGGTCTGTATCACACAACCTATAGGTATGTCTAGATCATCTCCCAAAGTAAGATGACATCACTTTATTATTATATAGGGACTTGTGAATTTGTTGCTAGTATGGACTTATAGTCTTATAACCCACTAACATAGATAAAATGGGATACTATATTTATCAAGTTCTCTAAACATTAGTTATCTTTAAATGACTTACATTTGCCAAGAAATCCCCTAATCGTGTAGTTAATCAGTTGATCAAATGATTCATCAGGTAAGTTGATTCTTCCAAGTGATCGTTGAATTAGGATTTGTGAGAATCGATTGGGCTGAGTATTTATGGGTAGATTGTCTTATAGATATCTACATTGTATTATTTATCTATATTGTCTGGTAACGGGTTTTTTTTGCAGGATTATTGTATATCATTATTTATCATTAAAAATATTATGGGATTGAAAATGTTATGTGTCTCATCTGGTTTACCAACCTGACCCACTCAATTTATATGCATCACATGTAGTGGTACTAAGGCTGCTAGAAACTGAATAGGATGCCAAGAGTGAAATAAGAGACAAGTATGTAATAGTATTCAGGACCTCATGTCTTTACGTTGTAACTTATGTAGGATATTAATTATGACATACATAGTGTTTTAATATTTTGAAACAATATTGTTATCTCAAAATATTTTACTAAACTGAGACTTTTCGCAACAAAGACAAAATAATATTTAAAGTGTAAAGAAAAAGTTTTATTCAGTTCGAAAATAGGGGATGTCACAGTAAGAAAAGCTCTTTATTTTTTAAGCTAACTTATTATGATTCAGTAAGTTGGGAGTACTTAGATAAGATGTTACAATATGTGGGGTTTGGAGATATTTGGCGATATTGGATTCACCCTACTTTCCCAAATGCGAGATCTTCAGTTATTCTAAATGGATCTCCCATGAATGAATTTTAGTTGCATAGACATCTGAGATGGGGAGATCCTATATCCCCCTTTTCTTCTTTTTTCTTATTATGGAGGGTCTTAATTTTGCTATGGAGGATGTGGTTTCTCAAGGTTTGTTTCATGGCGCTGCTATAAGGAATTAGGGTATGGTCTTGATTCATCTTTTTTATGCTAATGATGCCGTATTTATGGAGGAGTAGGATCGACAAAATGTTCAGAGGTTGTCTAAGTGGAGAGTTAGAATGGTGTTTGTGGTGGTCGTTCGACTCTTACCAAATCGGTGTTGGACAGTCTGGATATTTACTATATGTCGATGTTCATAATGCCTAAGGGTTTCGATCGTTTATTGGATGCTTGTAGTCGTAGAGCTTTTTTTTTTGGTGTGGATGATAAAAGGCGGTTGAACTGCGTGAAGTGGGATATTATGCTTATACCTAAACAAAAAGGGTGGTTTGGGTATTGGTATTATAGATGCTTTTAATTATGCTTTGATGTACAAATGGAGGTGGCGTTTCTTTAATAAGAATAACTCCTTATGGGTTATCTATACTTATTAAAGATTTATATGGTGTGGATAGTGGATTTGTTCTAGATAGGCGACACCGACTCAATACCGATGTGTGGTCAAGGATTATTGGCTTTATTAACCAGTTACGTGAAAGTGGTGTGCTTCCTTTTCTCATGTATAACTAGAGAGGTGGGGGATGAGGAGGACATTAGATTCTAGATTGATACGTGGTGCGGGAATATAACTTTCAAATCTTATTTTTCTACACTTTTTGATCTTTCCAACAATCAACAAGGTTGGTCAGAGACTCCTAGAGCAATCATGGATGGAGCTTTGCATGTAGAAGGCCAATAAGAGGGGTAGTTGAGGACCTGTAGCTCACATAGATGATCTAGTGTTTGGATTTAGAGCAGTTGAAGTCTTTTCCGGATAGGTGGGGTGGGTGTTTGATCATTCAGGTATTCGGTATGTCCGAATCCACATTAATAATAGATGTCTTCCATAGGGTGGTATTGCTACTAGATGGAATTCGTTCTATAACCATAAAGATTAATATCTTTACGTGGAGGGTTATGTTAGATCAGACTAAGGTGAACCATGATATAAGAGGGATTGATCTGGACTCTTTGGTGTGCCCTTTTTGCAGAGAAGAAAATAAGGGGTCCAACCATCTTCTTTTTTCATATACTCTTTAGCTAAGGAGGTGTCCATCGGGTCTAAGACCTGGGTGAATAGGGAATTCCCTGACTTGTATCAGTAACTCAGATGGTTTAATGGGTTGATGCTCGTCCTATAGTCCATCTTAAATCGGTGATTATTGATGCGATTTTCTCTACAAACATTTGGGTGTTTTGGACGTTTCGGAATGCACTGCTATTTGGCTCTTTAAAGTGTCGGAAACAAGTTTTATTTAATAATATTGCTGTTCATTCTTACAATTGGTTTGTATTTAGAAAACGCTAAGGCTAGAAAGAATTGGAATGTGTGGATGCAAGATCTTATTCTACCTCAATTTGTATTTTGTTCTTGTTTTTGTTAGCGTCTAGCTATCTTTCGTTTCTGATATTGGTTGCCGTTCCTACAAAAACAAAATCTAAAACGGCATATTAATAAATAGTAAGCTATCTAACACTATTTTAATTAGTGTCAATCTTCCTTCAGCCGAAAAAATTTAACCTTCCAATTAAAAAGATTTTTCCAGAACATTTTCAATGATTGGATTCTAATTTTTCTATTCTTGACATATAATATGTATGATGTAATAATTCTGTTTGATTATGTATCTATTATTTGATAAAGACACTTATCCGAATGATCCATAAATAATTAAAGACTACAATAAGTTTTGAAGATATCTTAATTTGTTCCTTTTTTGACGTTGAGTGATAGGAAAGTTGGAAAGATAAGGTTCTCAAAGGATTTCTCCAAACCTTTATTATATTAGATTTTTTATTGACAGAGAACCTTAGATTTAGAATTTGTACGAGATTAAAAGTACAGAAAAGCCATATGGTAAGTTCAATACTAGGAAACCACATGCAAGTCCACAAAGTTAAAAAAGATGGATCCACATATTTGTTGACACTTGACACCCACATGAAAGAAATAACAAACACTTAATATGAAGTTTGATCAAAATTGATACTTCATATTTGTTTTATGTTTTACGTTTATAAACGCTTTTGTGATTTTTAGTTTGAATTTCTTACAAAAAAAAAAAAAAAAAAAAAAAAGCATCATCATTTACCTTAATATTCCACGAAGTGGCCATTATTAAACCAAATTAAATAGGCTTGATAACATATTTTTGTTCTATGTGTGCGACTCATATTATAATGATTGTGTAAATATAATCTGATTATAGCTTTACAATTATTGAATGGCAGCTAATAATATATAATTATTATAATGAAAGTATTTGAAGAATTTGAAGCATCAAATTATCTCTCTACAATAGTTTTAAAATGTTATTTGAAAGTGGCCAATGTGAACGCATGCTCCAACTCAATTGAATCTCTATTCGCAACAAACCCAAAACCATTTACATTAGGCTATTATTATGCTATTCGGAGTGGCGGGCTTAGGCGCTTAGCCTCAAAGGAATGGACCGCAGTTTTTTTATTGGTCAGCTTAATGGACCGTTTGAACGATCAAAAAAATCATATATATATATATATATATATATATATATATATATATATATATATATATATATATATATATATATATATATATACTCTAGGTGTTAGACCCATGTATTAAATGAGCTTATTTAAAAAAATATATATGAAATTTTAAACATTTGAGAAGTTTTGAATTTATAAGAAAAGTGAGAAAAATATTGAATTATTAAAATTAAAGTGTTTTTTTCTCTTTTAAATTTAAACAAATAATTTAGATAAATAAACAAAATAAACTAATGATGTTTTAATTTAGTCATTTTAAAATTACTAAGAAAGTTCGTTAATGAAATTGATATCATTTATTATTATATTTAAATATCATATGGAATTTAATAAAATGAAAAAAACCATAAAATGACATTTGAAATAAAAATTAATTTAAAATAACCACAAATAGACATGTAGCAAATTAAATGAGAATGTGACATGTTACAAAAAAAAACTTTATTTATTAGAGTAGATATTTACTTTATCTATATACTTACCTATTTATAACCCATCTTTTTTTATCAAACCTCACACAAATTTCTTCATCTTTTACCATCTTTTCTTCAAAAAATTTCAAGATGTCTTCTTCCAACAACCCAAACAACCAAAAAACACTCACTATAAACACTCTAACTCCAAGATCTT
Organism: Lactuca virosa; assembly: GCF_052849685.1. NCBI lineage: Eukaryota > Viridiplantae > Streptophyta > Magnoliopsida > Asterales > Asteraceae > Lactuca > Lactuca virosa. Next base: position 18,781,137 of record NC_136433.1, on the reverse strand, counting down.
TGTATAATCAACCGATTTATTCGCCCTCGTTTTATCACTATATGGGTATGTTACCTTATTATCCATAACAATTATCGCAACCACAACGGCCAATACAAACACAACCACAACTGGACATGGATTTTAGTCTGTTAAGTTTGAATTTTTGTTTCAACCTAAGTTTGTTCAACAAACTCAATCACAACCACGAACACTCATTTCTTATTCCGATCCCGAATTCGTTCAAGAAACTCAACTCACTCGAGCACCAAATAAAAGAAAAGATAAGGCGGAAGCTAAAGGATCGGAACCCAAAGAAGTCTTAGTATTGGCACAATCATGGATTGATATTTCAATATATGCGACGACATGAAAAGACCAAAAACATGACCGTTTTTTGATGCAGGTTAGACATAGGTTCCACAAAGGAATTAATTGTGGAGATTATTGTTCAAAACACTAAGTGTACTCGAAATTGGGGAAGATGAACAAGGAAGTCATGTTGTTTCATGATTTGTATAACAACATGAAACGTCAATGGAAAAGCGGAGAAAGTGATGATGTGATTTTGTAGAATGCGTTGAAAGTGTGGCAAAAAGAAAACAAGAAGGCTTTCAAGTTTCTTGAAGTTTGGAATCTTGTGAAAGATAACAAAAAATGGCAAAACAGCAAAACATCCAACGAGCATATCGAAAGTGGTTCAAAACGCTCAAGAACATTTGAATCCGACCACACTACATCTGATGCTTGTTCTGGTTTCAACCACAACGATGATGAACTCATTCAAGTTTCACCACTTTCCCGTCCAATGGGAAGGGACAAAGCAAAAAAGCAAAGGCAAAGGCAAAACGTCGGATTCGAATGAGTTGAAAGAAATAGGGGCCTATATGAATGATATAAAAGATAGAATGGAAGAAATTTTGCAAATTGCTTCCGAAAGAGAGCTTCAGAAACAAAATGATAGCGACTTGAGAATACTAAAGATGAACACATCGCAGATGACCAGGGAGGAGCTTGAAATTGCTTTGGCAATGAAAGCCGGTCTCAAAAAACGTTATGTTAATAAATAGATTTAAAATTTCTAGTTATTTTTTCAAAGTTTTTAATCGTTTCATTTGTGTTTTTTTTTTAAGGTTGTAGGTTTAAGTTTTCTAGTTTTTTTTTCTAAGTTTTTAGGATTTTTTTTAATGTCATGTTATGTTTTTTTTTAAGTAATGTAATGTAATGGATTTTAATTTTTAAGTAATGAATTGTTATGTTTTTTTAAAAAAATTAAAGTTTTTATTTAAATTAAATTGTTAAAAAAATATGACATCACTCACACTTTTGTGGTAAAAACTGACGTGTCGCTTACGTTGCAGTGAAAGAAGTGTGGTTTCTGTGGCACCACTCCCTCCAGCCATGAGCACACCATCTTTGGTGTGTGGCTTAGACCGAGCTCAGCTACTACATATCACATCTCTCTCTCATTTGAACCTTTTTTAAGAAATTATAAGTAATACATTCAAACATCCAATTTTACCGTTTGAGATAGTAAACGGTTCTTACTTGATACCAAAGTCAAATAACCGAGATAAAGATACAGAAACAGAAGTCGATCCAATCCAAAATCTCTTAAAAAAAACAAATTAATTAGAGACATAGTAACTTTTATTTTTATCGAAGACATGTACCAAAACCATTAATAATCCATGAAAATAAAGGCAATACAGGAAAAATAAATGCATTACTGAGCTACAGTAACTTAAATTCGATTAATGGATTTACATTTTAAACCATTTAAATGTATTATATCTACCACTTCATTATAAAGCATTAAACACAAATTTTGAACTTGTATAAACTTTTTTTTTCAATTATTTTGTAGAACATAACAAACACAACATTGTAGTGCTAAGTAGAATTTTTTTTGTTATTTTTTTAATCAACCATAACGCTTCTTTAGTTCGTTTTTACTTATTAAAAAGCGTTTTTGTATATTAAATTACATGTTAACAAAATATGAAGACTAGTTAATTCAAGATGCGGATAAATCAGGCGTTTACCAGTGGTAGATTAGATTTGCCGTTTAAAAAAAGTTAAAGATAAATTAGGCTTCTATAAATTATTTTAAAGAGAGCAATTACAAATTTCTAAATTATGTTCTAAACTGATGGATGTCATACCACAACATATCATACTATTGCACTGTGTAACATCCCAAAAATCACGGTAAAAGTTTTCATTTTTGAAACTAATCCAAAATCATAAGCGTTTGCAAATCGTAGTTTCCAAAAGTAATAAAATTGAATTAAAGTATCCCAAAATCATAATCTCATAGAATCCAGGATGATGTGCACGATCAAGCCTTTGCCTTGTCCCGATCATCTGAAGTACCTGAAACATAAAACTGAAACTGTAAGTACGAAGCTTAGTGAGTTCCCCCAAAGTACCACCACACAACATAACATGAATAATATTACATGTTGGGTCCAATCAGTCATCGGACTGGAATACCCATGGCCCAATCAGTCATCGGACTGGAATGTCAACATACAACGGGTCCACTCAGTCATCGGACTGGAATACCCCTGGCCCAATCAGTCATCAGACTGGAATGTCAATATACAACGGGTCCACTGAGTCATCGGATTGGAATACACCCGATCTATTGGCTCATGCACAAAGTAGTAAAGCCTCAACCCCAACATAACATGTCGACATATAACAGATAATAAACATATTCAACTTACAGATAATCAAACAGTCAATAATCACAGGTAGTCCTACAGATCTACCAATCTAACGCATATCAACAACTATCATATAATCATACAGATCTACCACATTCTCGGCATATCATCAATCAATATATGCAGGATATCAATCCAATCGGCCGGCCTTGGTGTCTTCGACCCCCAAGTATAGTGAGGAAAACTCACCTGAATCGAATAATTATAAAACACTACGATACGACCCTTTTTAAGCATTGCTTACGCCCACAAATCCGCTAATCACCAGAAACCAGGTAAGATCTCAATCACTAGCCCACAATCCTCAAGTTTGACCCAAAGTCAAACTTGGTCAAAAAGTCAACGGTCAACGAAACTCAACAGCCAACCGTCCTCACGACATGACCATATATGGCTCATGTCGTGAGCCACTACAGGACAAAATAGTCGAGCCTTACAACCCACATGATGTGACATGCATCTCCTCATGTCGTGAGATCCGTCTGAGTTCCATTTTGATCCAAAAACTTTTTAATCCATTAAGCCACTAATTCATCTTTTCCAGGAGGCTTCCTAACACTCCTAGGATCATAAAAATCGATGCTTTAAGGTCTTGTATGACCAATACAAAACTTGATCTCAAACTAGGTCATTTATGAAGAGAAAGGAGTTTAGTTCTCTAGCATGGACTCAAACATCCTCCAAACTTCATATCCATAAGATATAAGCATCAAGGGGCCCCTTAGACTGTGACATCCCCTAATTTCTCGGCCAGAAAAGACAGATTTATTTTATGCTTTTTAAAATAAAATCAGAGTAATCCTTTTAAAAGATGTTGCGGAATTTGTTCCCAAAACAAAACATGATAAAAATTTATCAAAACCGTTCTTTAAGAAATATATATTTTCATTACATATCAAAACCTCGGGATGTCATGTTCCGATACAGATCAAAAGCATAAACAAGACATTATAAGCCTTACAACAGTTATTTTGTAACGTCCCGTTCCTGGTACGTATTAATTTATTAAATGACTTTTATAAAGAGCTACCCGGCGAGTAGTAGCCCTAACTCGTCGAGTAGATGCCAGATTGGACGCGGGTTTTATGTGATCTAATCGGCGAGTTCGTGCCTGGACTCGACGAGTAGGCCAGTCTGGAGGAAACCCTAATCCTCAGGGTTTGTACCCTATTTGAACGTCCTTATAGCCCCCATCCCGGCCTCCAGCACCCTTAGAGTGTTTCCCCCTCAAAACCCTAGCCCTCCATTGGTGAGCTTGAGTGATTCCTTCTTGATTTTGAGTGTTTTGGTGTATTCTTGGAAGTGTAGAAGAGAAGGAAAGAGAGAAGTTGCAAAGGAGAAGAAGGAGATCCAGAAGCTAGCTTCCATTTGCTACTTCATCTGGTAATAAAGCCTCTACCTTGTTCATTTTCCTAGTAGATATTCATATATGCTTGTTTTGCCACTTTTGGGACATTTCAAGGTCCAAACTCGAGATTGGAGCTCCCTTAGGGTAGTGAGCTATAGATCTGGACATCATTGAGCCCCAGGAGCTCAAAGTAGCTACCTTTATGCAAAGCAAGGCCTTGTTCCAAACCCTAGGTTCCCATTTCTAGCTTATTTTGGTGTTTTAGCTTCATACCTCTATGCATGAACGTAAAGTTGGCAACTTTACGTGTTATATCGGCCCTAGAAGCTCAGATCTATGAATTGGATGCACTGGAATCGATTAGAATCAACTGTTTAGTGAGGACATGCATAGGACTCGACGAGTTGTTCTTGGACTCGGCGAGTCAGAGCGCAAACTCCCGATTTCTCCGAGTTTAGAGTTGTGAGTTGAATCAACGAGTGGAAGAGGACTCAGTGAGTTAGAACAAGGATCAAGAAGTAGAGGGACTCGGTGAGTCTACGTCCCGACTCGGCGAGTCGAGTCACGAGTTAGAGAAGTGTGAGTCCGGGAACTCAGCGAGTTCATAGTAGGACTCTGCGAGTAGAGTCAACCAGGAAGTTGACTTTGACCAGGAAGTTGACTTTGACCAGGGGTAAAATAGTCATTTTACCCTGAGATTAGTTATCAGTATTTGATTTAGTGTTTATGGGATTTGTAGCCGGGGAGTTCCGGAGCAGCAGTCAGACAGTCTCAGATTTAGCACCTCAGCAGCCAGCGTTACGAGGTGAGTTTCCTTTCCAGTAGGAACGGGTCTACGGCCACAATGCCGACCCGTTTAGTTAGCAGTAGTTCCGGACTTCGGTCTGATGCAGTAGTTCAGTGTGCTTGATGTCTTTGTGATACAAGCATGTCTTTGTGTTATGTGTTCCGGACTTCGGTCTGATGCAGTATGCAGTATATGTGTTTATGCTAGTAGTTATGATTATGCTATTGTTAGGCGTGTCAAACCCAACAAATAAAGGGTACAAATGACTCCTTAAACACTACTACTATGCACTAAAAACGTAGTACAAGGTAAGTAGGGTCGATCCACAGAGACACGGGACAAATGCTTATACCTTTTTGCGCAAGGTACAATATGATCACAAAAGAGGGGGATTTAAATGCAATGATTCAAATAAGAGCTAATTTAATGAGTAAGCAATTGATTAAGTGAAATAAGTTCAAGATTTGTAAGTACTCCAACTCTATGCAAGACAAATTAGCAATGTGATTCCATGGATGACAAGATATTTGTTTAATTCTATCTAAGTTGGTACTTGAAAGTGTTAACAAGCTCTAACACTTCCCATTCACCACAATAATTAACCAAAACAAGCTCTTTGATTAATCCTAACCTTACCAATCTAATCTAAACAAACTCTTAGAATTAGGTTGAAAGATTGCATTAAACTTTATGTGAATGTTCCCAACAACACTCAATACTCCTCATAAGCTCGGGAGCATAAGAATGTGTGAATAAGATTTACACTAAATTCATTCAATAGAAATCAGTTTAGTGCTTGTTACCTAGTCCAATTTACAAAACAATTACGGATTTTGCAATTAGATAACTTGAATGATCTAACCCTAATTCAAATGGCCAATAAGAATCACAATTAGAATCAAACATTCGATTGAAACAAAATCAAATTCACTAGATAGAAAATTGAAAGAAAACATCAAGTCATATGATTGAAATCACAACTAGAAGTCAAGACATAAAGTTGGAGAATCTAGGGTTCTAGCCAATCATGGCTAGAACAAGATCACAAATCTAGAAAATGAAATTAAAGTTCTTACAAAATGAAATCAAATGTTCCCAAGTGTTAATCTACTTCCAAAAGCTCTGAAAATCGCCTTCTCTTTGCCCAAAAGTCGACCCCCCAAAGTAAAAAGTCGGTTCCCCCCTTTAAAAATGGTGAAAAACTGCTTAAAAACCCGCATTTACGTTTACACGGCCCGCGTAAATTAACACTGTCATTTACACGGCCCGCGTAAACGCAAAAAATATACTGTGCAGAAATCTACGTTTACACGGCCCGTGTAAACGCAAGGCTTGCATTTACACGGCCGTGTAAATCTCTGTAAAGCCAAAATCTTCATTTCTTTGATATCTTGCTCCTCGGTGCTCCGCAAGTCCTGAAATTTTGTCCGCAACTTTTATTTACCTCCTCCAACAATATCCTACCTCCAAAAGTCCCTGAAATATCACAAAAGTATTTGAATGAAATTGCCTCATGAAAAATCCCGAAAAACATGCAAAATGCATGAGTTTAAGCCTATATGCAATGTACTTTTATGAAATAAAGCTACAAAATGGGTACATGAAATGCACCTAACACTATGCTATGTTCAGTCAGTTCCGGACTTTGGTCCGATGCAGAGGGCAAGTCCCTGGTTAGTTCCGGACTTCGGTCTGATGCAGTTTCCGGACTTCGGTCCGATACAGAGGGCAAGGCCCTGGTTAGTTCAGGACTACGGTCTGATGCAGTTTACGGACTTCGGTCCGATGCAGTGGGCAAGGCCCAGTAGTTGCTTTATATGTTATTGTATGGTATGTGGTAGTTTGGGGGAGCTCACTAAGCTTTGTGCTTACAGTTTCAGTTTTTGGTTTCAGGTACTTCCGCTAGTAAGGGGAAGAGCTCGGGATGATGGCATGGCACACACCACAGCTTCAGTTTATCCTAGGAGTTTTATTCGGATATCTTCATATGTTTTGACATCAGTTGACTAGATAAATTTATTATGACATTTTGAGATGCATGATCCATGGATTTATCTTTTAATATTTGATATTATGGTTTAGTAAAGTTTTCAAACGAAAATTTTTGGGTTGTATTTTTGGGATGTTACAAGTTGGTATCAGATCCTTGGTTTGAGGGATTCAGGCACACTTTCGGGTATGACTGGACTCAAACTAAGGAAATGGTAAAAGATTTTCAAAAGAAAAATGTTTTCGAAAGAATTTTTGAAAAAGAAACTTAAAAAGAAAAGAGTTTTGAGAAAAGGAAAAGGGTGTGGTGCATGCGATCTGTCGAGCTCAAGTAAGTACTCCCAAATTACCCATACAAGTTTATGTTGTAATTATCAGTTCCAGTTTCAATAGAACAGCATGCTAGAATAGGACTAAGGATCTAGGAGGATGCCTTATGTGCCTGTTATATGTGTTTCAGCTTATTGATAATTGCATGCTAGTATTGAGTAGACAGTAGTAGGATAGCCTGTTTAGGTTATGCTTGATAGTATGAGCTTAGCATTGTATGCTAGTACAGTTTCTCGTTATGAGGATAGATTTGCTTGAGTAGTTTCCTGTGTCCGAATACTGCTTGCTTCGTGCTTTGTAGGACTCGGAGTGATGGGAGTTAGCCACTAGATGAATACGTCACGTCACATGTGATCACGGTTGAATAATCTCAGAGTGCTGGATTTGGCCATATTGCGCAGCTCTCGTTTGAGTCTAACCGTTGTAGGGACGAGTCTTTTACTCGAAGGATTATCTGAGCCTCGTCACATGTGATGGTATTCAGGTGATGGCTAATTGGCATTACAAGGAGGCCTTCAGCAGCTGAGGACTGGATTGGGTGGAGTCATAGATTTCCCTAGGGCAAGCCTAGGATGAGAGTAGCAGAGATCGGTAGCAGTAGAAGTGACTTGGTGGAGTCAAGGCAGTTCTTGAAGAAAGTACGGATAGATGTGGAAGGTAGTATGGGCCCGTACTACTGAAAGCAGAGGATCCGTACTTGAATCGAGGAAGGCTGAGATGAGACCAGGAAACTTGTAGTAGTAGCGATCCCCCGAGACATATCAGTGTTTCTGACGTTTGCCATGATGTGTTTTCAGAATGGTGGTTTTACGCCCTAGGCCAGCAGTCGGCAGTTCAGGAGCCGGCGAGGGATCAGGATCAGGCTCGGGGGCCGAGCATCTAGATGAGCAGACCAGGGAGTTCCTCTCTTCAGAGGTTACTCGCACCATACTTGAGCAGACTCCTGTGATCTTCGGTTCGATCAAGGAGGGTATTTTAGAGCTGATGGACGAGAGGTTGAGCACCTTCCGTGCTGAGGTGGCGGCCATGATGGGGTCGCGCACACTCACCTTCAGGGAGTTCCGGGCTTGTGGAGCTCCAGACTACCATGGGGCGCGGGATCCCATTGCGAGTACCAGGTGGTTGGCGGATGTCGCCAATGCGTTCCGCACCAGCAGATGTCCCGAGGGGGACAAGGTCAGACTAGCATCCTGTCTTCTGAAGGACAGGGCAGGAGATTGGTGGGAGGAGATCGGACATGTCATCGGGGATGACGCAGCACTTGATGCGATGACTTGGGCTGATTTTACTACCAGGTTCAGAGCCGAGTTTGCACCGGTTATTGAGGTGCAGCAGTTAGCCAGGGAGTTTCAGGATCTCACCCAGACTACAGAGACAGTGGCGGAGATTACCGCCAAGTTCAGGGAGAGGGCTCTTCTCGTTCCTCAGTACGCAGCTGATGATGAAATGAAGAAGGCCCGTTATCATGAGATGTTGCGGAGTGATATCCACCAGTTTGTGAGCCGGTCCAGCTGTAAAACGCTGGATGATATGATTGCGAGGGCTCGTAGGAGAGATATAGATTTAGAGATGGAGAAGAAGAGGAAGCCAGAGGCGGCATCTGGCACAGGGAGTTCGGGCAAAAAGCCCAAGGTATCAGATCACAGATCTAGAGGACAGCAGAGCCAAAGTCGGTGTGGCAAGTGTGGGAGATTGCATGATGGGGTGTGCAAGGCAGGTAGTGCCGGTTGCTATAAGTGCAGCCGGACCGGGCATATGAGTAGAGATTGTACAGCTACCACCACCACCACCACAGCAACTGATCTGATTTGCTTCCATTGCAATCAGAGGGGACATAAAAAGTCCCAGTGCCCGAGTTTAGCAGCAGCAGGGAAGGTGGCAGTACCTGCCCCTACTACTTTGAGGATTACAGACGGCCGTCAGGGCCGGGGTGAGGCGCCAGTGGCGAAGAGTAGAGCTTTTCAGATGACAGCAGAGGAGGCGCGAGCGACTCCTGATGTGGTGACGGGTATGTATTTTCCTCTTATCTCTTTATTGATATTGATTGTTTCTCATGGTTATATGTTTTCGTATAGGGTCGTTCTTAGTGAACGGCATTTCAGCTACAGTATTGTTTGACTCGGGGGCTACCCGATCATTTGTTTCCCTTGCGCTTAGCAAGAGGTTTAGCAGAGCTCCGGGGGAGCTGGATTGCCCACTTGAGGTTGAGATAGCTGATGACAGGACCGTCCGGGTCGCGAGAGTACATAGGGTGTGTTCGCTGCAGTTATTTGATAAACAGTTTTCAGTGGACTTGGTTCCCATTCCCCTGCGAGGGAATAAGGTTATAGTGAGTATGGATTGGCTGAGCTCCAATGGGGCAGTGATTGATTGTGAACTGCAGTTAGTGACGGTTCACACTCCTAGTGGGGGAGAGTTAGTGATTCAGGGCGAGAGGCCACAGCGCGGACCGATTCTGTGTTCAGCGGCGAGAGCGAGGCGCTACGTTCAGCAGGGTTGCGCAGGGTACGTCGCCTATGTCATAGATGCCCGGGAGAAGGGTAAGGCGACAGTTGACGATGTGCCAGTAGTACGAGAGTACCCGGACGTATTCCCAGAGGATTTTCCTAGAATACCTCCGGAGAGACAGGTCGAGTTTCGGATTGATCTGGTTCCTGGTGCGGCTCCGATAGCCAAGGCACCGTATCGGTTGGCTCCTCTAGAGATGCAGGAGTTGTCTACACAGCTGCAGGAGCTGTTAGACAAGGGTTTCATCAGGCCGAGTAGTTCACCATGGGGAGCCCCGATCCTATTCGTAAGGAAGAAGGATGGGTCGCACCGTATGTGCATAGATTACCGGGAGCTGAATAAGGTAACGGTGAAGAACCGTTACCCACTCCCGAGGATAGATGACTTGTTTGACCAGCTTCAGGGAGCATCTTGGTTCTCCAAGATTGATCTGCGGTCAGGGTATCACCAGATGCGGGTCAGGGATGAGGATGTGCAGAAGACCGCTTTTAGGACCCGCTATGGTCATTATGAGTTTGTGGTGATGCCGTTCGGGCTCACCAACGCTCCAGCCGCATTCATGGATCTCATGAATCGCGTATGCAGACCGATGCTGGATCGGTCAGTGATAGTGTTCATTGATGACATCTTGGTTTATTCCAAGACTCAGGAGCAGCACGAGGAGCACCTGAAGGAGGTGCTAGAGACACTGAGGAGGGAGAAACTGTTCGCAAAGTTCTCCAAGTGCGAGTTCTGGTTGCGAGAGGTACAGTTCCTTGGACACCTCGTCAACCAGAAGGGTATACTAGTAGATCCGGCCAAGATAGAGGCCGTGATGCAGTGGGAGGTCCCGAGGTCTCCATTTGAGATTCGGAGCTTCCTAGGATTGGCAGGGTACTATAGGAGATTCATCCAGGATTTCTCCAAGATAGCAGTTCCACTCACCCGACTGACCAAGAAGTCGGTGGTGTTCCGCTGGGGGCCTGAGCAGCAGGCAGCATTTGAGACCCTCAGACAGAGATTGTGCGAGGCACCGATTCTTACCCTGCCAGAGGGAGTAGAGGATTTTGTAGTTTACTGTGATGCTTCGATCACAAGTATGGGAGCAGTGTTGATGCAGCGAGAGCATGTGATAGCTTATACCTCTAGACAGTTGAAGCCTCACGAGGCTAACTATCCGACGCACTATTTAGAGCTGGGGGCAGTGGTGTTTGCCCTCAAGATTTGGAGACATTACCTCTATGGGGTCCGCTGTATCATTTACACGGATCACAAGAGTTTGAGGTACCTCATGGATCAGTCGAATCTGAACATGAGGCAGCGCCGATGGTTAGACGTGGTAAAGGATTATGACTGTGAGATCCTTTATCATCCGGGCAAGGCCAACGTAGTGGCCGACGCCCTGAGCCGCAAGGCGGTAGCAGCCCCGATCAGGGATGTATGTCTGAGGATGACAGTGATTACTCCATTGTTGGAGCAGATCAGAGAGGCACAGGTTGAGGGCCTGAAGGAGGAGAGGCAGAAGTGTGAGAGGATTGTGGGCCGAGTAGCTTCCTTTGACTATGACAGTCGAGGATTGTTGACCCTTCATGGGAGAATATGGGTACCGTACTGGGGCGGAGTACGACAGGTGTTGATGGACGAGGCTCACAAGTCTCGGTTCTCCATTCACCCAGGGGCAACGAAGATGTACAGAGATCTTCGACCCGACTATTGGTGGCCCTACATGAAGCGGGACGTAGCTTGGTACATGGAGAGATGCCTGACCTGCAGGAAGGTCAAGGCGGAGCATCAGAGACCCCACGGCAAGATGCAACCGTTAGACATTCCCGTGTGGAAATAGGAGGATATCACTATGGATTTCATCACTAAGCTTCCCAGGACCGCACGTGGAGTTGATTCTATTTGGGTCATAGTGGATCGGCTGACCAAGAGCGTGCATTTCATACCGATACAGGAGAGCATATCGGCCGAGAAGCTATCCGATATTTATGTGCGCGAGGTAGTGGCACGGCATGGAGTGCCTGTATCAGTAGTATCAGATCGAGACGTCCGGTTCACTTCCAGGTTTTGGAAGCGGTTTCATGACAAGATTGGGACTCGTCTTCACTTCAGCACCGCTTTCCACCCTCAGACGGACGGGCAGAGAGAGAGGACGATTCAGACTCTCGAGGACATGTTGCGGGCATGTGTTCTAGATTTGGTGGCAGTTGGGATACGTATCTTCCATTAGCGTAATTTTCGTATAACAACAGTTACCACGCTAGTATTGACCGCCCTCCTTTCGAGATGCTTTACGGGAGGAAGTGTAGGAACCCGATTTGTTGGGGCGAGGTCGGTCAAAGGGTCATCGGGAGCACTGAGGTGGTGCTCAAGACCACAGAGTTGATCCAGCAGGTCCGTAGCAGACTGCAGACTGCGCAGAGTCGGCAGAAGAGTTACGCCGACAGGATGCGTTCGGACTTGGAGTTTCAGGTGGGCGATATGGTCCTCTTGAAAGTGTCACCCTGGAAGGGTGTTATCAGATTTCGGAAGAGGGGCAAGCTGCGCCCCAGATTCATTGATCCGTTTAGGGTTTTGCCGCGGGTGGGTCGGGTTGCTTATCGGTTAGATCTTCCAGCAGAGCTCATCCAGATCCACAGCACGTTCCATGTTTCTCAGTTGCGAAAGTGCTTAGTGGATGATTCAGCAGTAGTACCCCTGGAGGACATTCAGGTTGACAATAGCCTGAACTATATCGAGAGACCAGTGGTGATTCTAGATCGCAAGGTGAAAGAGCTGAGGAACAAGGCAGTAGAGTTAGTTAAGGTGCAGTGGCAGCACCGCAAGGGTTCGGAGTGGACGTGGGAGCCCGAGGAAGAGATGAGGGAGCACTACCCAGAGTTGTTTCCAGAGACAGCAGACTTCGAGGACGAAGTCTAAGATAAGTGGGGGAGAATTGTAACGCCCCGTTCCTGGTACGTATTAATTTATTAAATGTCTTTTATAAAGAGCTACTTGGCGAGTAGTAGCCCTAACTTGTCGAGTAGATGCCAGATTGGACGCGGGTTTTAAGTGATCTACTCGACGAGTCCGCGCCTGGACTCGACGAGTAGGCCAGTCTGGAGGAAACCCTAATCCTCAGGGTTTGTACCCTATTTAAACGTCCTTATAGCCCCCATCCCGGCCTCCAGCACCCTTAGAGTGTTTCCCTCTCAAAACCCTAGCCCTCTATTGGTGAGCTTGAGTGATTCCTTCTTGATTTTGAGTGTTTTGGTGTATTCTTGGAAGTGTAGAAGAGAAGGAAAGAGAGAAGTTGCAAAGGAGAAGAAGGAGATCCAGAAGCTAGCTTCCATTTGCTACTTCATCTGGTAATAAAGCCTCTACCTTGTTCATTTTCCTAGTAGATCTTCATATATGCTTGTTTTGCCACTTTTGGGACATTTCAAGGTCCAAACTCGAGATTGGAGCTCCCTTAGGGTAGTGAGCTATAGATCTGGACATCATTGAGCCCCAGGAGCTCAAAATAGCTACCTTTATGCAAAGCAAGGCCTTGTTCCAAACCTTAGGTTCCTATTTCTAGCTTATTTTGGTGTTTTAGCTTCATACCTCTATGCATGAACGTAAAGTTGGCAACTTTACGTGTTATATCGGCCCTAGAAGCTTAGATCTATGAATTGGATGCACTGGAATCGATTAGAATCAACTGTTTAGTGAGGACATGCATAGGACTCGACGAGTTGTTCTTGGACTCGGCGAGTCGGAGCGCAAACTCCCGATTTCTCCGAGTTTAGAGTTGTGAGTTGAATCAGCGAGTGGAAGAGGACTCAGTGAGTTAGAACAAGGATCAGGAAGTAGAGGGACTCGGCGTGTCTACGTCCCGACTCGGCGAGTCGAGTCGCGAGTTAGAGAAGTGTGAGTCCGGGAACTCGGCGAGTTCATAGTAGGACTCGGTGAGTAGAGTCAACCAGGAAGTTGACTTTGACCAGGAAGTTGACTTTGAACAGGGGCAAAATAGTCATTTTACCCTGAGATTAGTTATCAGTATTTGATTTAGTGTTTATGGGATTTGTAGCAGGGGAGTTCCGGAGCAGCAGTCAGACAGTCTCAGATTTAGAACCTCAGCAGCCAGCGTTACGAGGTGAGTTTCCTTTCCAGTAGGAACAGGTCTACGGCCACAATGCCAACCCGTTTAGTTAGCAGTAGTTCCGGACTTCGGTCTGATGCAGTGTTCTGTGTGCTTGATGTCTTTGTGATTCAAGCATGTCTTTGTGTTATGTGTTCCGGACTTCGGTCTGATGCAGTATGCAGTATATGTGTTTATGCTAGTAGTTATGATTATGCTATGCTATGTTCAGTCAGTTCCAGACTTCGGTCCGATGCAGAGGGCAAGGCCCTGGTTAGTTCTAGACTTCGGTCCGATGCAGTTTCCGGACTTTGGTCCGATGCAGAGGGCAAGGCCCTGGTTAGTTCCGGACTACGGTCCGATGCAGTTTCCGGACTTCGGTCCGATGCAGTGGGCAAGGCCCAGTAGTTGCTTTATATGTTATTGTATGGTATGTGGTAGTTTGGGGGATCTCACTAAGCTTTGTGCTTACAGTTTCAGTTTTTGGTTTCAGGTACTTCCGCTAGTAAGGGGAAGAGCTCGGGATGATGGTATGGCACACACCACAGCTTCAGTTTATCCTGGGAGTTTTATTCGGATATTTTGATATGTTTTGACATCAGTTGACTAGATAAATTTATTATGACATTTTGAGACGCATGATCCATGGATTTATCTTTTAATATTTCATATCATGGTTTAGTAAAGTTTTCAAATGAAAATTTTTGGGTTGTATTTTTGGGATGTTACATATTTACAACTACTGGCCTATAATCCAAAAATCACTCATCATCCTCCAACTATGCCCGGGGTCCACTACGACACTACCTGTAATAATAAAAAGTTGAGTGGGTCAGGCTTGGAATCCTGGTGAGCATATAGGGTTTTCAACCCATAATAAATAAATTTATTATGCTTAAACATCAACAATCAACCAAATTACCCCAACCCCATTATCTTATTTATTTCTTAAGGATTTACCCTAAGATTCATCTATCACTCATTCGTAAGGATTCATCCTAAGGAATAGGCACGAAGTCACATCGTCGCCAGGGTTTATACAACAGGCACTAAGTCCATAGCTGCCAGGGTTTATACAACATGTGCTAAGTCCATAGCTCTTATTTATCGACAGTATTATTCACGGGAATCCCCCCTGCAATACATGTCAATGGGTTTTTAGAGTACAGCTGATGAACATATAGTTCACACACTTACAGGTTGCGAGCCTGCTAGTGTTCCACAGATCATCTAGAATAGTCCATGGTTGTCATTCATACTCTGCTGAATGACGGGGGCCACGTTTGCGTAAGTGATTCTCTCATATTTCACCACTCACCCTCAACTCATGATCTATATCACTGATCATCTCATTTATCCAACTCACCTTTCATCACACACCCACTATTTCATCTACCCATGTTTTACCCAACATTTTTGAAGATAAAAATACATATACAGTTTAAATTATTTAAAAACCTGTATAAATCATTCCTTCAACATCCATCTCAAATTAACAAACAATATACATTCACACAGCACGTATTTTATATAAAATACTTAATATCTATGTGTAAGGTGAAAGTAACTACACACTCACTATATTTAATGATAATCGGGTAGCACTTCGTTTCCTAAAACGATCGTTTCTAATAAAACCGGGCTCTGCGAGGGTCGGGCTTCAAAACCGAAAAGATAAATTTCTCGGGCTTCTCGGGCACTTCGGGGCGTATTTCGGGTGTTTGGTATAATACCGGGGCTTTGGGGGAAGTTGGAATGAAAGAAATATGGGTTTAAGGGTGTAAAATGACAAGTTTCCAAAATATACCTGGGAGGTCTCGCACCCTTCTATTTATAGGTACGAGACTTCTGATCCAACGGCTGAGAAGCTACCAGGTGGCAGCAGATCCGAAGAGAAGGCACTGTTCCATGCAGCAGATCCGAAGAGAAGGCAATGTACCAGGTGGCAGCAGATCCGAAGAGAAGGCACTGTTCCATGTATTGACCTAGAACAAACATATGAGTCGAAGTTTATCTGTTCCTTCTTGGATTAGAAGCTGATATCTGGGCCCCTCGATGATTTTGTTTTGACCTATGTACCGGGCCCGGTCAGAACTAAGTTGATGTGTTCAATTGAGTTCTATGTCAAACAAATCGGAAATCGGGAAACAAACTGCTGGACACAAAGTAAGACACTGTTCCATGTATTTGTCCGGCTGATATCTAGAACAGAGGATTATATGATCACTTATCTGAAATGGCGTATCATCATCTTCTCAGTTCCGAGAAACCTTGAAAAGAGCTACGATTGCTGATCGGTTCCTGAAGTCATACTTGCAATTATAGTTATTAGACTTATCCAAGTGGGAGACTGTTGGATAAGGTGTCTAAGTCCATAACTATTTCTGGTATGTACTTGACCCGACCCGGCATGGTCCATTTGGGTTGCATGGCATCATGCATTTGGATAGACTAAATGAGAGAAATAACACTTGTGGTTTATTAATATATTATAAGTTCTAATATATTAATAGTATTATTTAATTAGTATTGATCAAGAATTAATCTAGGATTAATTAAGTGATCAAAAGATGACTAATTAAATATATGGGTTGATCATGTAAATCATCCATAACTTGTATAGTGGGCTAAAAGGCTCCATGGATAATCAAGTTGGGTTAAACCCATTGAATGCTCAATGGAGGTTCCATGGGAGTTACAAACCCATGGGTCATGGAAATGAAGAGTCATGCCACATTACGGTTTACATGGTGTAACCCTAGATGTGACACACTATATAAGCAACATGTTCTCCACCAAAACCGGCGACACTAAGAAACAAGAGGGCTAGAGCCGATTTTGCAAGTGTAAGATTCTCTCAAAGTTTACTCCTTTGCATTTGGTGTTGTGTGAAGCATTTGAGGCATCACACTTGGGGTGCTAGGCTCACAAGGTTTCAAGGATCATAATCAACAACAAGACAAACATAGATCCAAGGTTATTAGGGTTGCATGTACACTTAGGAAGTGTTAGAATGCTCAAAACCCATCAATAACTTCTTCGTTATAACTCGGATTTCGGTATTCTTTATATATCCGTAATCCTTGTCACGACTACTACAACTTTCTTAATAGATATCGGCTTTATCTAATATTTATTTTCGACGCTCATTTTTATTCTTAATTAATTAAACCCTAATAATTAAGCATAAAACACATAATATTCACATAATTCCTTTTCATTTCTTCTAAATGAGTTACAAAGGTT
This sequence comes from Lactuca virosa, assembly GCF_052849685.1. Lineage (NCBI taxonomy): Eukaryota > Viridiplantae > Streptophyta > Magnoliopsida > Asterales > Asteraceae > Lactuca > Lactuca virosa. Next base: position 18,764,134 of record NC_136433.1, on the reverse strand, counting down.
AACCTAGACTATCACGTCAATATTAATGCCTAGCCTAGAAACACGGGCGTTACAATTATCTCCCCCTTAGGATGATTCCGTCCCCGGAATCACACATCAACAAACAACTGCGGGTAGCGACTCATCATGTCACTCTCCGTTTCCCAGGTGAGATTTGGTCCATTCATATGTTTCCAACGCACAAGCACTAAATCGACCATCTTACGTCACATCTTCTTAGTCTTACGGTCAACGATTGCCTCAGGTTATTCAATTAACCTCTTGTTTTCATCCAACCTTAATTCAGAAATGGGAATTATGTCGGGCACATCTCCCGTGAACTTTCTCAAATAACACACATGAAAGGTATTATGAATACTCTCATGTTCTTCCGGTAATTCTAGCTTGTAAGCTTGATTCCCGATCCTCTGAAGAACTTTAAATGGTCCAATAAACCTTGGACTCAATTTTCCCCTTTTACCAGATCTTATAAGTCCCTTCCACGGCGAGACTTTAAGTAAAACCGAATCTCCAACTCCGAATGATATCGGTTGTCTTTTCTTGTCAGCATAACTCTTTTGTCGATCTTGAGCTGCTAACATCCTTTCCCTAATAACTTTCAACTTTTCAGCAGTCTGATGGACTATTTTAGGTCCCATAAACTGCTTTTCCCCAGCTTCCAGCCAACATGACGGCGTTCGACACTGTTCCCCATACAAAGCATGATAAGGTGCCATCTTGATGCTCGAGTGGAAACTTATTATTATAGGAAATTCTACTAGAGGTAAGTGTTCATCCCAGTTACCTTTGAATTCCAGGGTACATGCTCTCAGCATATCCTCCAATGTTTGAATTGTTTGTTCGCTCTGACCATCGGTTTGCGGATGGTAAGTTGTACTCAAACACAACTTGGTACCCAATTCCTCTTGTAGACTCCTCCAAAACCTTGAGGTTAAACGGTTGTCACGATCGGATACAATCGTTAACGGAACACCGTGAAGTCTCACAATTTCCTTCACGTAAGAATTCGTAAGTTTATCCATAGACCATTTCTCGTTGGCTGTTATGAAATGTGCACTCTTAGTGAAGCGATCAACGACCACCCAAATCATGTCGTGACCGTTCCTTGTTCTGGGCAGTTTAGTCACAAAATCCATGGTTATGTCTTCCCATTTACCCATGGGTACATGTAAAGGTTCTAAACTCCCATACGGTTTCTGATGTTGTGCCTTAACCCTAGCACATGTTACACACTTGGCCACATACTTAGCAACATCGAGCTTCATCGTCGGCCACCAGTAATAGGGTTTTAGATCCCTATACATTTTTGTACTGCCGAGATGAATCGAGTACATGGTCTTGTGAGCTTCTTCCATCAGAAGATATCTTACTCCTCCCATCTTAGGTACCCAAATCCTATCTTTGAATACCTTCAGTCCTTGACCGTTTGTATCAAACACCAACGTTTTACCCAAACGTTCTTCCTTTCGGTCATTTTTATCTAAAGCTTCCTCTTGAGCTTTCTTTATACCTTCCACAATTGTCGAGACAACCTCAATTCTCAATTCTCTTGGCCTTTTCTTTTCAAGATTTACCTTCCGACTGAGTGCATCAGCAACAACATTTGCTTTACCAGGGTGGTAAAGTATCTCACAGTCGTAGTCCTTGAGTAACTTTAGCCAGCGCCGTTGCCTCATGTTCAATTCCTTTTGATTAAAGAGATATTGAAGACTCTTATGATCAGTGAGAAGTTTGCATTTAGTACCATAAAGATAGTGCCTCCATATCTTTAAGGCGAATACTATGCTGCCAACTCCAGATCATGAGTGGGGTAGTTCTTTTCATGCTCTTTTAATTGCCTCAATGCATACGCTATCACTTTATTCCTTTGGGTCAGAACACAACCTAACCCAACTCCAGAGGCATCACTATAAACTACGAAGTCATCAACTCCTTCAAGTAACGAAAGAATCGGTGCTTCACACAACTTCTTCTTTAACTTCTCAAAAGCTTCCTTATGCTTCTCATTCCAAGTATAAATAGCTCCTTTGTGGGTCAAAACTGTTAATGGAGTCGCGATCGAAGAAAAGCCTTGGATAAGTCTTTGATAATATCCGACGAATCCTAAAAAGCTCGTAGGACTTTCAATTGTAACCTTCGAGTTACAAAATAAATCCTTATTGAGGACTTCTTCTTCTTCTTAGAATAAGTACTTTCCTTCATTCAGTGTAACAGACCGATGGATCATGTTCTAATGATCTCTCATCGTATAATGCACTGCTTAGACTCAGGTCTCTTAGAGACAAATTTCGGAACAAACTATACCTTCCTTCATGTTCTAATGTAATACAATCACAGTTCATCATGTATCATTTCTAACTACCAACTTCTTTAACAATGAGCGCGATACTTCTATTGATCGCTTTGATCATCTTTCACTTCAATCTTCTGGCTTAAGTCAAATGCTACATCAAACTTGGTTCTCTGAACCACGTGACATACTTATCTTATTCGGACTCGATTCGATATGACCTCTAAGGTCGGAATAACAATCATCTTCTTAGTCATTACCAAAACGATGGTAACGACAGACTAGAACAAGACGGAATCAATTACTAGCTCCTTGGTAACCTTGTGACTTTCCTTGATCCAAGTACGAGTCCTGTGCTTCCGGTAGTATAGGCCTCTACTACCATTCACACCTACTCATACTCATCCCAAGTATTGTCTCGCAGTTCTCCAAATCACCATACAAGAATTTCACATAGTCATTCAATTCATCAGATGACAAAACCAGGGTTTATATTATTTCCTTGAAACGATTACACAGAGGTTCAAGTTTACCCTATACTATGCCTCTAATAGGCTAAACCACTTGTTACTATTCACATTACTACTTCATAACTTGATCTTCGGGTATCAAGTCTTTACTTCTAATTCCTAGCGTTGTTATTTGCTTCGTCAATGATATTCTGAAATTCCCTTGGCGTTGGCGGTGCGCTTGGCCTTGTTACTTCATTTTTCTTCAGACAGTCCTTAGAAATATGGCCTTCTTCCTTACATACGTAACACAACCCCTTGGGAATCGTACTCATTGGCGTAATGCCCAATTTCTCCACACTTAAAGCAATTCACCTTCCTGCCATAATTCCCAGAGTGTTTATTTTTGCACTTCCCGCACCATTTTCCTTTACCTCCTCTTTTTCCAGACTTTGAGAATATGTTGCTCATGTTGGGCCTTGAAGACCCCTCAAATTTCCTCTTCTTGCCAACTTCAACCTTGTTGGCAGTCCTGTCATTGATCATTTCTTCAATAGACTTAGCAACCCAGATAGTTGCCTCAAGAGCAGATGCCTGACGTACTGGCACAGTAAGTTCATCCTTACTTTGTTGAAGTAAACGTTTTGTTTCTTCCATCTGTTGATCCAACATCGTACGCACCATTGCCTGCACCCCAGTCATCGTGATTGGCTCAGGCTACGGATTATCGTTTCCGAATCCACTTTGAGTACTCGCCATTTCGATCTATACACCAATCGTAGGTGGTTTTAGATCTTTATTTTCGATAGACGTTAAATCTTCGTTATTACTCCGAAACGTTTATATGTTAGTTCTAATATCGTAGTCATACGCTTAGAATCCTACACACATAAGGTTTCCAGATCCGGTCGGCAACAGACCATAGATCCGAACAAATAATGGCATATATGGCAAACATATAGCATTTAGCACCTAAAAGCATTTTAGGAATCTTTCCTAAAATAAACTAGTGCTCGTGTCTAAAATATGGTAGACACTCATCTCACAATCATCACTTAGCATTTTAAGTTTAAGTCTAGAAATCCTACAATTTCTTAGTTCGTTTAAACTAATGCTCTGATACCAACTGTGACATCCCCTAATTTCTCGGCCAGAAAAGACCGATTTATTTTATGCTTTTTAAAATAAAATCAGAGTAATCCTTTTAAAAGATGTTGCGGAATTTGTTCCCAAAACAAAACATGATAAAAATTTATCAAAACCTTTCTTTAAGAAATATATATTTTCATTTCATATCAAAACCTCGGGATGTCATGTTCCGATACAGATCAAAAGCATAAACAAGACATTATAATCCTTACAACAGTTATTTACAACTACTGGCCTATAATCCAAAAATCACTCATCATTCTCCGACTATGCTCGGGGTCCACTACCTGTAATAATAAAAAGTTGAGTGGGTCAGGCTTGGAAGCCTGGTGAGCATATAGGGTTTTCAACCCACAATAAATAAATTTATTATGCTTAAACATCAACAATCAACCAAATTACCACAACCCCATTATCTTATTTATTTCATAAGGATTTACCCTAAGGTTCATCTATCACTCATTCCTAAGGATTCATCCTAAGGAATAGGCACGAAGTCACATCGTCGCCAGGGTTTATACAACAGGCACTAAGTCCATAGGTGCCAGGGTTTATACAATATGTGCTAAGTCCATAGCTCTTATTTATCGACAGTATTATTCACGGGAATCCCCCCTGCAATACATGTCAATGGGTTTTTAGAGTACAGCTGATGAACATATAGTTCACACACTTACAGGTTGCAAGCCTGCTAGTGTTCCATAGATCATCTAGAATAGTCCATGGTTATCATTCATACTCTGCTGAATGACGGAGGCCACGTTTGGGTAAGTGATTCTCTCATATTTCACCACTCACCCTTAACTCATGATCTATATCACTGATCATCTCATTTATCCAACTCACCTTTCATCACACACCCACTATTTCATCTACCCATGTTTTACCCAACATTTTTGTAGATAAAAATACATATACAGTTTAAATTATTTAAAAACATGTATAAATCATTCCTTCAACATCCATCTCAAATTAACAAACAAGATATATATTCACACAGCACGTATTTTATATAAAATACTTAATATCTATGTGTAAGGTGAAAGTAACTACACACTCACTATATTTAATGATAATAGGGCAGCACTTCGTTTCCTAAAACGATCGTTTCTAATAAAACCGAGAGTTTTATTGAGAAACCGGGCTCTGCGAGGGTCGGGCTTCAAAACCGAAAAGATAAATTTCTCGGGCTTCTCGGGCACTTCGGGGCGTATTTCGGGTGTTTGGTATAATACCGGGGCTTTGGGGGAAATTGGAATGAAAGAAATATGGGTTTAGGGGTGTAAAATGACAAGTTTCCAAAATATACCCTGGAGGTCTCGCACCCTTCTATTTATAGGTGCGAGGCTTCTGATCCAACGGCTGAGAAGCTACCAGGTGGCAGCAGATCCGAAGAGAAGGCAGGTGCCTCGCACGTGCGAGGGTCCATGTGTGGCCTTCTGATTGGACAGAGGTCTAGGTCCGAGGGGTGGGCGGTGGCGCCTGCGAATTTAGCACATAAAAACATTTTAGGCATCTTTCCTAAAATATACTAGTGCTCGTGTCTAAAATATGGTAAACACTCATCTCACGATCATCACTTAACATTCTAAGTTTAAGTCTAGAAATCCTACAAATTTCCTAGTTCGCTTAAACCAATGCTCTGATACCAACTGTGACATCCCCAAATTTCTCGGCCAGAAAAGACCTAGTTATTGTATGCTATTAAAATAAAATCAGAGTAATCTTCCAAAAGGTGTTGCGGAATTTGTCCCCAAAACAAAATATGATAAAAATTTATCAAAGCATTTATTAAAGAAATGTATTTTCATTATATAACAAATCTCGGGATGTCATGTTCCGATACAGACCAAAAGCATAAACAGTACATTATAAGCCTTACAACAGTTATTTACATCTACTGGCCTATAATCCAAAAATCCTTCGTCATCATCCAACTATGCTCTGGGTCCACTACCTGTAATATAAAAAGCTGAGTGGGTCAGACTTGGGAGCCTGGTGAGCATATAGGGTTTTCAACCCACAAATAATAATAAATTTATTAATTTCATCAACCAAAAATAAATTTATTAATTTCATCAACCAACAATAAATTTATTACCCGTTCCCGTTATCCCCACTTTACGTCCCTAAATACCTATCATAAGGGACCTAGCCTAAGGATCATCATCGGGATGGACTTTACTGCTAAGGGAATTCCTCAGCCATATATGTCTGTAAGGCAACCATGTGGGGGATGGAGTACATCTGGTGAACACTTAGTTCAAAAACACCTACAGGTTGCGAGCCTGCTAGCGTTCGACTGGACTGTCTAGAAAAGTCTGTGGTCGTCATCTATACTCCGCTAGGTGACTAGAACAACAACAACATCGATGCCACTCATCATTTTATCACACATCAACTATATCATCTACCCATGTTTTACCCAACATATTTGTAGATAAAAATACATATACAGTTTAAAAGTTGTATAAAACATCTAATCAACACCTATCTCAGATAAACAAACAATATGTTTACACATAACACATATTTTATAGAAAATACTTCATATCTATGTGTAAGATGAAAGTGACTACACACTCACCTTAGTAGCTTGACTGGATAGAATCTAACTAGACACTGTCAGCAGTTAGCGATTGTCGGCTCAGGAAAGTAGCTCAAATTCAGCATTACGGGAGAGAGGTTGCGTTTTTTTGTAAACCGAAACAAGAGGGCGGGCTCTCTATTTATAGGCTGAAAACTCGACTCTCACATCGTGAGCCATATAAGCTCACGTTGTGAGCTTGATCCCGATCAGTTCATCGACTTGTCGCATGTCTTCTAGGCTTGAGAGGTGTCGATCAACTACCTCACGTCGTGAGCCATACTTGCTCACGTCGTGAGTTTGGTCAGACCTCGAAGTTTGTGTTCCGAACTTCCGAAATTCATATCTTTCGCATACGAACTCTATTTTTGACGTTCTTTATACCCACGCGTAGGTGAGATTATACTCTACAACTTTTGTTTAGACTCCGTCGGCTAATTTTGACTTTATTTTTAAAGTTATATTTTTAATAGCCCGGGACATGAAAAGTCCGTTAAAAATTCATAACTTCTTCATCCGACGTCCATTTTCGTCTGTCTTTTTATCGTTAAACTACTATCGACGAGATCTTCGATTATCGTTTAGTTTGTGTCGGCTAAACATCGATCGATCTATAATTCGAATTCCGGGCTGCATACTACTATGTCAAATCTTAGAAAATTCATAACTTCCTCATACGAAGTCAGATTTGGACATTCTTTTTATGCACGCTCTCGGTTTAACGTATATTACGACTTTCATTTAGATCGCTAAGGCTAAAATGCACTTTATCGTAAATTCACTTTTTACGCCACACAGCGTCGTGTTGGTTCTGTCGCGAAACTTCGACATGTCATAACTTCTTCGTTATAACTCGGATTTCGGTATTCTTTATATCTCCGGAATCCTTGTTTCAACCACTACAACTTTCTTCATAGATATCGGGTTTATCTAACATTTATTTTCGACGCTTATTTTTATCCTTAATTTATTAAATCATAGTAATTAAGTATAAGACACATAAATTCACATAATTCATTCTTATTACTTCAAAACAAATTATAAAGGTTGGCCTAGACTATTACATCATCATTAATGCCTAGCCTAGAAACACGGGCGTTACATATAGCAGGATATCAATCCAATGGGTCGGCCTTGGTGCCTTCAACCCATAAGTACAGTAAGGAAAACTCACCTCACAGTCTGAACAATAGCTGATGAGGTCCGACTCAGAATCTCAGCTCTCACCGACACCTATTCATCCAATGACCAATTCTCAAACACCATTCAAAATACCCAAAATACTCCTGGGTCAAACTTGGTCAAAGTCAAAGTCAAACTGGTCAAAGTCAACTGAGTCAACCCAGCCGAGTCAACTCAGCCGAATCGACACAGAATACGTACGCAGGGCGTACTCAAGCTTTGACCACCATCGGGGAGGTTGACCACGTACGCGATGCGTACACAGATTACGCAGGGCGTACGCTCAGTCTTCCCAAAAGCTCATTAGGAGCTTAATGCCTTAAGCTCTTACGTCCAACTTCCAGATCCAAGGCTAAATCATCCTCAAGAGTCATAAAGTTTCCAACTTTATGACTTTGCATGTCAATTAAGTGCTTAACTCAACATCTTAATACATTAAGACACTCTAAATAGTGCATGGAGCAAAACCAACCATTAAGACCCCATTTTTATGACTCAAGACCCTTTCTAAGGTATGAAAGGACGACTTAATGGGTTAAGACAGGCCATGCTCAAGAATCACCATTTTGGAACCAAAAAGTGACTTAAAAGAGCAAAAACCTAGATCTACAAGATGGAGTGGTAAAGTTGCAAGTTTTATACCTCTTGGAGATTGCAAACAAGGTAGAAATCACAGATCCAAGGTACTTCCCAACTCCAAGCTGTTCACACTTCACTCTTCACCTTCAAGAACTCCTCTAAAACACTCCAAAGGCTCCAAAAAGGCACTCTAACACTTAGTATTTGCTTGGGGGGTCGTTCTCACTGAGGGTGGTTGAAGAAGGAAGGGAACATGAGGTTATAATGATGATTATATAGGGCCAAAACCCTAAAAATTAGGGTTTGCATGATCTTCACGTACGCCATGCGTACGAGGTGGACGCCCAGCGTACTAAGGCGCGCCCTAGTACGCTTAGCGTACACACGTACGCTTAGCGTACACACGTACGCTTAGCGTACTCCCAAAGTCCGAAATTACCAAAATGCCACTATGGTCCCATTTGCACTCTTTCTTTTACTTAGGGACCAATATGCAATACATCCCAAATATATGGGTCAACAATGAAAGTACCTCAAAACAAGATGTTACAGTACCGTACCAACTATAAATGGTATAAAAAACTTTCTACTAGTACCGTACCAGATATACTTAATACCAATATATTTAGCCACCAACAAGTTTGGTTGGTACAAATTGGTAATGATATATACCGACTTCTTGTAATTTTCTATTGTAAGATTTTAAAATAAGCCGATACTGTTGGATTAATGTCTAAGTTCATAACTATAATTGGTATGTACTTGACCCGAGAGTAGCATGGCACCGGAACAATCTGAAGGATGGATAATTGAGACGAGGTTATTTATGGTTTATTAATATATTATAAGTTCTAATATATTAATATGAAATCATATTATTTAATTAGTATTGATCAAGAATTAATTTGGAATTAATTTTGTGATCAAAAGGAGACTAATTAAATATATGAGGATTGATTGTGTAAATCATTCATTCTTATAAAGTGGGCTTATGATCCATAGTTCTTTATGTTGGGCTAAACCCATGAGGTGACCCATGGATACTCCATGGAGGTTAAAACCCATGGAGCCTAAGGAATGTGGAAAGTCATGGACATTAGGGCTTACATGGTGTAACCCTAGTTGTGTCACACTATATAAGAAGCCTCATATCTACCAAAATCGGCACCTAAGTGAGTTGCAAGAGGGCTAGCCGAATTTTGTGTGTGCAAGGAATCTCTTTTCAAGTTCCTCCATTGTTGGTGGTGTTGTGTGATTCCATTTGAGGTGCAACACTTGGGGCACTAAGTTCTTAAAGGTCCAAGGTTTCCAACTACACTAAAAGGTATGTCATCTAACTTGTATTTCATGTTGTTTATACTCCATTGTATGCTAGTTAGGATGATGCTTTGGAAATTGAAATTTTGCATGTACATTAGAGAAAACATAGATCCAAAGCATCTAGGGTTGCATGTAAACCATATGAGTGTTAGAATGCTCAAAACCTAACAGTGGTATCAGAGCCTAGGGTTGTTTTCCAATATACTTGATGCTACTTGCTTTCAAAAGCTAAAAAATCGATTTTCTGCTTTCTGGACAGTGGACTCGCCGAGTCCACTGAGGAACTCGCCGAGTCCCCTCACAAATCTGACCAACTCGCCGAGTCAGTTCATGAACTCGACGATTTGGTGCTCCAGAATGCAGATTTTCGAGTTCTAAGGCTGGAATTGGATTAGGATCATTACCCTAAACCGTTTTTGAACTTATAAACTCGTTTTTGATGTGGTAATGATCATGTTTATCCAATTTAAAATATAATTGTCAAAGTTTCATGTTTTGTATTAGTTTATATGGTTAGGCTAATTACATGAAATTTGTTTGATATGAATTGTCTTGTTCTTATGAGTTTCATTTAGATCATAGACAAATTATTTTGTAAGTTACAATAGTTGGTCTAAATATTTTGTTTTGATGAATTCCATAACTTATCCTCAAGTTATGGAAAGTGAAGAGTCTCATTTTTAAATGTCATCTTAAATGGTTTTATGTCATCCATAACTTGTCCTCAAGTTATGGAACATGAAGAGTCATTTTCATAAATGTTTTATGAACTCCATAACTTGTCCTCAAGTTATGGATTTTCAAGAGTCTTTTCATTAAAACCTATATTAAACTCATAAGTTATGGATTCCAAAAGTTTTTGAATAGTTCAAAACTTGCCCTCATGTTTTGGAATTTGTAAATGCAAAGTCTCACTTTGAAACATTTAGTTCCAAACCCTAGAATTTTAAAAGTGTAAAATTCAACCCTTATACTATTATAATATTATAGGTTTAATATTTATATATATGTATAAGAGTAAAGTCAGTCTTACCGTTAGTAGGCCTCATTCACGAAGTCGGTCTATAAGGGGTGTATAAGGTTACTGCCTATAAAATGGCAGTTTAATGGGTGTCCACTCTCACCCACCGCTTCCTTAAGTGGTGGAGGGTCGTTAGCCGAACGGGTTTGACAGGACATTTAAATTCTCATTAAAAGTATAATGAAATACTAAGTAACTAAATACTTATAAATTCCCAATCTTAGTTACTTAGGAAAATGTGAATTTGGTGTTAACCCATGAAATTGCACTTTGCACCTTGTTAAGTCGTTAGTGGAGCGTGTGTGGTTAACCGGCACACTAATTTGGGACTGACAGTGCGTGGCAAAGGGTAGCTTGATGTTAATCATAGATCAATGTAGCGTGTTTGGTTAACCGCACATTGATTAGGTGGTTGTAACATTGGGTGTACCAAGCTAATTTGCATGGTTATTCACACCTTGTTTGTGATCCTCGGCATCCCAGTCACAAACTTGAAGGGCACAATCGAGATTTAAACATGCCATTGAATTGTTCGATGAATCTCAAAGGATCTAGGAGTTTAAATCCATTTAAAACCTAATGATAAATTTTGTTTTTCATGGTGGAAATTGGTAAATCGTCATTTACCTACCTTCAAATATTTTGCATTCGGATTACGGCATCCCTCTTCCGAATTGTAAAATATTGTGTTGAGTCCTAGCCTTAATATTTCATTTGGGTGTTATATTAAGGACTAAAATCAACTAAAATTGAATTTCTCCCTCATAAATGTCTAAGTTCAGACAACTATGGTCTTCCCGAATCTTTTGAAAAAAAACTTTCGTTATAAAGATGATTTTCACAAGTCAATCAAGGTGAAAGATTAATCCCTTCTTTGTGCTTTAGTGGAACTTCACTTCCTTCCCCTCCTCCAACTATTCTCCCTAACCCACAAGTTCAAGGCCACTCAAAGCCCTATTGGCAGGAAGGAAAGTCTGTATGTACTCACGTCTTAGAGATGAAGTTACATATTGACAAGCTGGGAGAGTTGGGTGTCGAAGTCTCAAGGAAGTTGGCGGTTGACTGGGTTCTTCAATCACTTCCTAAGTCATATAGCGGGTTCCCCTTAAGGACTGTCGTATGGGAGACCACGACATGACCCTTATTGATCTAACATATTTGCTTGTTGCTGCTGAATTAGCAATGATTTGGCGCACTGGTAAAGCAAATTTGATTGGAAGATCTACTTCCCAAACTTCCATGGATATTGACAATGGTAACATTGGAAGTCCAGAAAAGCTTTCTCTTCCCAATGGAAAGGGATCGGCCATAGTCAACCCGGTTGACCAAATGGTAAAGAGAAGGGCTAAGTCTGAGATTGTCCCATGTGTCATTCCCAAAGAGTCCATATGTTTCTATTGCCAAGAGAAGGGGCATTGGTTGCGAAGCTGCCATATTTACCTGAAAGATCACAAGGATGGTAAAGTCAAAACTTTTGACTCTACTTCAGGTAAAATCCACTGTCTAACTCTATTAAGTTCCTATTTGGAGATTCTTAATACATGATGTAATACATTTTGGTGTTTTGAAGAATCGAAGAAATGAAAGGAAGCTTAAAGGAAGAGTATGCTAAGTCTGATCGCGAAGAGATGAATTTTGATCGCATGGTTCAATGATCAGATTTGTGAGCTGCTACTTAAGAGTTATGATAGATTGCTTAGGAATAGATAACAACATATTTTCATTTGTAATTGCATTGTAAGGAAAAGTTTTCCGCGTATTATAAATAAATAAAATTTTGATTTTGTTTTATTTTATATCTCCTTACAATGGCATTTGTGAAAAATTGTTGCTTATATGTTTCCATTGATAGCAATATTGGAATATGAATTTGATTCCTTCGTTTGTGGTAGTGTCGAGAATTTGCCAAATAAGAAAAGATTCTCATCACTCAAGTTTCAGTTGGATAGAAACTTGGAATCATGAAACTTGTAGTGTGTGATGAATGAGAACCTTCATCTTTGGGAAATTAAGACTAATTCTTTGTTCACATGTATATGTGAGTCAAGTGAAGGACTGGGGGATCAGGTACACTGGGTGTGCACTGGTCAGGTCCACCACAAAGAACGATAAGACTATTCGTCATGATTTACTAAAGTTTAGTAAACATGGTTAAACTTACAAGATTAATTATAATTTTGAACATTAGAAAAGTTTCAATGTATGGCAGGACGAATAAGAAGAATCAAATTAGGCAGAAAAGATAAAAGTTTCTCTAATCTGAAAGGATGAGAGAGTACTTGAGTATCATGTTTTATGATCATCTTAATTATTATCAAAACCATGTCACAATTGATCCTCTAAGAATATCTTAGTGCATTCGTATGGCTAAGAAGAAGAATCGTGAATTGTTGAAATGGTTAAATCAAGAAGATGAGTCATACTTCGTTCCAAAACAAGTCTTAGAGTCATACTCCAAGATTGTGCCTTGAGTGACATAATCTTAAGAAAGGTTTATAACACTCACCAAATGTAGAGTAACATGTTTCTTACTCTTGTACATTTGAAATTGGTAAGTTGTAATCTTTTGGATAAAACAAAGACCAACTAAGGCCAATTGTGTGAAGTGTCATTCTTGATGAGAATCCGCACTAACTCTTGAATATTTTTTTGTCAAGGAATGGTTCTTGACAAGAGAGTCTTATATGTCAAGAGGTCAGTGAGAGTCTTCAAGATCTTGAAAGTTTCAAGAACTAATCAAGAGTAAACCTATTGTTAAACACTAGCACAATGTAACCTATCGTGTTGACATATTCTTATTTCTGTGTCCACTCCAGTTAAAGTTGATTATGCATGTGAGTTCTATGAGTTATCAGTTGTTTGCATAACAACCCTGGAAGCAATGGTAGGCCCTTGTGCTTCCAGGTGGCAAGAAATTAAGATTGAACAAGTTCAGTCCTTATGAGTTTGGATTTGTCACTAACCTTGTCTTATGAATATGGTTTGACAAATTCACATGGATAGGAACACATACACCATAAAATCTGAGTGTCATAAGGTTTATCTCCAATTCATGAAAATGATTATGATGAAACGCTTTCACTAAGTAGATTTTAATAGTTAGCAATTATGATATTTGCATTCTCAAATTCGGTTATGATTACGGCATCCCTCTTCATAGTTCGAATTGTGATAAATGGCAAAGGTCTAAACGTTTGAGACTTATTGCTGTAAATTCTAAAATTGTTAATACACACATGTGGGCTATCTAAGGAAAGGTGTATGAGTTTCAGAAACCTAGATAAAGTCTTATCGAAGCATCTAGTATCATAAATCTGAACTTTGGTAATGAAAGTCAATAAGTATTGATTTCTAGAAGTCCAGCTGATTTCTGAATACATGTCAAAGCTAGTGGGAGCATAAGTGTTATGAAAGTAAGATAATAATTATGATGTTAGTGGGAGCATAATTATTATGGAAAGTGTTGCAAGTTAGCAATGTTAATTATAGAAAACAAAAGTTTCAAATCGCGAAGTTGCAGGGTTTGAAAAGTTGTTTTGCTATAATTAAGGGAGAGGAATTTATACTTCATTTCAAATCTAAAAGCTTAGATTGAGTTTTTTAATCAAATTTAGTCAAATATATATGAATGTTATGTTGGAATGGTTCAACATAAGGAAATTCTATATATGGAAATGTTAATTGCGTTCTCAAAATTTGATTATGATTACGGCATCCCTCTTCATAATCAAAATTTTGAGAACATGACAAATAGAAATATTGTAGCAAAAGACTGATCAAGTATCATGTCTTTATGTTAGACATTATGAATCGTATCCCATATGCTTTGGGTATAGGATCGATTGCATATGCTATAATATTCTCGTGTTCTAATTTTTACAAATGCCTAGGGCATTAAGAGGGAAAAAGGAATAGAACCGGATATGACTAAAATGGTTAAGCAATTGTCGAGGACAATCTGAGGTTTACCAAAGATTGGTTGCTCATGGACAATTGGAAGTATATTTAAAATTTTGGAAAGGACCATATTGACATACTATGAGAAGAGGTAACTCTTGTTCAGAAGTGATAGTCAAAATGGGAATATGGAAATGTTTCCATTTGTGGAAGTTATTCTTTAAATCTGTGTAAGATTAGGAAAATTATTGCAAGAAGGATGTTCAAAGGAATGTACTTTGAATTTGAGACTTCACTTCCTTGGTATTGCTTTGTCAACAATCTCCAGTGGAAAATTTTGTAATATCGTTGGTTAAGTCTCTGTGACTTTTGGTACCATGACATTACAAAGGCAGCATTACATGATAGTTTAGCAGTGACAAGAATTTGGAATTCTTACACTTGCAATAAAGATTTGGAATTGTGAAATGAGCATCATTGAAATGTTTTTCAATTGATCTATTTCACAAAGTCAGGACCATAGACAAACATAATGTGCGTACTTGGAGCATGGCATAGCTATTGTTTTAATTCAAATATTAAGTTGATAAAACGAAACATTATACAATGAATAATGCATAATCAGTATGACACTCAAAAGTTTTGGGGCCATATAGGATTAGTTTTATTCTTGTGTTTCACTTTGCATGTTTTAACTTCCCGAATAACTAGGTTATTCAAACCATCCACAGTCGATCATACTTTGGAAGTAGGTATTGAGGCAAGACTGTCATGAATGGGTCTGTAGAGGTGTTTTAGTCATAGCACAGGTTTGCTACAATGTTCATGAGTACTCCTGGAATAAGATTCGAGTATTGGATTCAACCCACGCTCATCTGAATCACTTCATGGAATTTATCACGAGTGATTATGAGACGATAATATCTTATATTCTTGAAACGGAGACATGTGAGTTGTAGTTGCAAGTCGGTTGCACACTGACGTATGTAAACGCACCAGTAACTTGGTGTCATAAAAAATATTGTTGTGTGTGATTTGATGAGTAAGTACAAGCAAGCATCGGAGTCGAAGTTTATCCGTTCCTTTTACCCCACGTGGATAAAAGCGATATCTGTGGGCCCCTCGATGATTTAGTGATGACACCCCTAAGTGTTTGGCTAAGCCTGGACTGATTTGATTTGTTCAATTAATCGGTCGTCATAAATCGGAAATCGGGAAACAACAGATGGACAGAGAGAATGATTATAATCCATGTATCAGTCCATATGATATCTAGAATGGAGGAATATATGATCCCTTATCTAATGGACGCGTCATTGACTAGGTCAGAGTTCGACAACGGCTTTTAAGAGCTACGATTGCTAGTCGGGTTGTGGAGTCGTACTTGCAAAAATAGTTATTAGACTTATCCAAGTGGGAGACTGTTGGATTAATGTCTAAGTCCATAACTATAATTGGTATGTACTTGACCCGAGAGTAACATGGTCCATTTGGGTTGCATGGCACCGGAACAATCTGAAGGATGAATAATTGAGAAGAGGTTATTTATGGTTTATTAATATATTATAAGTTCTAATATATTAATATGAAATCATATTATTTAATTAGTATTGATCAAGAATTAATTTGGAATTAATTTTGTGATCAAAAGGAGACTAATTAAATATATGAGGATTGATTGTGTAAATCATTCATTCTTATAAAGTGGGCTTATGATCCATAGTTCTTTATGTTGGGCTAAACCCATGAGGTGACTCATGGATACTCCATGGAGGTTAAAACCCATGGAGCCTAAGGAATGTGGAAAGTCATGGACATTAGGGCTTACATGGTGTAACCCTAGTTGTGTCACACTATATAAGAAGCCTCATAGCTACCAAAATCGGCACCTAAGTGAGTTGCAAGAGGGCTAGCCGAATTTTGTGTGTGCAAGGATTCTCTTTTAATTTACAAAAGAATTCTGTTGAAGTAACGCTAAAGTAACGTTTTAATTTTGTGTTTTAACGTGGTAATAGTTATTGACTGATGTGACCAAATAACTTATATAACGATCTTAAAACTGTAAACACTAAACACAATTAACAATTAAAATATACAATTTTGTTTATATATATATATATATATATATATATATATATATATATATATATATATATATATATATATATATATATATATATATATATATTGGTTGGTACGGTATTACCATAGTATTCAAACATTTGTATTATTACCGTACAATGACAAGTCTAAAATAAAAACCATATGGTTCACTAATTTTTTTATAGAAAAATTTCTATACAAATTCAAAGATTTTATTGGTAAGGTAAGTACAAAATTTTTCTAAGATAGGTCACGAATATTTTTCTATAGAAATTTTAGATATATTAGAAAAATTAGGTGGGTCATTGGACCCACCTTCCATATACATAGTCTCATCGTTGTTACCGTACCAAGATTCTTTAATTGGTAGGATAATATCAACCAAACATGTTGGCTACCAAATACATTGGCTACCAATTTTCTTGGTTCGGTTGGTAGCATGTTTGTTGGTTTTCCGTGCTACAGTTTTGACAACCCTACATCCATCAATCCTTCTATTGTAAATTATAATATAATTTAATCAATAAAATCTATGTTGGTATTGTATCTTATTTTGAAAACGTTTTGTGATAAAAATACAACTGTGTATGTGAAAACGGAAAATTTACACAACTAAACATATGTAACTAGAAAATGACATGTCTTGAGTGCATGTAGTATTGTCGTAAAAATGAGATACTAATTGTGTGAACTTTTATAATTATTCACATTGTGTATAATCATTTTATATATATATATATATATATATATATATATATATATATATATATATATATATATATATATATAATATGGTGTCATTGTTTAAGAGTTTTGGTGTTATTCAGTTTTTATATTAAAAAAAAACTTCATTTTGACGTTTAGAAAATTTCAAATATACAAGCAATGAAGCAATAGCAAACAATTATTTCCAAAACCAGTCCCCGATGTTTCCCAAATATTCAGTCCATAGCCCTCACATACTTTTGTACATATGAAGCGATTAGGTTTGTTTGAGAGTAGGTTGCTTAAATGCAACATTAGGTGCAACACGGCAACTCCTTCTCTGATGCTCTAACACGACTTCTTCGGCAAACCAATCAAGTTTCTCAAAATTGGTCTGCTCTCCCATCCTCTTACCCCCAAACAATACTGATTCCATATTTTTCTGTTTCAGCATCTCATCAGCTATTCCAATAAGTACGTTAACATTGTTGGGACTAGGATCCGCATCAATATTGGCCCCGTGAGGACCCATGGTTGACCCGTTTGCCTACCAAATAAAAAATTTAATAAAAAAATATACTGAAAGTCTGAAACAAAAAGACTTATTTATATAGGTAAGTAGGTAACAATAGAAAATAAAAAGAAATTATATTTTAGTAAAAAACGATTTTAGCTAAAAAGAAATCAATATCATTTTCCATACCCATATGGGTATATACGTATATTCCCATTCCAAAGTAAAGAAAACCATTTTAATCGCTTGCCAACTCTCATTTACATATGGAAATGAGTTAAAAAGACCATCTTTTTCATCAAATGTATTCCACTTTCCAAGATTTTAATGACATATTGACATTGACATCAAATTCAACCAATATAAAAAAAATTACACCGAAAATGTTATCAAAGTCTAAATACGTCATTATTTTCGTACCATACAAATTGGTATTTATATATAGCGATTGACTACCAACATCTGGTTTTCTGCCATCAACCTGTATTGCCCTTGTAAAAAAGATTTTTGTTGCACGTGTAGTAGACTGTTACGACTATACTTTTCTTAATTAATATAATTACTATTTAGATAAATACAACGAAAAAATAGATCAAGAAAATTCTGAAACGTGATTAATAATAATAAGTCATTTTGTTAAAGAAAGTGTAAAATCATTATATGCTAACATCTTTTACTTTATATAAGTTTATGTTTTCAATAAATAAATAAATAAATAAATAACATGACAAACTCAAAAGTGAAATACCTGGATACGGACGTAGTTGCTACACCGGCTCTGACCGAAGGCCATGGCGACGGCATGGTCCACCATGTCGGCGGAGCTATCACCGGAAATTCGAGCCATGGGTCGAGCCCAATCTTTAGCCTTCCACCCTTTGACTTGATTGTAATCATAATTCCCTTCATGAAGTTGACCGGTGCCCAGTGAAAGTACCAAAAGGTCCTCCACCCCGCGCACGAATGGAAATTCCTGCTTATTGTGCAGCACGTGGGTGATCGCCGCCGCCGTGGGGTTGCTCATGGCTAAACCGCCGTCAACTGCAATACATCGAGTTTTTCCATCGACGGAGTTCATTGGGACAGGTTGGAATAAGTCCGGTTCAGCTGACGTGGCGCGGCAGACCTCCCATAGCCGGAAGTCGAAGCTGTCTGTTTCCATGGCGTCAGCTCGGGAGAAGAGAAATGGAGCTGAGCTGGAGAGGTCGTAACAGGGAATTAAAACCGGCTTCAACGTGTCTTTTAAGGTCAAACTCTGCCCGTTGACGACGAATGCTTCCTTCATTGCATTTTCAAATGCTGCCGTGGCATGGCTTATCCCTCCGTCACCGCCTTCGCCTCCGCCGCGGAAAATCCTTTTCAATAAACCTCCAACGGCGCCGCCGGTGGAACTCGATTTCTGATGATACAACCATTTCCCTTGCTCCGCCAGAAACCTCCACGTGTCCTCCGCTGTGAAAATCGGAACACTCTGGTTTTTGCTTCCGAATAGCATCGCCGTGAACACACCTCCGACACCTGTACCAGCGGCGACATCGATATAGTCCGCGATTCTCGCGTTCGGATTGCCGGATTTCGTTTTCAACGCGTTCTCTAGATGAGCTAGTGCTTTACCTGCTAGAATACTCCGCATTCCTCCGCCATCAATCGAGAGCACACAGATTTTGCCTCTCTGGTTCATCATAGATTGAACAGGACCGTCATCAGCCACCGCCATTGGCGTCGGCGTGACAGATATTTCCGGAGAAACTTGCTTAGGTTTCCAAAGCTTCGAATCGTCGTAACCGAATAAGAACTTGCTTTCGAGGATCGAAAAAATCTCGTAGCTGAGCTTATCGGTGTCGATGCTACGCTCTTGCACCAGTTCCATCGATTCACGATTCGAATCCCTTTTTCCCCAAACAGATCTTCCTTACTTCAAATAGCAACAGCTATGTATATGATTTCGTAAATCTTCACACGCAACCTCCTTAAAATCAAAACCCTAAAGTATATGTCTACCTCTGCATTCAATTTCCGGACAGATATAGCTTTCAGTTCTTTTGCCACTTTTACTCAATCAACCAGAAGAAGAATATTAGGTAAATCTCACCACATAATTCCCGCCAAAAGAGAAACACGATCTCATTTCAACACCATAGTCGTCAAATTTCCTTATCGCAATTAAAGAACTTAATATCAGTTCCCTTTCGTTGATTTGAAAGTCAATTCAACATGGAATTCAACAATAACATCAAAAAGGAAAGAAGGAACGAAGAATGAAAAAGACGAGTCTATAGAAATTCAAGAAAAGTGACAAATGGAGGACGTGAGAAGGAAAGAACACAGCGATTCCAGAATATATGTATTCTTCAAGATTATATTATTTATATATAAAAAGGAACAGACATTCACCAACAACAATTTTTATAAACAATAAAAAAATTATATAATATTTGTAGAGAACGTCTTCTTCCTTCTAGTCGATTTGTCTCTGTTTATTGTCAGATTTAACCATGGTCGGGTGTTGAGAGCCATAGTTGACGAGTTTATTTGATGATGTAAAATTTTAAAATTTAGTCCCTTTTGTTTTAGGTCATTACATTTTATTCCCTTAACTATATGTAATAATAACTCGGTGAATGATAAATAGAGGTATAACCGAGTTGAGCCAACTAGTAAGATATTCCAGACCAATTCGGAAAATATTGGAATACAATATTGAGCCGAGCTCGAGTATTGGAATACGCGGCTCATGAAACTCGCAGGCTTAATCGAGCATAGTTATATTAACATTTTCATCAATTGTTTTATTCATGCTTTCATATTACAGAACAGAGTCAAGTAAAACTCACAAGCTTAATCGTATTTCTATTACAATTTAATGTAATTATATCTTTTTAATAGCTAATCGAGTTGAGTCGAGTCGAGCCAAGCTCGAAAGTCGATTATTATATCGAGCTTGAGCTAGAAAATTAAGGCTCGAGTTGATCTCAAGCCGAGTTTCGAGCTCAAGTTTTTTAGTCGAATCGAGTTTCAAGCTTGACAATATTCGATTGAATTCGGCTTGATTACACCCTATGATGCTACCACATTTCACCGATGATGATAATCAATGATAGTCTAACTTGTGTAAAATATGAGAGTCGTTACACAGTTTGAAGTTGTTTTTCTAATTTTTTAAATACTTTGTAATTTGAATATATAGATTAGATCAAATTAACTCAACATAATAACAACACATAATAACATCTTAACAAAAAGATATTTTGTAATACAATATAATTTTTCTTTTTAACTATTGTACTATTATTATCATTTCAAACTATCTATCATACTTATTAAAATATCAAAAGAAAACTAAAGTATTGTCAAGTCAATGCATTTACCCATGTATGTTCCTGTCTCTACTTTTGTCATTAATTTACGCAATGATGTTCAAAAAAGTGATCATTTTTGGTAACCATAAAACATCAAGGGTAGTAAATGTAACTTCTTGAAAAATCATTCATTCGTATAGTCACCGCCGATGCGGACAAATCCAACGGTCATGATTCATTAGAAGTCCAATCTAATTTAGGCGCAGAAATTGATTTGTTTTTGAGCGGACATCAACGGCCGGAAAATGAGTTTGTCAGAGTAAATATTCCCCGGCGGCAACTTGAAACGCCGTGGGCCATATAAACGACGCCGTAATGAAAACGGAGAGCCACTAAATATCCCGGAGCGGGTCATCCATCCACCTAATTGCCTTCAAGTGGATGACGTACCGTAAAAAAGTCAGGGCCACCTCACAGTTGCCGTTATGTTGGGTCCAGGAGGTGCGTCACCTCCGTTTACCCCTTTGGTTACTGCAAAAAATAAGGAAGAAGGTAAAACGTAAATTTGATTTTGCTTTTGCGTTGGATAAATATTGCGGTACCCTAAATATTTATATAACACGTTTACTTTTTTAATGTAAAATGCAATTTTAATATAAAACGTAAATTTAATATAAATTCTCCCTATTCTTTGAAAGCAACCAAGAGAGAACCGTTAACATTAGAACTCAACAAGAGGTTCTAGAACCTATCGAGTCTCATAAAAGAGTTACTAAGGAACGTAAACATAGTATCACCTATTATCCGTAAGTAGTATGGTAGAACACATCATAACTAAAGATATGGTTTGCTCATATCCAATGGTAATGAATCATTTGTAGATGATAAAAGAACCTACTAGTTACATAAAGTCATGACCGCACTAGAGTCTGCTAAATGGAATGTGGTTTTGGAAGAAAATATACAATCCATGTATCATGATCAAATATGAGAATTGGTTGATAGATCACCCAACTATAAAACATTTGGGTGCAAATGAGTCTTACAAAAATAAGACAAACATAGATGGCAAGTTACGTACACATAAAACCAAACCAGTGGCAAATGGTTACACACAAACTCATGGTGTAACAATGATGAAATTTTTTTAGGCGAAACTCTGTATTAATCATACTTAGGTCAAGTCAAGGGAATATCTAAGGTGTTAGGCGAAACTCTGTATTAATCATACTTAGGTTACATCAAGGGAATATCTAAGGTGTTAGGCGAAACTCTGATCAGATCACCGGTCACCCACCTAAGTCAAGTGAATGGATAATCTCTTTCATAAACATGATTTTAATACAAGTATTAATTAAAGTATTAAATATCTGTTACATGTTAGATAATTATGGGACCACATAATATATATATATATATATATATATATATATATATATATATATATATATATATATATATATAATGTTATCATTAAATCCAGTTATTATGGTAAGAATATATAAATTGTTGATGAACCGATTTATAGAATATTTACTTATTTTGTGGGTTGAGTTCCCGGGTTGACTCAAGATCCTCAAGATCCCTTCCATCTCTCACATTAGGGTATATCTCCATATATATATATATATATATATATATATATATATATATATATATATATATATATATATATATATATATATATATATATACATGTGATGAGGAGCAGATCAAGACACACAGAATACACATGAAAATTCGTTTAGGGTTTGCTGAGGGATTTTAAAGAGAGCTTTTGAGATCAACTGAAAAACTCAACCCAATTCTTCAGATCGAAAGATCAAAAAATGAAATAGGTATGTAATCCTTCATTCTAGTTTAAGTTTCTTTTAACCAGATTCGAGATTAAAGATCCAAAGTTATGCTTCCGCGTTATATATTTTGGTTATGAAAATAACCAACAATTGGTATCAAAGCTAACTCGAATATGTTATTAGAAAATTATGTTTGGATATAAGATTTATAAAAAAAATATATGGTTATTTTAAAATCGAGATTTTTTTTTGGTTTTAAATGTCTAGAATCGGTATGAACTTATCATACCTGTAACTACTCTGTAAGGCGATGAGATTTCTTGAAACTCCAAAGTTGTTATAGAATAAAGAAACAACCATGTTTTTCAATGTGAAGTAGAAAAGAAATAACAGTTGATCTTAATTCTCCTAGTCGTCTTGCTGCTTCCGACGTTATCCATACGGCTAATATGTGTTTTGAATTTAGGAAAACTCATTTAATATTATTAATGAGAATTCACTTTTGACCCTCATTCATTTCAATTATATTCAAATTAATAAATGATTTCAAAGATTTTGAAACTTTTCCTTAGCTATCGTCTAAATCACCAAATTATTGTTTGGGTTGCCAATAAACAAAAATTATGAGATATTGACATTTTATCAGCCAAGAGAGATCAAATTTTGGGCTTTAGATTTTTTCTTTATTTTTTATTTTTTTTTAATGTTCAAGCATTTTACGGTGCCTTTTTAGGTTTCATACTTTTTTGTCAATATAATTGTTACATCAAATGATTCCTCCTTAATCAACATTAACAGTTTTCGACCTAATATATTTCAATTGAATACTTGAACGTTTTGGCTTATGGATTGATATAATATTGTTACCAAAATAACGTATATTATTTTAATCAATTTTGTTTTAAATACATTAAGTATTATACGATATTGTTTATGTAAAATGCGTTCGGCCCAAAGTATGACATAGTTTGATAAATATCTCAAGTTGTCATTAAACTATAGTTATAACATGTTAATTTGACACTATCTTATGTATAACACTTTAAATTTTGGTTATCAACAAACTATACTTATGACATATTATTTATTTTTATGGTAAATTAGTTGATATAATATGTCACCAAAGTGATATCTTTTATGAAAATTAATTTACAAAGAACTTAAATATTTTGGTTTATGTGTTTATTAATACGGATATCAATCGACCCAAAGGTAGGTTGATATTTTGCCGAATAAACACATATATAATAATAAACATGCGATAATTTTTTTTAAGGTTACATGTCATTAATAAGTCAATCCAAAGAGGGCTTGTTAATTGACATGATTTATTGTCAATGTTTATTATTAAATTTTATGGTTTATGTGTTTGTTAATGCGGGTATTAATCAACCCAAATGTAGGTTAATATTTGGTCGGATAAACACATAAGTAGTGGTAAAATATGATAATATTTTGGGTTCCATGTGATTAATGAGTCAATCTAAAGAGGAACTTATTGATTAACATGTTATATTGTCAATATTTTTACCACTTAAACAAGTATATCCCTTGCAAGTTAATATTATTGTCCAAAGACTTGATATTAACGTTGTGTCGATATCTTGTAAAGATGTCATAAATTGAATTTATTGATTACGGTTTATGAATTAATGAGCATAACAAATAGATTTGTTTATGTTCTCAAAACAACAAATTTGAATTATGGTATTATATCTGCTAACATTGAGCACATTTAAGATCCATGTACTCAATAAGATTAACCTTAAGGAATGGAATGAGGGCATTATGTTAGTTCTCAATTGCATGGATATTGACTTTGCATTTTGGATAGAGCAACATTCTTTGAGGATGTTGAGTTTGAGGGAGAAACAAGGTTAAAACATTGTCCTTAAGGAGGAATCAATCTTGATTCCTATTATTGCTTTCGATAGTATGCAGATTATGAAGCAGTGATCGACAATGTTATTTAATCTCCCATTCTGAATACACAAACTCAACAACCTTAACTTTGGATATCCTATGTGTGGTACTACATTTTTCATCAATTTATTATCCCTTTTGGTTTTGAGGGAAATACAGTAGATGATTTTGTGTATCACAGATTAAGTGGGAGTAAATTTATCTTTCTGGTTTTGGGCATATATCTACGCAACCCAAGTTTGGATCATAAGAAAGCAGCCAAATGGATTTTGAGATATCTATATATAACAAAAGGCTATATGCTCAACTATAGGAAATAAGATGTTTTGGAGATCATTTTTATTAAGAATCTGATTTTATTAGATGCCAAAATGGTTACCGATCCATATCGGGATACTTTTGCATTTTAGCATAATGAGTCATTTCATGGAATAGACTTTGGTAGCTTCTTCCATAATGGCAGCATAATTTGTAGCACAGAATATGGTTGCAGAAATTTGTCACGAGGCTACACATTATTTGAAAGACCACTAAAGTTGTGATAATAAGTTAGCAATGTTATATTCCAATGACAGAAGTTCTATTAAGTCAAAGCATATTGACATCAATTTCCTTCTGTTAATAAAATAGTGCAAAATGGAAATATATATAGCACATATGAACAAACTCCATAAAAGTGGATCCGCTTATAAAGGGATTATCTCCCTAGGTCTTTCATGAGCATACTACACATGTTGGTGTGATATTTGGCTTTAGTGGGAATTTTATGGTGCTTTATGTGTTGTTTAACAACAATTATATTTTTCTGTACATAATTAAGAATTCGGTTAACTCCGTTATTAGTTACACTTATTTGAAGTTTGATCTCACTTCAAGTTAAAAAGGAACTCGTTGGAAATCTATTTAGATTTTAAAACCACACATCATATTTAATCTATGTCGTTAGTTATATATGTATATGTGACCATTGATAGGTTTAGTTACGTAAATTGTAACGAATACCGCTTTGATCCTATACTATTATGGTTAGTGGACGAGATTGTTTAAGGGTAACAATATTATGATAATATTCATTAAAGCTCTTATACAGTTATACGTATATATATATATATATATATATATATATATATATATATATATATATATATATATATATATATATATATATATTTGTGGTCCAGTTGGAGATTGTTAGATAATTATGGGACCACATCATATATATATATATATATATATATATATATATGTAATGTTATCATTAAATCCAGTTATTATGGTAAGAATATAAATTGTTGATGGACCGATTTTGTAGAATATTTACTTACCTTGTGGGTTGAGTTTCCGGTTTGACTCAAGATCCTTAAGATCCCTTCCATCTCTCACATTAGGGTATGTCTCCATCTATATATACATGTGATGAGGAGCAGATCAAGACACACGAAATACACATGAAAATTCTTTTAGGGTTTGCTGAGGGATTTTAGAGAGAGCTCTTGAGATCAACTGGAAAACCCAACCCACTTCTTCAGATCGGAAGATCAAAATGAAATCAGGTATGTAATCCTTCATTCTTGTTTAAGTTTTCTTTTAACCAGATTAGAGATTAAAGATCCAAAGTTATGCTTCCGCGTTATATGGTTTGGTTATGAAAATAACCAACATTACAAAGTTTATATGTGAGCTATATGCTCATTTCCTAGTTATGTGTTAGAAGTATGTTTGAGGATATACGATATGCGAACCAGATATGGTTATATATATATATATATATATATATATATATATATATATATATATATATATTATATAATAACGATAATACAAATATTATTAGGGGAAAGAATAAAAGTATAATAATGCCTAAAATACTTTATGCTAAATATACACCAAGACAGAATAGTGTTGTCTAGACAGAGTTGGTATCGGGAGTTTAGTAGTTATGCTCGTTAATAAAGATAAAGCTTATTATAGATACCTAGTTCAATTAAGTTTAATATCGGGTAGTCTCATTCGGGATATGAGTGTGTAGGCTAGGAACGGATAGTAGAATTTTGTTCCTTGACACTTTTACGTGTTGATGGTACGAAATACGTATCATAGTACATATCGTATTCCTTTTTGGATGACCAGGAATGGTGCGTCCACATCAGACAATTGTAATGGCATGTCTTCTTATTCCTTTGTGTGGCCAAAAATGATGGGCCCAGATCAGGCAACTGTAATAGTATGTCTGTATAATCCCTTGGATGACCAGAAATGATGGGTCCAGATCAGGCAACTATAAAAGTATGTTTGGTCATCTTCTAGATGACAATCTCTTGATTATTCTAAATGAGTCGTTAGGCAGGATAATCCTTCCTGATAATCGTAGACTAGGATTTAGACTAGGATCGATTGGGGTGGCTAAGTTTAGGTATGAAGGTTTATAGATATCTAAGTTGGAAACACATCTATATATTGTTTGATAAAAATTAGTTTTAATATTTAGGGATATATATATATATATATAATATATATATATATATATATATATATATATATATATATATATATATATATATATTTATATATATATATATTAAAACTAATTTATAATTGTAATGTTGCAACAAAACAAATACAATTCTATAATACAAATTTACCTAATTGTCATGAAAACAGAAGTATTATAGACATTTTATTTAAAAAACATTTTAAGTAAGTTCTTATCTTCTTAACAAACAACAAATTTAATATAAACATAATTTCATAATTAATGGATTAAAATAAATGAATATTTTAAACAATCAATATTTAATATTATGAATCAATAATTATTCAATACCAAAATTAATGATTTAAAAGGGACACTTTAACTTTATTTTTAGTTAGACATATGAAAGTGAGTGGTACCTAAACATTTTGACAGTGAATATTTGAACAACGAAGATAATAGATTGATAGCAATGAAAAAAAAAGGAAAAATCGGTGATAATGACAATTTATATTAAAAAAA
The DNA here is from genome assembly GCF_052849685.1 of Lactuca virosa. NCBI lineage: Eukaryota > Viridiplantae > Streptophyta > Magnoliopsida > Asterales > Asteraceae > Lactuca > Lactuca virosa. The sequence goes on along the minus strand of NC_136433.1, from coordinate 18,736,325 downwards.
ATGGAGCACCATAATCTAAAAATAACAAACTACAATACTATTTCAATAAACCAACAATAACAGAAAGTACTAATTTAACATCTACCATAATTCAATAAATAGCACCAAATTTAAAATTGCTATTAAGACAAACCATGTTGAAATTTTGATGTATATGATAAATGAAGTGAAAAACTCATCATTCGTAAGTGAGATCAAGATGAAAATGAATTAGTTATTTAAATACCAAATGTTAGCTAGACCTTGAATGTTTCAGGTTAGTGAAGTTCTAATTCAATCATATTATGTCATCGATGTACATGACGGTAATAGCAGGACTAATTCACAATGTTTAGGGGCAGTTTTTGAATTCTATAAGTACCGTCAGCTATCGGACACAGGAAATCCTGCTAATAATGTGCAGTTCCGTTTTGATATAGAATAAAGGACAACTACTGTCATTTCTTGTTCCAATATGTGACACAGAGACAGCTACTACAATTTTTTGTTCCCTAATAAGCTTTGCAAGATGTATACCGATAAAAGAAGAAAATTTCTTCAAGCATGAAAGAAAAAAAAATGCAAAACAGACAAAAACAACACTAAAGTAAGATGTTTATCAGACATCACTCTTTGTTCTCCTTGTTATTGTTTCATCTTCCTACATTTACAAAGTTCAAGTTCATAATCTCAAGAATTAAATGAAGAGAGAAAGAGCAGTTTTGAATTGGTGAACACCGACCACAAGTAATTAAACTTTAATCTGTGTGTTGATTGAGAAAAAAAAATTGAAACGGTAAGATGTGCAAATACATTATGGGACACGGATTGAAATCCTTAATCTCATAGCATTCAAATGGACTTCTTTTGATAAAACCTCCTATCTTATATAAATTCCAACTTTTTGCGTCTTTCTAGTTGTCTTCCGGAAGCAACTGTGATATGGTTTGAAGCGTAAAAAAAAAAACAGTAGTGGGCCACTTCATTTGACCTTTTCTTGTACTTTCGGTTTTGCATCTTTTAGACAATTCTCACGTAGAGAGTAGCTTAAAACCCCATAAATATGAAATATATTGATTTGATGTATAAATAAAACAAATAGCAAGTGATAAAATTACCATCATGACTGGAATCATGCATATTAAAGTCGTGAGCTTTATTCTTGACATTGAACCATTTATTGAGGATTTTTGGCTAAGAAATATTCAGAGTAATAAATATAAAGTCAGGTTCTTCAAACTCAAAACATTCAATGATGTAAATACAATGTTAAAGGAAAAAAAAACTCATTCTTTTTGAAGATTTTGTCTCTTATTGTTAGAAAAATCTGGTAAATGTAAACACAAACTAATATAGTTACAAAAGAAACAATAGGATTGCTAGATTCAAAGAATAAACAAATTTCAGTTTCATTCACCAATATAAAGAATCTAACCAAACCATGGAATTACTCAAAGATACATAGAAGTCATCTCCAATAATTTTAAGCATTGTGGGTTATTTCTCCTCCTTCTCTCGAACTCTTTCTTGTAACACATCAAATAGAAGTTTAGTGAATGAACAAACCTTTATGTCAATAAAATCATTGGTATTACCTTAGTAAGAAAAACTTAGAAGATCAATCTTGCAGTACACATCAGATAATATTGGTCAAAATATTAGTTCAACACAAACCTATCTATGTCTAGAAGATCCATTACCGGCCGACACGTTTAATGACATCCTCCACAGCAGAATCCAACATCTCCTCACAGTTGATGGGTGAACAAAAACTAAGGGTATACCTTCATGATACCTGGTCTTCAGTATATTCATGACCACAAAATTGATAAGATAAATTATAAATATTACAAAAGCTTTTTACTTTAGCCCTATAAAAGTGAAATCATAAATATTTATACTTATACGCCTCAAAAGAAATGTCCAATGCATTAAAATCTCAAAAAAAAACTTATAATACGTGCAGAAACTGAATTTGTTGTGTAATTGTTTATGCAGAACATCAAACGTTGGTAGAGGTATAGGTGCACTTCGAACGCGTCGATCATCCAATAGAGAGGTAATAACATTTGGGTGAGAACGTGATAGTTGATGGAGGAAGAGATGGTCGGTAACCTCTTCTAGGTTGTAGTGGCGGCATAAATGATAGCGACAATTGAAGATGGTGGATGATAAAGGAGTTGTAAGTGGAGTCGGTTGTCGGTGGTGGAACGGCGTAGAGTGAGTGGTCGTGGCAGAGAAAGAAATATGGAACGCTGGTTAATAGAGGAGATCTAGGGTTTAAAGAGAAGTAGAGGGCCCATCGTGGCCCCTTCCATTGCTGGAAATCCGGTTGCAGACGATGAACTAACGGCCGACCGGAGAGATCTTCGATAATAAGAACTAAAAACTCCAAACCCGGATAAATTTACTTGTTGTTCCCCCAAATCGTTGATCGTGGTTGATCGTGGCGGCGGGATAGGGTTAGGGCTACTTGTATGTGACGGAAAAGGTGGACTTCCAGGGCGTCGATTGCATCTTTGGTGGAGACAGGTAGTGGTGCGCTGCTTGTGTTTGATATTGTCGGAGTCCAGAGACAAATGAGAATTGGTTTGATGGCTGCTGTTGAGTGTTTAGGAGATTAGGGTAGGTAATACCGTGTAGTGTAATACGTATACGATATGTTATAGGCTTAATATTATTGTACATGAGGTAATACCTATTGTACCTCTTAATTTTCAAGAAAGAGGCAATATGTTTAATAATATAGTAAAGATATATATATATATTATATATATATATATATATAATAACATTGTGGGATTGAAATCCCTATGTACTCACTAGGTTTCCCAACCTGACTCACTCAGTTTCTTGTATCACATGTAGCGATACGAAGCTACAATTCACTAAGAGATTCGAGGAGTTTTAGGCAATTAGTACAATAAGATAATGTAAGGCATGTATTGTTTATGCTTATGTTTTGTATCAATTATGACATCCCAATATTTTTATAATCAATGAAAAACATTTTTTTCAAAAATACATTTACGGGACCAATTCTGCAATTATAAACGAACTCTGATTTAAATAAGCATAAATATTTTTTTAAAATAGTCGTAAATTTGGGGATGCCACAGTTGGTATCAGAGCATTAGTTTAAGTGAACTAGGAATTTAGAGGATTTCTAGACTTAAACTTAGAATGCTAAGAAATGATTGTGAGATAAGTGTCTATTATAATTTAGGTAATACACTTGAATTGACATAAGCGCTAGCTTACTTTATGATAAGATTCCTAAATTGCTTTTATGTGCTAATTGATTTATAGAATAGCATGCCTTAGGTTGCCTATCTAAAATAGTATTAATAAGTGTAAGGATTGTTGCCAACCTAGAATTAGGAAATTTTAAGGGTTCAGGTTTCTAAATGTTTAATTACGGTATTAGAACTGACATATAACTTTTCGGAGTAATAAGGAGGATTACGTGTCTAAACCTTCCCTATCTATATTCTCGTCTCGACACACCGAACGACTGTTTTGTGTACAACACGTCATGATAAGGTGTAACACCCTGAAAACATGGATAAAATTTTGATTTTTAGTTTCATATCAACCCCAAAAAAAAGTATGTCAAAATGAGAATAATTATCAGAGTACAAATCCAGATCATAAACAAAAGAAAATTGAACATGGGTAGATGGGTTGCGATCAAGCCGGGTGTGACAACCGTCAAATTTCGGTAAATTCAAAGTCAACAAGTCAAACCGGTCAACTCCAATAACCCTTGTATGCTAGGGTTTACGTTATGTAATCACTATACAATTCGCTATTTTAATGAGAAATCATCATTTGGAAAGTTCATGTGTTTGATTTTCCTTAGCCTTAACAGTGCTAAACAACGAACCAAAGCGATAAAACACTATTGCACAATCATCGGGATTGTGTACGACACTAAAACACGGTTTAATGGGGTTTACGAACCTTGCGTTGTGAAGCCGGACACTCAAATTAATCACAAACGAAACCTCTCTAAATCGTTTTCACTCTATCTCTTTCTAATTGAAATCTCTCCCAAATCTCTCTCAAAAGTTACTTTAACTTTTTGTAATCATTTGGGTCATCTCGACCCTTAACCGGGTCCAAAATCGCTTGAAACGGGATAAAAACGAGTAAAATAGCTTTAAGGATCCGAAACCAAAGCTTCTGGTCCGAAGCTGTGTCCGAGGTCCGAAGGACCAGTGTCCGAAGTCCCGTCCGTCCGAAGCCGTGTCCGAAGTCGTGTCCGAAGTCCGAAGCCGTGTCCGAAGTCCGAAGGTCCGAAGCGAAGCCTCGCAGACAGGTCCTTTTTTACCGGTTTTTCGACTACGACTTCGTTTTAACTCCGTTTTTCATTATTTTAACGTGGGATTTTCACCCAAAACTTTATTTTATAAACTAAGGCCCCAAAATATATAAATCTCCAGGGTTTTTATAAAATATATTAAAAGAATTGGTGATTGATCTAATTATTGAGGGAATATTTGCTTTTCCTTAATTTATGGCAAAAGCAACCCACTACCACCTCACTCTATGATCAGCCACTCTTTCCCACTACCCCTTGTCTCCTTAGTGGACCTTTACAGCCAATCTCCAGCTCTTCCCACGTTCTAAGAGCTGGTTGATTGATCCTCTCTCCTCATTCTCCATAAAAACTCTTTCATTCTACACTTAGCAACCAAGAACACTCTCCAAAATTCTCTCATCTTTTCTCTTAACTTCAAGAACTTCAAGGCTTTCTCTAGGGATTTCTTTCTTCAATTAGTAAGTATCTTCATCATTCACATAATTATTAAACTCCATTCTACTCAAATTATTGATATCTTACACAAGTTCCATCTTATTCGGTGTTAGATTTTCGAATCATCAAGACATCTTCTTAGTGTTCTTGAGTTGAACACTTCCTCTCTCTCACTTTCATCTACTGAAACCACATAAGGTGAGTTCATACCCATACATTTACATGTTTTTCTTAAGTTTTAAGGAGGGAATACAAGTAAAATCATCAAGAACACAATTAAACTTTTTCTAACAGATTGCATCAGAAAAGATGGACGTTAATCACGGACTGTTTTGGTCAACTTAAATATTTTAGTTTTCAAAGCTGTTTCAGGTGCAAGTAGTTCAAACTCTTAGCTTTAAAATGACTACTTGCACATCTCCAAATGATTTTTCTACAATTAATGGTGATTTTTACAAAACTGCCTGTCATTTCAGAGGCAAACCCGGACCAGTCTGTGATTATGAACATTTTCACCTCTGTTAGAGATCACTAAAAATCATGATAAAATTTACGAACAAACTAGACTCATATTCCAAACTCTCAAAATTTGCGGATTTGGATTTAGAGCTGTGATGATTTTTCTATAAATTTTCTAAGAACGGTAACAGAAACTGTTTTTAACGAAAAGTTGCTGTTAATTTCATTTCACCTTGTAACATGTTGAGCAAGGTGTATATCTTTATGTGACTATATGTTACTGCAATATATGACATTTTATCTTAATATTTAGACACACATCAGTTTACAACTGGATTTGGTCATATAAAATATAAAGAATAACAAGTGATTATAATCAAAGTACAATCGATACATTCAAACATAAAATAAACTATTTTGAATATAGTTTGCATACATTACCACGTACTACCCTTGGTTGATAAACTATAATAGGTATAGTTTATGATACATTACATAACACATACATTTAAAAAGGGTACATTTATACAAAGGATATTTTCATTAAGCAAGGTACGACCATACGGTACCAAGTTTTCATAACACGTAATTCCGTTAATGACTTTGTGAGACATTTACTTCAAATTACCATTAAGTCCTGTATTGTAACCAGAGTCTCCTTAAGGGAGAGCGTGATACTTGTGTATAGATCTATATTGGGTTTGACAAACCCACACCTAAACTGCATGCAACAGTTAGACCGATAGGTCTGGGGTGACAAATGTCATAACATTTCCGACGCTTGAAGAACGTCGTTTTAGGCAACCTTGGTCATAGTATGGTTATAATAAACTCACATAAAGTATTAACAAACATTGGAATTTACGGGAACTTCATTAAAAATTTAACGAGTTTATGTCGATTCAAACTTGCATTGTTTTACTATAAATATGACAAATTACTTGTACATTTCGGTCTTTGGGTTTTAAGACTACATTTACACATTAAGGAAAATATTGGATTTTTCTAACACAAATACTACTTTTACAAACGAAAGGCTTTTAATAATACCAAACAGAAGCTTATGAACTCACCAACCTTTGTGTTGACACTTTTTCAAACAACTTGTATTCTCAGGAAATCATTAAACAGGTAATCAAGTGCATTTGAGGATGGGACGCTAAGGCGTCTACTATTTCATATTTTATCAACATATTGTGATTGATTCGTAAACATGTAATTCATACAATGATGTAAATTTTTTCAATTATATATATATGTTGGTTGTGTTTGCTTGAATTACTATTACAATTGCTGTTATGATACTATACATGAAGTCCTCCACCCCCGGACGTTTCCGCCATCCTTGGTTTGGGGGTGTGACAGATTGGTATCAGAGCCAGGTTTATAGTGAATTAAGTATATCAAACCACATAAGATATACAAACTATAAACACAATTGGGACTAATAGTCTCTGATTTGTGCATTTTTCAAATAAATATACTTTTAGAAAATAAATGATTCTTTTTATTAAAAAGTATAAATACATGCATACATGCTCACATAGTGTCATAACTAGAAGAACATAAAATAAAAGAAGAGGAGTTGTACATTATGGGTATGCCTTGGTATATGTAAATCAAGTCTGGGAAGGATATAGCCTGATCAACTATATCTGTCCGGGAATTGACTTGCATATACCGGGGGATGGTCAGGATGGACAACAAATCTAACAAACTCGTCTTACCGCTAGTACGCCTCATTCACGAAGCCGGTCTATAAGGGGAGTATAAGGTTGTTGCCTATAAAATGGCAACTTAATGGGTGTCCACTCTCACCCACCGCTTCCTTGATCGGTGGAGGGTCGTTAGCCGAACGGGTAAGACAAGGACTTATAAATTCTCATTAAAAGTATGATGAATATTATAAAGTAACTAAATGCTTTAAGAACTCAAAACTAAACATTTACAAATACTATAGGAGTATTTTGTGTTACTATAATAAAAATATTTTATACTTTCATTTTACCTCATAACCCAATGTATTGGGTCAATAAAAAGTATAAAATCGTATGTATCGTAAACATACCGGAAAACAACGTAATAATATACTTTATGTATAAAAGATTTCTCTCCCTATGAATACACTTTTACTAAAAGTACATTGGTTTACGACTTATGACAGAACCATGCCGCCAAGAAGAAGACCAAGACCTTCCAGCAACACAGCAACACCTCCTCCGCCGCCGCCTCCACAGTTTGATCCCGCGATGTTCCAGGCTGCAGTAACAGCAGCCGTAGCGGCCGCAATGTCGCAGATAGGGACCAACGGAGCTGGTGGTTCGGGATCGGGAGCTACACACTCTAACCACGGAGACAGTACGTGGCGTGCAAAAGAGTGTTCATACAAAGACTTCACAAATGGCAAACCCGACAACTTCAATGGAAGCGGGGGAGTCATCACGTTGATGCAATGGTTTGAAAAGACCGAAGTAGTCTTTCAGGTGTGCTCCTGCCCCGAAGCGAGCAAAGTTAAGTTCGCAACCTTAACCTTCACCGGCCGGGCCCTTACTTGGTGGAACTGCCGGGTTAAGTCACTTACTCTCGAAGTGGCTAGCTCCATAACCTGGGCAGAACTAAAAACGTTGATGATGAAGGAGTACTGCCCGAGAGGTGAAATTCAAAAGCTGGAACAAGAACTCTGGAACCTCAGGATGACGGGCTCTGACCTTGAAACCTACACCACCCGATTCAATGAATTGGCTCTCCTCTGCCCAACAATGGTTACTCCGGAGGAGAAAAAGGTGGAGCGATACCTTTGGGGACTGTCTCTCTACGTGCAAAGTAGTGTCCTGGCTTCAAGGCCAACTACTTTTGACAGTGCCAGGGAGCTGGCACAACAACTTGTTGACCACCGAGCCGGTCATAATACTACAACCACCACCACTGATAAATCAAAAGGGGGAAACAACAAAAGGAAGTTCTGGAACGAAAAGAAGAGCCAACCAGCACAGGACCCCGCTAAGAAGCAACAAATTGTTTTAACGAGTTTATGGGAACTTCATTAAAAATTTAACGAGTTTATGTCGATTCAAACTTGCATTGTTTTACTATAAATATGACAAATTACTTGTACATTTCGGTCTTTGGGTTTTAAGACTACATTTACACATTAAGGAAAATATTGGATTTTTCTAACACAAATACTACTTTTACAAACGAAAGGCTTTTAATAATACCAAACAGAAGCTTATGAACTCACCAACCTTTGTGTTGACACTTTTTCAAACAACTTGTATTCTCAGGAAATCATTAAACAGGTAATCAAGTGCATTTGAGGATGGGACGCTAAGGCGTCTACTATTTCATATTTTATCAACATATTGTGATTGATTCGTAAACATGTAATTCATACAATGATGTAAATTTTTTCAATTATATATATATGTTGGTTGTGTTTGCTTGAATTACTATTACAATTGCTGTTATGATACTATACATGAAGTCCTCCACCCCCGGACATTTCCGCCATCCTTGGTTTGGGGGTGTGACACCGGGCCCTTCCCACTGTTGACCAGACGTGTCACATCCAGTAGAGGGCACGCCGCGTTCTTCGTAGATCTAGATTTGCAATTTGCAATTTTACAAA